>NC_047093.1:2168055-2477777 GCF_902459505.1 Geotrypetes seraphini | reverse complement strand
AGCTCCCTCCTTCCAGCTGCAGTAGTTTCTCTAAACAAAGCCGTGGGCGGTGGGGCTGAGACGGGAAGCCTATCCTCTGATGTCAGAGGGAAGGCTTCCAGTTCAGCTGTGGAATGCGTTGTAGAAGCCGCCACCCATGGCTTTGTGCAGAGAAACTACTGCGGCTGGAAGGAGGAAGCTGGCCAGAAGAAGTAAACACCCACCGGAGAGAGGCACATACTTGGGGCACAGAATGGAGGGAAGAGAGAGAGAGGAACGTTGGGACTCAGGAGGGAGCACAAACTTCGGATAAAGGATGGAAGGAAGAGGGAGGGGGCATGAACTTGTGACACAGAATGGAGGGAGGGAGAAGGAGCATGAGCCATAGGATGGAAGAATGGAGGGAATGAGGGAAAGAGATGCTGAGGTGGGGGAGGGAATAGAAAGCACAGTTACTTACCGTAACAGGTGTTATCCAGGGACAGCAGGCAGATATTCTTGACTGATGGGTGACGGCACCGACGGAGCCCCGGTACGGACAAGGGTGATGGTGAATGGCACTCCCTCCGAGATGTCGGAGGTGATAAGTGGAGTGCCACAGGGCTCCGTCCTAGGCCCGATCTTGTTCAACATCTATATAAAGAGACCTGACAGAAGGGCTTCGAGGTAAAATAACATTGTTTGCCGATGATGCCAAACTGTGCAATGTAAGTGAGCACAAAAGCACAACAGACAAAAAAGCAAATGACAGACGATATGGTGCATGACTTACTTCTGCTGGAGCACTGGTCTAGGTCCTGCAACTCAGTTTCAATGCCAAAAAATGCAAAGTCATGCACCTGGGAAGCCAGAATCCATGCAAGATCTACACCCTAAATGGCGAGAATCCTGACAAGAACTGTAGCAGAAAGAGACTTGGGAGTGATTGTCAGGGAAGACATGAAGTCGGCAAACCAAGTGGAGCAAGCTTCATCCAAAGCAAGGCAAATCATAGGTTGCATACGCAGGAGTTCATCAGCCGTAAACCTGAAGTCATTATGCCACTATATAGATCCATGGTGAGACCGCACCTGGAGTACTGTGTGCAATTCTGGAGGCCGCATTACCGCAAGGATGTGCTGAGACTGGAGTCGGTCCAGAGAATGGCCACCAGGATGGTCTCGGGACTCAGGGAGCTCCCGTACGAGGAGCGGTTGGGGAATTGCAGCTCCTAACTCACTCGAGGAGCGTCGAGAGAGGGGGAGATATGATCGAGACATTCAAATATCGCACGGGCCGCATCAAGGTGGAATGAAGACATCTTCTTCTTCAAGGGTCCCGCGGCAACAAGGGGGCATTCGTGGAAATTCAGGGGCGGGAAACTGCACAGTGACATCAGGAAGTTCTTCTTCACTGAAAGGTTGGTTGATCGCTGAATAGTTTTCCACTTCGGGTTATTGAGGCCACCAGTGATGGGCGGATTTTAAGGCACAGATGGGATAGACATGTGGGATCTAATCCGCAAGATAGATAGTGAGGATCACTGGAGTGGGCATAGACTCTTGATGAGCCTTGGGCCCCCCCCTTCCTTAACTGCCGTCTATTTCTCTGTTTCTATGTTTAATTTTTAGAGTGATTGCCCTCTAAGAACTTGGAAAGTTCTGGTAGGCCGCACCGCGGCACTGCAGCAGAGTGCCTTCCCGCCCAGGCCAGAAGAGCGCGCGGTCCCCAGTTATGATATAGCAGCCTAAGAAGCCAACCCGGGGAGGTGGGAGGGACGCAAGAATATCTGCCTGCTGTCCCTGGATAACACCTGTTACGGTAAGTAACTGTGCTTTATCCCAGGACAAGCAGGCAGCATATTCTTGACTGATGGGTGACCTCCAAAGCTAACAAAAAGAGGGATGGAAGGAAGGTTGGCCATTAGGTAAAACAAATTTTGCAAAACAGATTGGCCGAAGTGTCCATCCCGTCTGGAAAAAGCATCCAGACAATAATGAGATGTAAAAGTATGAACTGAGGACCAAGTAGCAGCCTTGCAGATTTCCTCAATAGGAGTAGAACGGAGGAAAGCTACAGATGCTGCCATAGCTCGGACTCTATGGGCAGTGACAGAACCTTCCAGTGTCAGTCCTGTCTGAGCATAACAGAATGAAATGCACGCTGCTAGCCAATTAGACAACGTACGTTTAGAAACAGGACGACCCAATTTATTTGGATCAAATGACAGGAAGAGCTGGGGAGCTGAATCTGTGGGGCTTAGTACGCTCTAAATAGTAAGCTAGAGCCTCTTACAGTCCAAAGTATGTAGAGCCTGTTCTCCAGAATGCGAGTGAGGTTTCGGAAAGAAGACAGGCAGAACAATGGATTGGTTGAGATGAAAATCAGAGACAACCTTAGGGAGAAACTTTGGATGTGTACGTAGAACCACCTTGTCATGATGAAAGATTGTAAAAGGTGGATCCGCAACTAGTGCATGTAGCTCACTGACCCTCCTGGCAGAGGTAAGAGCAATAAGGAAAAGTACCTTCCAAGTGAGGAACTTGAAAGGAGCAGTAGCCAAGGGTTCAAATGGAGGCTTCATTAAAGCGGATAGAACTACATTGAGATCCCAGATAACAGGAGGGGCTTTAAGAGGTGGTTTCACATTAAAAAGACCCCGCATAAACCTGGACACCAAGGGATGAGCTGAGAGGATTTTTCCATGGACTGGCTCATGAAAAGCCGCAATAGCACTGAGGTGGACTCTGATTGAAGTGGATTTGAGACCAGAGTCTGACAACGAAAGCAGATAGTCCAACAAGGTCTCCACTGCAAGGGAAGTGGGATCATGATGATGAAGAAGACACCAGGAAGAAAAACGTGTCCACTTCTGATGATAACATTGCAGAGTGGCCGGCTTCCTAGAGGCATTCAGAATTGAACGAACAGGCTGAGACAAAAGTGAATCACTCGAAGTCAGCCCGAGAGATACCAAGCTGTCAGGTGCAGAGACTGTAGGTTGGGATGTAGAAGGGTTTCCTGATGCTGTGTAAGCAGAGAAGGATACAGAGGCAGAAGAAAAGGTTCTCTGGAACTGAGTTGAAGTAGAAGGGAGAACCAATGTTGCCTGGGCCATCTCGGAGCTATCAGAATCATGGTGGCTCGTTCCCTCTTGAGCTTGAATAAGGTTCTCAACATGAGAGGGAGAGGAGGGAAAGCATACAGGAACAGATTTGACCAATCTAGGAGAAACGCATCCGCTGCCAGACGGTGAGGCGAGTAGAGTCTGGAGCAGAAAAGGGGCAGCTGGTGATTGTGAGGAGCTGCAAAGAGGTCTATCTGAGGAGTGCCCCATTGAACGAAGATGGACTGAAGAGTTACAGGATCGAGTGTCCACTCGTGAGGTTGGAGGAATTCTGCTGAGTTTGTCTGCTAAGGAATTCTTTTCTCCCTGAATGTAAATCGCTTTCAGGAATAGATGATGATTTATGGCCCAAGTCCAGATTTTCTGGGCTTCCTGCACAAGAGGCGAGAATCCGTTCCACCTTGCTTGTTGATGTAGTACAATCGCCACCTGATTGTCTGTGCACAGGAGCAGAACTTGAGGGAAGAGAAGATGTTGGAAAGCCTTGAGGGCATAAAACATCGCTCTGAGTTCCAGGAAATTGATGTGATGCTTCTTTTCCTGGGCTGTCCACAGACCTTGAGTTTGGAACTCGTTCAAATGAGCTCCCCAAGCATACGGGGAGGCATCGGTTGTGATGACTAGTTGATGAGGAGGTAGATGGAATAGAAGAACCTCTGGATAGATTTGAGGATACCAACCACCATTAGTAGAGACTGACGAAGAGATGATGTCCACAGATATGTGACGTGAGCAAGGATCCGTCGCTTGGGACCACTGGGTAGCAAGGGTCCATTGAGGTGTGCGCAGGTGAAGACGTGCCAGAGGGGTGACATGTACTGTTGAAGCCATGTGTCCCAATAGTATCATCATTTGTTTGGCAGAGATGGAACTTTGAGGAAGAACCTGTTGACACAAAACTTGAAGAGTGTGGAGCCGGTTGGACGGCAGAAATGCTCTCATGAGGATCGTGTCCAGCACCGCTCCAATGAATTGAAGTCTCTGAGTGGGGATGAGATGAGATTTGGGAAAATTGACCTCGAACCCCAGAATTTGTAAGAACAAGATGGTTTGATTGGTGGCCAGTAGCACTGTTTGAGGAGAGTTGGCCTTTATCAACCAATCGTCCAGGTAAGGGAAAACTTGCAGATGATGTGAACGAAGGAAAGCAGCCACCACAATCAGACATTTGGTGAACCACTCTTGGAGATGAAGCAAGTCCGAAGGGAGAGAACTTTGTATTGGGTAATGACAGTGATTGATCATGAAGCGGAGATACTGTCTGGAGGCTAGATGGATGGGAATATGAGTGTAAGCCTCCTTGAGGTCGAGGGAGCATAGCCATTCGCCCTGATTGAGAGAAGAGGATAAAGAGTTGCTAAAGAAAGCATCTTGAATTTCTCCTTGACCAAGCATTTGTTGAGTATCTCGAAGATCTAAGATGGGCCTGAGATCTCCTGTTTTCTTTTGGAACTAGAAAGTAACGGGAGTAAAATCCCTGACCTTTCTGGTCTAGAGGAACTTCTTCTATGGCGTTTAGAAGAAGGAGGGATTGAACCTCTTGTATCAGGAGAGAGGATTGATGAGTGTTCAAAGCAGATTCTTTTGGTAGACTTTGATCGGGATAAGTCTGGAAGTTGAGATAGTAGCCGTGGCGGATGATGTTTAGGACCCATTGGTCGGATGTAATGATCTCCCACCGACTGAGATAATGGGTCAGGCGCCCTCCTATCGGTTGGGGAAGATGGGCAGATGGTATGATATTGGCTATGCTCAGGAGAAACACGTCAAAAGGGTTGAGTAGACTTTTGAGGTGGTGGAGGTTTCTGTTGCTGCTGCGTCTGCCTCTGAGGTTGACGTTGTTGTTGCTGTCTTTGTCGTCTAGGCTGTTGAGTAGCCTGAGGCAAAGGACGAGCAGCATAGCGGCGTTGGTAGGCCGATTGTTGTCGGAAAGGCCTAGCAGGTGGAGTCTTCTTTTTATTCTTTAGGAGAGTATCCCAACGTGTCTCATGCGCCGATAGCTTCTGTGTGGTGGAATCCATGGAATCACCAAACAGCTCATCCCCTAAGCAAGGTGCATTTGCTAGACGGTCTGTGTGGTTTACCTCCAGCTCTGAGACCCTGAGCCATGCCAACCTGCGCATAGCCACTGACATAGCCGTGGCTCTAGAAGTCAATTCAAAGGTGTCATAATTGATCTTACTAGAAACTTCCTCAACTGGAGAAGAGAGGAGGTACAAGTGTTAAAAGCAGATTTTTTGCGATCAGGCAGATATTTCTCAAAGGTAGAAATTGTTTGGATTAAATGCTTCAAATAAAATGAGAAATGAAAAGCATAATTTCCTGATCTGTTGGCAAGCATGGCATTTTGATATAGCCGCTTGCCAAATTTGTCCATTGATTTCACCTTCTCTCGCCAGGAGGGGACTGAGGCATACACATTAGCCTCCCGCTGATTTCTTTAAAGTGGACTCCACTAAAAGAGACTCATGCGGGAGTTGGGGTTTATCAAACCCAGGAATAGGTATCACCCTGTATAAAGAGTCCAGTTTTCTAGGGGCTCCAGGGACAGTCAGGGGAGTTTCAAGGTTTTTATAAAACGTTTCTCTCAATATATCATGGAGAGGAAGTTTAAGAAATTCCCTTGGAGGCTGGTCAAAGTCCAATGCATCAAGAAATGCCTTAGATTTCTTTGACTCAGCCTCCAAGGGAATAGACAAGGATTCACACATTTCCTTTAGAAAAGAAGGAAAAGATGCGGAATCTGGATGAGAAGAGGGATTGGTAACAAGGTGTTCCTCCTCATCAGAAGAGCATTCACCTTCGGATAGAAAGGGCTCTTCAGAATCACCCCACAAATCAGGATCCCGAACCTGAGAGCCATGGTGTCGAGACTCTGGTGTGGAGGGTTCTTGGTGTCGGGTTTTATGTGTGGACTTACCCGACCTCATGGATACGGTACCAGGCGATGTAACCTGTTGTGCTGGTACCGAGGTTTGAACCGCCTGGTGGTGAGATTTAGGCTCTGGAGCTAAAACCGGCATCGAGGTCAATGAGGTGGTAAGACCCGGTACCGATAAAGTGGATGCCGATAAAAGAGGGCGTTCTACTATCGGCACCGGTGGCTCCGACCGTACCGGAACTGGAAGGTTCTGGGGCAAAAAGGCAGGTAGTAGCTGTTGGAATTGCTCTCTCAGCTGTACCTGCAGAACGGCGGCAATGCGCTCGTCCAGTGAAGGCACCGGTACCGCCTTTTTCTTCTGCGGTACCTTGGGTGCCGCTCGGACACTCCGATGAAGAACCCGATGTCGAGGGGCTAACTTCAATCGGAGCGGGATCGCTTCCGTGGGCGCCTCGAGGTCGGCAGGATTGGACTCACTGCAGTAGAGACCGGGAGGACGCTCCAGCGGGGAAGGCATTCTTAGCCGGCTTACCTGCTGGTTGCGACGCTGGCGCTGGTATCTGCGCGGTGTCGATGAAGTCGGGTGCCGATTGAGATGCAATCGATGGTCGGTGCCGGTACATTGGAATCGGACATCTCGGCACCGAATAGCAACCGCTGCTGGATTTGGCGGTTTTTAAGTGTTCGTTTTTTTCAAAGTTGCACAGCGGGTGCAAGTGGACGCTTGATGGTCGGGACCAAGACACTGCAGACACCAGTTATGTGGGTCTGTCAGTGAGATTGGCCTAGCGCACCGCTGGCACTTTTAAACCCCGGGCTGATGGGGGCATGAAAGTAAAGACAGCCTCTGCCAAATCGAAAGCCGAGGCTTCGATTGTGGCAACAGGCCCCGCTGGGGCGAAACGAAAAAAGAAAGAAAAAACAACTAAGTTTTTTTTTTTTGAAAAAGGAAAATAATAAAGAAATAAAGAAACCTTTATTAAAACAAAGGTTTACGCGAGCGGGAAGATCGAAAAAATATTTCTTCAACAGCCGTTGAGGAAACGCGTCTTCTTAGCTCCGCGGAAACTAAGAAACTGGGGACCGCGCGCCTCTGTCGGGCGGGAAGGCACTCGCGCGTGCGCGGTGCGGCCTACCAGAACTTTCCAAGTTCTTAGAGTGCAATCACTCTAAAATTGTCCGTACCGGGGCTCCGTCGGTGCCGTCACCCATCAGTCAAGAATATGCTGCCTGCTTGTCCTGGGATAAAGGGAGAATTGGATGTCAGAGAGGGAAAGAGAGATGGTGCACATGGGGAGATGAAGAAAGAGAATTGTTGGGCATAGGGAGGGAGAGAGAATTATTGGACATTTATTTATTTCGATTTCTATCCCGTTCTCCCAGAACGAGTTACAAGTAGACATTCACAATCATTTGAAGACAGACTAGTCATGACAACAAATAGGTTACAGTAGACAATAACAGAGCTTATTCTAGAGACCAGACTGGTCATAACGAAGAGTACTAGGAGAAGTATATTGAGGAAGCAGTTTTTAATGGTATGACTGGCAGAATAGGAAGGTCTTTACTGCTCTGAGGAAGGTCATTAGTGAGTCTAACGACCTGATCTGTGTGGGTAGTCAGTTCCATAGCTGAGGTAGGAAATGACTGTAGGATCGTTTATACGCCGTACTCACTCGGAGGGATCTCCCTATGGGAATGCTGAGTCTTTGTTCTGCTTTGGAGTGGAGGTGGAAGTTAGGGATGTATAAGCATAGCTTGGATGCTATGTAGACTGGGTTTTTTTGGTAGAATCTCTTGTGTGTCATGACTAGGGCTTTGAAGATGCATCGCTTTTTGACTGGTAACCAGTGAGCTGCATAGAGTGCTGGAGTAATGGGATCATGGTAGCTGAGGCTATATAGGAGTCGAATTGCTGAGTTCTGGACTTTTTGGAGGCATTTTAGATCTCTTGCAGTGATGCCATTGAATAGGGAGTTGCAGCAGACTAGTCTAGAAAGTACGTGGGCATATAGCAGTTGGGCTAAGTCTATTTCTGGGAGGTAGGGTTTGATCCTTCACAGTTGGCTTAGGTAGTAAAAAGATGTGGAGACTACCTGCGAGACGTAGGCGGAGAGGGACAGGTAGCCATCCAGTATAGTTCCAAGACTTTGTACCTGGTCTTTTACTGTTAAGGGGGTGGATTCCCAGGATAGTGTCAGATGGGTGAAAGTAATGTTCTTTTTCCTGATCCAGAGAAGTTCAGTCTTTGAGGCATTCAGCTGGAGTTTATTGGCTGTTTATTGTTGGGAAAGGAGCGAGGTAGAGATGCATGGAGAAGAGAGAGACGAGAGGGAGTAATATTGGATGTGGTGGTGGAGAGGGAACAGGATGCAAGAAGGGCCTCAAGGTGGTGGAGAAGATGGGTAGAATACTAGGATCAGAATTACATACAAATTCAACTCACGAACAGTTTAAAAAGACGGAACCCGCTCTTAACCCGGGGATTGCCTGTAAAGCACAGTTACTTACCGTAACAGGTGTTATCCAGGGACAGCAGGCAGATATTCTTGACTGATGGGTGACGGCACCGACGGAGCCCCGGTACGGACAATTTTAGAGTGATTGCACTCTAAGAACTTTTTAGAAAGTTCTAGCTCGGCCGCACCGCGCACGCGCGAGTGCCTTCCCGCCCGACAGAGGCGCGCGGTCCCTCAGTTAGTATAAGCCAGCTAAGAAGCCAACCCGGGGAGGTGGGGGGGGACGCAAGAATATCTGCCTGCTGTCCCTGGATAACACCTGTTACGGTAAGTAACTGTGCTTTATCCCAGGACAAGCAGGCAGCTATTCTTGACTGATGGGTGACCTCTAAGCTAACAAAAAGAGGGATGGAGGGAAGGTTGGCCATTAAGAAAACAAATTTTGTAATACAGATTGGCCGAAGTGACCATCCCTTCTGGAGAATGCATCCAGACAATAATGAGATGTAAAAGTGTGAACTGAGGACCAAGTAGCAGCTTTGCAGATTTCCTCAATAGGAGTGGAACGGAGGAAAGCTACAGATGCTGCCATTGCTCTGACTCTATGGGCCGTGACAGAACCTTCCAGTGTCAGTCCGGACTGAGCATAACAGAAAGAAATGCACGCTGCTAGCCAATTAGACAACGTGCGTTTAGAAACAGGACGTACCCAATTTGTTCGGATCAAAGGACAGAAAAAGTTGGGGGAACTGATCTGTGGGGTTTCGTACGCTCCAGATAGTAAGCAAGAGCCCTTTTACAATCCAAAGTATGCAGAGCTTGTTCCCCAGAATGGGAATGAGGTTTGGGAAAGAAAACCGGTTAGAACAATGGATTGGTTGAGATGAAATTCCGAGACAACCTTGGGGAGAAACTTTGGATGTGTACGCAAACCACCTTGTCATGATGAAAGACCGTAAAAGGTGGATCTGCAACCAGTGCATGAAGCTCACTGACTCTCCTGGCAGAGGTAAGAGCAATAAGGAAAAGTACCTTCCAAGTGAGAAATTTGAAGGAGAAGTAGCTAAAGGTTCAAATGGAGGCTTCATTAAAGCTGAAAGAACCACATTGAGATCCCAGATAAACCGGAGGGGCTTTAAGAGGTGGTTTCACATTGAAAAGCCCACGCATGAACCTGGATACCAGGGGATGAGCTGAAAGAAGTTTTTCCATGGACTGGCTCATGAAAAGCTGCAATGGCACTGAGGTGGACCCTGATGGAAGAGGACTTCAGGCCAGAATCAGACAAAGAAAGAAGATAATCCAACAACGTCTCCACTGCTAGGGAAGTGGGATCAAGATGATGAAGAAGACACCAGGAAGAAAATCTTGTCCACTTTTGATGGTAACATTGTAGAGTGGCTGGTTTCCTGGAGGCATCCAGAATGGAACGAACGGGCTGAGACAAAAGAGTATCAGTCGAGTTCAGCCCGAGAGATACCAAGCCATCAGGTGTAGAGACTGGAGGTTGGGATGCAGAAGGGTTCCCTGCTGTTGCGTAAGCAGAGAAGGAAACAGAGGAAGAAGAAAAGGTTCCCTGGAACTGAGTTGAAGTAGAAGGGAGAACCAATGTTGCCTGGGCCACCTCGGAGCATCAGAATCATGGTGGCTCGTTCCCTCTTGAGCTTGAACAAGGTTCTCAACATGAGAGGCATGAGGAGGGAAGGGCGTACAGGATACAGATTCGACCAGGTCGAGGAGAAAAGCATCTGCTGTTAGACGGTGCGGAGAGTAAAGTCTGGAGCAGAATAGGGCAGCTGATGATTGTGAGGAGCTGCAAAGAGGTCTATCTGAGGAGTGCCCATTGATCGAGAGATAGACTGCAGAGTTACGGGATCGAGTGTCCACTCGTGAGGTTGGAGAATTCTGCTGAGTTTGTCCGCTAAGGAATTCTGTTTCCCCTGAATGTATATAGCTTTCAGGAAGAGATGGTGATCTATGGCCCAATTCCAGATCTTCTGGGCTTCCTGGCATAAAAGGCGAGAGCCTGTCCCACCTGTTTGTTGATGTAGTACATCGCAACCTGATTGTCTGTGCACAACAGAAGGACCTGAGGAAAGAGAAGGTGTTGGAAGGCCTTGAGGGCGTAAAACATCGCTCTGAGTTCCAGGAAATTGATTGATGCTTCCTTTCCTGGGCTGACCAAAGACCTTGAGTCTGGAACTCGTTCAGGTGAGCTCCCCATGCGTACAGAGAGGCGTCGGTGGTGATGACTAGTTGATGAGGAGGCTGATGGAACAGAAGACCTCTGGATAGATTTGAGGATACCAACCCACCATTGAAGAGACTGACGAAGAGATGATGTCACAGATATGTGTCGTGAGCAAGGATCCGACGCTTGGGACCACTGGGTAGCAAGGGTCCATTGAGGAGTGCGCAGGTGAAGACGGGCATGAGGTGTGACATGAACTGTGGATGCCATGTGCCCCAAGGAGTACCATCATTTGTCTTGCTGAGATGGACGGCAGAGGAAGCACCTGGTGACATAGAGACTGAAGAGTCTGGAGACGATTGGATGGCAGGAAAGCTCTCATGAGGAGTGTATCTAGGATCGCTCCAATGAATTGAAGCCTCTGAGTGGGAATGATATGAGATTTGGGTAGATTGATCTCGAATCCCAGAAGTTGTAGAAACTGGATGGTTTGGTTGGTGGCCAGAAGGGACCGCTTGGGCAGAAGTGTCTTTGATCAACCAATCGTCCAGGTAAGGAAATACATGCAGGTGGTGAGAGCGTAGAAAAGCCGCCACCACAATGAGACATTTGGTGAATACCCTTGGAGATGAGGCAAGACCGAAGGGCAGCACCTTGTACTGGTAATGACAATGATTGATCATGAATCGGAGATATGGTCTTGAGGTTACATTGATCGGTATGTTGAGTGTAAGCCTCTTTGAGATCGAGGGAGCATAGCCAGTCGTATTGATTTAGAAGGGGATAAAGGATGGCTAAAGAAAGCATCTTGAATTTTTCTTTTACTAGATGAATGTTGAGATCGCGAAGATCCAGGATGGGTCTGAGATCTCCTGTCTTTTTGGGAACTAGAAAGTAACGGGAGTAGAATCCCTGCCCCTTTTGATCTAGAGGAACTTCCTCTATAGCGTTCAGAAGGAGAGGGATTGGACCCTCCTGAATAAGGAGGGCTGATTGAGGACTGTTCAAAGCAGACTCTTTTGGCAGGCTTTGGAGGTGGGAGAGTCTGAAAGTTTGAGAGAGTAGCCGTGGCGGATGATGTTGAGGACCCATTGGTCCGAAGTGATCACTTCCCACCGCTGAGGAACAGAGAAAAGTCGACCTCCTATTGGTTGAGGCAGGAGAGCAGGAATAGGGATACTGGCTATACTGCGGGAGAATGAAGTCAAAAGGGCTGTGACTTCTGCTGAGGAGGTTGTTTTACAGCTTGTTGCTGTTGCTGTTGTCTGGGAGGCTGACGTTGCTGTTGCCTCTGACGCCTAGGTTGTTGAGCAGTGGTAGGCAATGGACGGGCTGTGAAACGGCGTTGATAGGCCGATTGCTGCCTGTATGGTCTTGGCGGAGGAGGCTTCTTTTTATTCTTAAGCAGGGTATCCCAGCGCGTCTCATGAGCAGAGAGCTTTTGTGTAGTTGAGTCCATGGAATCCCCAAAGAGCTCATCCCCTAGACATGGGGCATTGGCTAACCGATCTTGATGGTTAACATCAAGCTCGGATACCCGAAGCCAGGCCAAACGACGCATAGCTACTGACATTGCTGTCGCTCTGGATGTAAGTTCAAAAGTGTCATATATGGAGCTCACCATAAACTTACGCAATTGGAGAAGAGACGACAAGCATGTGTGAAAAGCGGAATGCTTTCGTGAAGGAAGATATTTCTCGAAAGAAGCCATGGTGGTAAGGAGATGCTTTAAATAAAAAGAAAAATGAAAAGCATAATTACTAGCCCTATTAGCTAACATAGCATTTTGGTAGAGCCTCTTACCAAATTTATCCATGGCCCTTCCTTCTCTGCCAGGAGGGACAGATGCATATACACTGGCTCCTGAAGTCTTTTTAAGGGTGGATTCGACAAATAAGGATTCATGTGGTAGTTGAGGTTTGTCGAACCCAGGAATGGGAATTACCTTATATAGAGAATCCAGTTTACGTGGGGCCCCTGGGACAGTTAAAGGAGTCTCTAAATTCTTATAGAAAGTTTCCCTCAAGATGTCATGAAGGGGGAAGTTTCAAAAATTCCTTTGGAGGCTGATCAAAATCAAGGGCATCCAAAAAAAGCTTTAGACTTTTTGGATTCAGCCTCCAAAGGAATGGACAAGGACTCACACATCTCTTTCAAAAAACTAGAGAAAGAGGAAGTGGCCTGTCTGGAGGATGGGTCAGGGACAGCCGAATCCTCCTCCTCTGAGGAACATTCTCCTTCAGAAAGAAAGGGTTCCTCTGAGTCTCCCCACAGAATCAGGGTCCCTTACATGGGAAGAATGGTCCCGAGACTCAGGTGTCGACGTTTGCATGTGTCGGGTTTTGCGCATCGACTTACCCGACCTCATCGATAACCGTGTCCGGAGAAGTTATCGGACGCACCGGTGCCGAAGTCTGTACCGATTGATGGTGAGCTCTCGGCTCCGGTGCATAGGACTGGCATCGATACCGATGAGGTTAGGTGAAGCGGTACCGAAACAGTGGAAGCGGTTAATACGGGTTCCACAATCGGTACCGATACGGGTTGTATCAACAACCGGTACCGATGGCTCGGTGCGAACTGGCACCGGAAGGTTCGGTGTCATGATAGCAGGAAGGAGTCGTTCTAATTGCTCCTTAAGCTGCACCTGAAGGATGGCCGTAATGCGGTCATCGAGGGATGGCACCGGCACCGCTTTTTTCTTCTGCGGTACCTGCGGTGCCGCTCGACGCCCCGGAGATGAGGAGCCCGATGTCGAGGGACTCACCTCTATAGGGGCGGAGCGCTTCCGCTGGCGTCGAACCGGCGGCAGGATTGGGCTCACTGCACTCGAGGCCGGAAGACGTTCCAGCGGGGAAGGCTTCTTAGCCGGCTTACCTGACTGTTGGGATGCCGGTGTGGAATCACGCGGCGTCGAAGACGAGGGCGCCGACTGAATCGGTGCCGAAGCCGGAGTCGAAGGAACGGGGTCGGACATCTCGGCACCGAACAACAATCGCTGTTGAATTAAGCGATTTTTTAATGTTCGTTTTTTTTTAAAGTAGCACAGCGGGTGCAAGAAGAGGCCTGATGCTCAGGACCCAAACACTGTAAACACCAGTTGTGTGGGTCCGTGAGAGATATAGGCCTAGCACACCGCTGGCACTTTTTAAAACCCGGTTGAGGGGGCATGAAAGGAAAAACGGCTTCCGCCAAATCGAAGGCCGAGGCTTCGATGGTGGCAGAAGGCCCCCGCCGGGGAAAACCGAAAATTGAAGAAAAAAATGAAAGATTTTTTTTTTTTTTTTTTAGCAAAATAAAAGAAAGAAAAAAGGCAAATTAAGCCAAACGTTTACGCGAGCGGGAAGGCAAGTTAGGAAAAAATTTCAACAGCCGTTGAAAAACGCGTCTTCTTAGCTCCGCGGAAACTAAGAAACTGAGGGACCGCGCGCCTCTGTCGGGCGGGAAGGCACTCGCGCCGTGCGCGGTGCGGCCGAGCTAGAACTTTCTAAAAAGTTCTTAGAGTGCAATCACTCTAAAATTGTCCGTACCGGGGCTCCGTCGGTGCCGTCACCCATCAGTCAAGAATAGCTGCCTGCTTGTCCTGGGATAAAATAGATATCCAAAAGTTAAGAACAAAAAAGGGAGGTGCTGTTGCTCGAGATTAAAAAAAATACCAACAGATCTTTATGTAAGGAAAATAAATTAAAAGCAAGAGGAATTAGAAACCAAGATGGTTATCCAAATCAGTGACTGAGGCAAAAGGGATACAAACAACAACAAAAGCCCAACAACGTTCCGCAGCAATGAAGAAATACCAAAACAAGAATGTTCTTGAAGTCTTGTTTTATTAGAGTGATGAAATGGATGTCAGTACAATTAAAAGGCTCCCTACTCCAGGAGAACTAAATGCAACAAGCTCTTGCAAAGCTTGCACCAACATCCATTTTAGTATCCTTAGTGGTGAGAACTGACCCGGACTCTTGAAGAATGCTTGTTTTGACCGAAACATGGACCGTGTCGGGACCTCAGATAGGGTCAGCACCTTAATAGAGTGGATGTATTGCATTTTATCAATATCATTCCTTGCTATCAATAAAACAAGACTTTAAGAATATTGCACTTCTCAGTCTTGTTTTGAGGCAAAAGGGATGGCATTCCTGAAATATAGAAGACCACCACATAAAACCCAAGGATAAGAAATATGACTAACAAAAGCACAAGCAGAAGATAAAAATGGGTAGAAATGTAAAAATAGGTTATGCTGAGGAAAGGGAGAAAAGCTAGAAATGGAAATATATATATATATATATAGCATGAAAGATTCTGAGAACTGCTATGTGGAGAAAAGAAGAAAAAGAGTGTAAGCTAAAAAAAGAAAAAAAAAAAACCAACTTAACATAGTAACATAGTAGATGACGGCAGATAAAGACCCGAATGGTCCATCCAGTCTGCCCAACCTGATTCAATTTAAATTTTTTAATTTTTTTCTTCTTAGCTATTTCTGGGCAAGAATCCAAAGCTCTACCCAGTACTGTGTTTGTGTTCCTACTGCCGAAATCTCTGTTAAAACCTACTCCAGCCCATCTACACCCTCCCCACTCCAGCTCATCTACACCCTCCCAGCCATTGAAGCCCTCTCCAGCCCATCCTCCACCAAATGGCCATATACAGACACAGACCTTGCAAGTCTGCCCAGTACTGGCCTTAGTTGTGTTCACAGAAGAAATCCCTTGGTCATCTGACAAACATATACATGGAAATGGAGGACTTATAGCTCCTTTTTGCGGATGTGTTTAGAAACACCTTGAAAACCTAAAATTGAAGCAAAGCCATGGGACCAGGTGAGATACATTACTGAGGGAGCTCAGAAATTCTGCTGGGTTCTCTTAAAGATTTAATAAATCCTTGGAGACAGGAAAAGGTTTATGGGATTGGAGAACAGAGGATGTGGTCCCTCTTCACAGAGCAACTGTAGGCTGATAAGCCTTACCTCAGTGATGGAAAAGGTCGTGAACTTCCTAGAATACAATGGGTTGCAATATCCAAGCCAACATAGTGTCTTCAAATGAATCTGACTGGAATGGCCAGATAATTTGAATGAGGGCATAAGGGGGATTTAAGCAAATGATTTGATACAGTTCTTCATAGGAGGAAGCTCTTTAATAATTGAACAGATTGAAGTTAGGACCCAAATTGGTAGAATGGATTAGAAACTGGCTGACTGACAAAAGACAGCGGTAAATGGAATTTTTTTTTTTCCTCCTCTTTATTAATTTTTAATCTCTCAACAAGTGCGGTGGTAAATGGAATTTATTTAGACAGCGGTGTCAAAGTCCCTCCCAAAGGGCCGCAATCCAGTCGGGTTTTCCCCATCAATATTCATGAGATCTATTTGCATGTACTGCTTTCATTGTATGCTAATAGATCTCATGCATATTCATTGGGGAAATCTTGAAAACCGGATTGGATTGCGGCCCTCGAGGAGGGACTTTGATACCCCTGACTAGAAGAAAGAAATGCAGAATGCCTCAGGAATCAGTGTTAGGGCCAAATCTATTCACTAAATTTGTGAATGAGATTGCACAAGGACTAGAAGGGTAAAAAAAAGTCTGCCTTTTTGCAGATGATAAAGATTTGCAGAGAGGCCACCCTGGAGGGACACATGAGAAGTGTTAACCATCAAACAGACCATTTTTCAAATTTTGTACATTATTTGATGCAAAGAAGTACAGACATTCAAAGCCATATGTAATAGGGCTTGAAGGGCTGATATCACCTCAGACACTATGATAATAGTGGCGACTATAGTAAGAAAGATACTAGGCAGGCAGCTAGAAAAAGTGCACAAACGAGTCTACTCTCACTTCCTACCTAGATTATGGAATCCCACCCGCCATCAGATCACTGGGAGGATTACTTAATTTCAGGAAAGCAGTAAAAACCCATCATTTGTTTATCTAGTACTGAACACTAAGATTGCACCTAAACGTAAATCAGTTCCGACTAAGCTCCCCATTTATGGCAACCTAAGGTGACTTCCTACGATTTGTGAGAAACTGAAAACCCTGTCTTGCTACTGTAAATAGTCCCAACACCTATGTTAGATTTGGGAGTAATAGTTCAAGCTGTCCCCATTACCTACATTAGATCTGTCCCTTTATGTTTGGGAATTGTCCCATCATTGTAAGAAATCTGAGCTCATTCTATCATTACTATTAGAAGTCACTCTCAAACTATCTTCTCGTTCATCTCTATTAGAAGTCTTTACTCAAACTTTCTTATAGCTAACTTATACTATGTATGTTAACTTGTAACTCGTTCTGGGCTCTTTTGGGAGGAAGGCTAAAAAAGTGAATAAATGAATAAAATTTAAGGTGGACAAATGCAAACTGATGCACATTGGGAAGAATAATCCAAACCATAATTATCTATTTATTTATTCATTCAATTTTCTATACCGTTCTCCCAGGTGAGCTCAGAACAGTTTACATGAATTTATTCAGGTACTCAAGCATTTTTCCCTGTCTGTCCCGGCGGGCTCACAATCTATCTAATGTACCTGGGGCAATGGGGGGATTAAGTAACTTGCCCAGGGTCACAAGAAGCAGCGTAGGTTTGAACCCACAACCTCAGAGGGTGCTGAGGCTGTAGCTTTTAACCACTTCTCCCCTTAATGCTAGATTAATCTGATGCTAGAGTCCACCTTAGAAGTTAGCACCCAAGAGAAAGATCTAGGTGTCATCAAAGACAAGGCACTTAAATCTTCTACCTAATGTGTCACAGTGGCAGCTGCCAAAAAAAGCAAACAGGATGTTAGGAATTATTAGGAAAGGGATGGTAAATAAGACCAAAATGATTACAATGCCTCTGTATCGCTCCATAGTGTAACTTCACCTTGAGTATCTGAATTCAAGACAGCTTGGGACAAGTACGTTGAATCTCTAAGGGAGAGGTGGGGATAGTGGATGGCATGGTTGGGCAAACTAGTTAGGCCATATGGTCTTTATCTACCTTCATTTTTCTATGTTTCTGTATTCTTATATGAGACATTCCCTCTCTCAAAATCATCAACACACGACGGCAATCTATCTTTACTATTACGGCTCCTCAGACATGGAATTCACTTCCAATTTACTTAAGAGAGGAAAAGAATTTGGAAAAATTTAAGAGCAAACTCAAGAGTTTTCTTTTTAAAGATGCATTCAATATTTAATTGAATTGCCTACTGCTCTTTTGTTTATTTTTAAACCTTTAATCAGTTTTGTCTTTCCCTTCCCCGCTGTTCTTAACCCTTAATTGTTTACTCCTATATTAATTAGATTGTATTTCTTTCCTTGCCTTTCCTAGTGTCTCATTATGCTTGAAGAAGTGTTTTTTATCATGTTTATTAGACTTAGTCCCTTTGTTAGTTACGTTTGTTCCCTTTAACTGTGTATTTTTACTGACTTGTACATCGCTTAGAATTTGGAATAGGCGATTAATCAAATTACATAATAAATTTGAAACATTTAAATACATGAAAAGTATTAATATACAAACAACTCTCTTTCTGAAATGGGAAAGAATTAGAGCTAAAGGACATGAACTGAAATTGGAGAGTGGTAGTCTTAGGAGTAACACCAGGAAATACTTTTTCATGGAGAGGATGGTGGATGCCTGGAGTGCCTTCACAGTAAGGGTACCATGAAGATCTTTATCGAGACCAGTACTTTTTAACTTATTTATAAATTATCTTAAAAGGGAATAGCAAATGAGGTGATCAAATCTGCAGAAGACAGAAAACTATTCTAAACTGTTAAATTGTATGCAAATTGCATAAAATTGCAGGACCACCTTTGGAGGCTAGAAAACTGGGCATTCAAATAACAGATGAAATTTAACAAAGCCAACTCAATTATAACTACATGATGCTAGGTTTCACTGTAGATCAGGGGTGTCAAACTCAATCACATAAGGGGCCAAAATCTGAAAAAAAGGCTAAGCTGCGGGCCAAATTTTTAATTAAGATAATTAGGGGTCCTTTAATTAAGGTACGCTAACCGATTTAGCGCGTGCTAAATGCGCACCTTAATAAAAGGACCCTTAAGTGACTAAGGCTTAGTCTTAGTAGAAGTATAGGGTTACAACGTCTCCAACCCCACACCAGCTCTATGGTGTAAACAAAATAAATACTGTAATCACAAAACAGAAAATAAAATGATTTTTTCTACCTTTTTTGGTTCCAGGCTCTGGTTGTCTTCTGATAACTCACTTGCCAGGGTCTCCTGCCCATTTGTCATTTTCTTCTTTCTCCTTGCTAACTATTATTCTTCCATCTCTGTCCTCCCCTTCCATTTCCCTCTGACATCTTTCCTTTTTTTCGTGTCCATATCCGCAGCTGCAGCGATGGACACCACCATTCCCAGATTCACCATCTGTCCTTTTCTCAACTACCCTTTCATCCAGCATCTCTCACTCCTGCCCCACCACCCCAGGGTCCACCATCTCTCCATTTCTCTTCCCAACTACCCTCCTATCCAGTATCTCTATCCCCCTTCCACACCATCCCTTGTGTCCAACTTCTCTTTCTGTCTGTTCCTTCCATCTCTTCCTCTCCTCTGTTTTATTTCTTCCCCATGCCCCACTCAGTCCGACATATGCACATCTGGACCCCTTCTTCTCTCCCGCCGGGTACTTCTACACCAGGGCCCGCCCCTGTCCCGAAGGCCTGTATGTTTTCCCCCCTTCTTCTTCCTGGTCTCACCTTCAAATTTGGCCCGCCGATCCCACCCTCCCTCCATCCTGGTCTCCTCTGTCCACCAGCACGAACTGCTGCTGCTGTTCACGTGCATCTGCCTTCACCTGGCCTCTTCTTCAAAAAGGCCTGCTGAGGATCACCGGCCGGCTGTAGCGAACCTCGCAGGCCGCTGTCCACCTTGGTAGCACATTCCCTCTGACGCAATCCCATACGTCAGAGGAGGGGCGGGATCGCGTCAGAGGGAACGTGCTACCAAGGTGATCCTAAGCAGGCTGCTTTGAAGAGGAGGCCAAGTGAAGGCAGACGCGAGTGAAGAGCAGCAGCGGTTCATGCTGGTGAGCCAGATTTACTATAAAATTTAAAATGTCTGGCGGGCCAATATTTAACTCACCGCGGGCCAGAGTTTGCCATGTCTGCTGAAGATAATACATTAAAATCTGCTGCTCAGTATGCAGCTGTAGACAAAGAAAGCAAACATAAGAAAATGAATCGAGATTAAACTAAAGAATTTCATACCATTTGCTCCACAGCAGGTCTGTGCATTTCAAAAAAAGATGCCGTGGAACGGGAAAGGGTTGAAAGAAGGGTAGCCAAAATGATTAAGGAGGAGATGCAATGACTGTCATATGAGAAAAGGCTAAAGAGATCTATAAAAGCTGAATGGAGTAGAAAGGGTTGATGTCTCTCTGCAGAAGTACACTCCAGGCTTTGTTTGGCAGACTTGAGAAAACGTACATCTTTTCCTACATTACTATGCCATTTTCTAGCTCTGAAGATTTGAGAAATGAATATTTGGGCACTGAAGGATCAGTTAACCTGCACCCGAATTCGCAACTTCCGTATCTACGGATTCGGTTATTCGAGCTTCCCACGCTTCCTGCTCTATTCTGGCCTATTCAAGCCCAGCATCCAGGTCCCGAGTCGAGGCAGAACCCCAAAGCGCTGCCCTGGTGACGTCACAGCGCGGGCCCAGAGCCTAGGCCTGAAACGGCTTCTCTCGGAGTCAAGGCCTATTTGGTGCGTGAGGAGGAGGGCCGGGCCCCTCGCCCGCGCTTCCTCTTACCCTGCTGTAGGGCGTGGGCCGGTTCCTGCCGCGGCTCATGGCCGCCCGGTTCCGCAGCGGGCCCGTCCCGACGCCGCCTCGGCCCGCAGCCGCGCCGCCTCGGCCCGCAGCGCCACCGCGGGTCCGGCCTCCGCCGCCTCTGCCGCCGCGCTGGCTCCGGTTCATCTTGATGATGTCGTCCAGGGACATGTCCATCTTGTCGCCCATGGTAATGGCGGCGACGCGCGGGCTCTCGCTCCCGGCAAGGGGCTACGAGGCTCACGCCTTGACGTCACGCACGCAGCCAACTAACGGCTGCGAGGCAGCGGCTGGCGTCGTCACTTCCGCTGGCGGCGCGTGGCCAATGGCAGCCGGCACGCGCCAGGCAACGTCAGCGGGAGAACGTTTCGCGCACGCCTCTCCGAGACTTCCGTCAGACGCTTTTCCCGCGCCCCCGACCCGGAAGCGGAAGCCTAGGGTTCACATCAGGCCCAGAGCGGGAGAAAGAGCTTGGCGCTTGGTTCGCTCTTTCCGGTTAGTGCGGCGCTTGCGGGAGGGAAGCAGTAAGGTAGTAGATGAGGGCAGATAAAGACCCTGCAAGGGGGCAACAGCCACTTCTCTAGCGCTGGACATTTTGACATTTATAGACGGTCCCTGTTCGGAAGAGCTTGCAATCGAACTTGGACAGACATGACATAGAGGGTTAGGGATGCAAGACTCAAGGTGAGAGGAGTTGGGAGTTATCGCCCCTGCCCCACCCCTGCCCCACTCCCTCTTACTACTACTACTTCTCACTTCTGTAGCGCTGAAAGGCGTATGCAACACTGTACATTTTGACATTTATAATTGGTCCCTGCTCAGAAGAGCTTACAATCTAACTTGGACAGACAGACATGACATATAGGGGTCATTCCATGTCAAGTGATCAGATTCTTGGAAAGTGCCCTGCTTGACCATCACGGATTTTGATGAAACTTCATATGCAGAGTCCACCATGTCTCAAACGAACTTTGGTAAAGTTTTAGTTTCGCCTGTGGAATATTTGTGGAGATATAGCCATTTGTTTGACCCCATACCACAATGAAATACAGTACGACAATGACATTCTGACAACTTTGAGACACAATATCTCCCGAGCTGTGTTTCCAAAAAAACTGAAACTTAGCTACCCTGCACAACTTTTTGAACTTTTTGCTACCAATAATAATTTTTGCTGAGCACTGATTGAATGCCTGAATTACAGTAAACTTGGCCGAAAAAATTAGTGCTCCAAAAAAAGTCAAAGTTTGACATTACTTAGCTCCCACAATAATTGAGTAATAAATGCGAAATTTGGCGCATAATGTCTCAGTACAACGTTGTTTTCAAAAGTACAGTTTCAACCTCCAAGCTCTTTCCATTAGTTTACAAATTAAGTGTAAAGTTGCTTAATTGTGTAAAAAGGCCAAAAATAGGGTATTTTCAGCCTGCTTTTACAGAAAAATACCTTTCAGAAACTCTTTCAAATCAGTCTCATTAGAAAGAGCATATTTCAAACCCCCTAGAAAAGTGGACTTCATTTTTCAACGCAGGTTAACAATGGCTGAAAAAGGGGGACAAAGTTGGGAGACGTTGCCACGGCAACAACCTCTATTTCAACATAGTTCTGTCATTTTTAAAGTTACAGTTTTGTATTGACGTAGTATTACTACTACTCTATTGCGTTGGTCCATGGTGACATTGTCACTACCAGTTCAAGAGTTTGAACTGGCAACCCCATCGCCATAGGGGTCACGCCCGATAGCTGTGCAATACCAGCCACGGGTGGGCCACTTCGTCCAGGTTCCCAAGCCTCGCATTTGGTTTCTTTGTCAAGGTTCCAAAGCCTTTTGTTGGTATCTTTCTGGTTCCAAAGCCAATGATTAGGGTGTCTTATCCTAGGTTCCCAAGCCTAAATTGGGTATCTTATATGGTTCCCAAGCCGAAGTGAAGTCCACTTTGATTTTAACTGCCAGCAATCTTTATAACATTCTGTTAAATTTTTGAGCCACTTTCTTCAATGCAGTTTCTGGAAATTGATATCGGCGGCCGGATGATGTAACTGAAGGGGCACAAAGCATGCAGATGAGGTGTTGCTCTGGAACCCAACAAACGTCTTGCCTTTTTGGCCAATAAAACGAATGAGCTGGACCGTGAGGATGCATAAATTTTATCAATGCATCATTTTGTTCAATTGAGACTTCAACAACGTTGCCTATCCACCATTGATTATCGTAAGTACAGGCAACATAGTAACCAGGAAAGATTTCGGACACTTTCAAATTTGGAATGGCAGTATCAGAAATTTTGGCAACAAAATTTATTGTGTCATTTGAAACTTTGCTGACACGAACCGAGTTTGAGTCGACTGGTACAAATTGGTGGTGCTCTCTGGTACCGGCTACTGTGCTGCTTTCATGCCATCTTTCTTCTTGAAACTTTTTGCTTTCTTCAATTTCTTCTTTTGGAACATAAATGTATTTAACTCCGTGTATATTTTGGTCACAAAAGTTAAATAGATCCTTTGGCGTCAATATTTGATCCGTTGATGGTCTTTGGAGGCTAGCCCGGGCAGCCAGTCGTTTAGTTGTTCCACCAACTCCATCGCAGGGTGATTTTCCGTGGCTAGTTCCAAAAAAATTCCATTCAGCCTCAATGTTGAAATCATTTCTGTGATTGCACAAATTCACAAAGTTCTTGTAGTTTTTATATTGTGCAGCTGAGCCGTCACTGAAGTAGTATATTTTGGTAATGTTTGTTTGAGTTACCAAAAATTCGATCAACTTTTGAATAAACACGTGTACAGATATCGTATCATGTTGCATATGATCAGAAATAATGCAACAGTTTACAACTTGCAATGTGCCCACTTCATTGAGGTAATATGCAACAAAAGGATGTACCGTAGCTTGTGAATTTTCCCAGTGAAAGCCTTGGGCGGCATCCTGTACAAATGAGTAATTTTCAGCAAAATCCATCAAAACAATCATTTCCGTTTCTTTTAAGCCTGTCTTCAACATCTTCAAATATTCACTTTGATGTTTTGAAATGAAATGGTGGCTTGTCAACTTCCAAATCTTGCTTGCAAGTCTTTCAATAAAGTTGTCCATGGTTAGTACGCTTGTTTCTAATGTTTCACGGTCAGCGTGAACCCATTGCTTAAATTCTATTGATTCTTCTGGATCTAAATCCTTGAATATTTCTTCCAGGTATGCTGTTAGTGCTTCTTCACCAGGGCAGTTTTGACATCGTTGTAGCATACAGTCCTTGACATTTAGGTCGCACACAGTTTTTTCCATAAGAACTTTGTAGTTCTCTTTGACTTTGGCGCCTTGTAGCATGAGCTTTACATTTTGATGTATCGTGCAGACACACACGGATGCACCAACGGTTACACACCACTTTGGCCTGAGCTCACATAATTTGGAAAAACCAATTTCAGTTCCGTATTTGTTACAGTACGCCACGTACAGCTCTTTTAAATTACACAACAGCAGCCGCTTTTGCTTTTGTACTTTTAAACCATTGAGGCGGACTGAAATGCAATCTTTTTTGCCAGGACATATTCTGCTGAATTCATCATCTTCGTAAAAATCTTGAACTCTATTTGCAATTTCTTTTGGAAGGGACTTGCCAATTTTTGCATCAGGTATAGAACAAATGCCTTTCTCTTTCTTTACTTTTTGGGCTGTTCTGACCATGCGCTCTGAAACGCCAAACTTCATTGCTGTTTCCTTTATTGACCAACTTTTTGGGGCCATCGTCAATAAATGAACTTTCATTGACCTGTTGGATATTGCAATTTTCGTTTTCATTTCTTCAATGAGGTCAGTGTAATCTTCACATAACTTGCATTCTGCAGACTGACGAGACGGCCCAACTTCTTCAGCTGAAACTCCAGCAGCAGATGTAATCTTCTTGGCTATCACATTCTGCACATGTTCAATTTTTCGTATCACATAGCCGGCTTTATCTCTACTAGCTAACCTTCAAATTTTCAATGGAGAGGTTCCTAAAGCAGTCAAGCTTTGATCAACTGCATCGGAGATGCTGATATCAAAATCGTCTGAAGATGAAGATGCTGCAGTAGCTTCACTCATTGAAATGTATTGGGCTTTGCACCTACTGCAAAGTTTCTGACCTGGCTTGATATTTATTTTTGCCACTTTTCTAAAATCATTAGACATGGCAAGATCGACTTAACAATCCACTTTGAACAATGTGATTTTTCTTTTCAAATGGATTACAACACGATGTTTGCTTTAATTCGTATTTGTCGAGATACTTTGCTTTGTGGTGGAGGCAGATTTGGTCTTTATCCATCAGTTCAACTTCAGAGCACCGAGTGATAAGCAATTTTTCATCGGTTGACAAATTATGTAAAAAAATGAGCCCACATTTTTTAGAATAAAATGTGCCGTCATGACACTTTGACAACAATTTTTGCCCAATGGCACAGTCTGGCAGAAAAGGATTATTATTAGTCGATTCGTTGGCATCCATTTTAAACTGAATTAATAATAATGTGGATCTGAAAAAGAAAACAAGTTGTAATTTGTGATCTGCATGCAACAAAATTATCACCTCAATTTCTAGTTAGGAATAATCATTAATTAAGAACACTATAATTGTACCCAAAGCTTGAGTAAAAATAAACAGGGAAAAACAGTGTGAAAAGTGACATAATTGTAAGTTGAAACGTAGGCCGTTGCCATGGTGACATCTCCCAACTTTGTCCCCCTTTTTCGGGCATTGTTAACCTGCGTTGAAAAATGAAGCCCACTTTTCTAGGGGGTTTGAAACTTTCTAATGAGACTGATTTGAAAGAGTTTCTGAAAGGTATTTTTCTGTAAAAGCAGGCTGAAAATACCCTATTTTTGGCCTTTTTGCACAAATTAGCAACTTTACACTTAATTTGTAAACTAATGGAAAGAGCTTGGAGGTTGAAATTGTACTTTTGAAAACAACGTTGTACTGAGACATGTGCCAAATTTCGCATTTATTACTCAATTATTGTGGGAGCTAAGTAATGTCAAACTTTGACTTTTTTTGGAGCACTAATTTTTTCGGCCAAGTTTACTGTAATTCAGCCATTCACTCAGTGCTCGACAAAAATTATTATTGGTAGCACTGAATAGAGCTCCAAAAGTTGTGCAGGGTAGCTAAGTTTCAGTTTTTTTGGAAACACAGCTCGGGAGATATTGTGTCTCAAAGTTGTCAGAATGTCACTGTCGTACTGTATGTCATTGCAGTATGGGGTCAAAGAAATGGCTATATCTCCACGAATATTCCACAGGTGAAACTAAAACTTTACCAAAGTTCGTTTGATACATGTGGGACTTTGTGCATAAAGTTTTATCAAAATCCGTGATGGTCATGCAGGGAGCCCTTGATCACTTGACATGGAATAACCCATAGGGTTGGGGTTGCAGAATCTAAGGTGAGAGGAATTAGGAGTCGAAAGCACTCTCGAAGAGGTGGGCAGCAATTTAGCACCGTTCCACTCACATATTGGCAATTCTGGAAGCGTGGTCTTGTCGTTTTGGCTTCAGCACACTACTGCTATTACTTATCATTTGTATAGTACTGTACATTTAACATTCAGTAGATGGTCCCTTCTCAGAAGAGCTTACAATCTAATATGAACACACAGACGGGACATTTCTGAGTTCAGGAGCTTCTAGCAGAAGGAATGGGTAAAGAGTTATCTGAGAGTGAGTGGGAGTTAAGAGTTGAAACAGCTTTAAAAAAATGGACTTTTAGCTTGGATTTGAAGACTGCTAGAGACTGAGCATGATGTGTTGACTCTGGCAGCGTTGTCCAGGCATATGGCAAGGCAAGAAAGAAGGGATGGAGTCTGGTGTTGGCGGTGGAGGAGAAGGGTATAGATAGGAAGGACACCCGATGAACAGAGTTCACGGGGGGGGGGGGGCGAAAAGAGGAGATTGAGAGGGGACATGATCAAAACATTCAAGGTACTGAAGGGAATAGACTTAGTAGATAAGGACAGGTTGTTCACCCTCTCCAAGGTAGAGAGAACGAGAGGGCACTCTCTAAAATTGAAAGGGGATAGATTCTATACGAACGTAAGTAAGTTCTTCTTCACCCAGAGAGTGGTAGAAAACTGAAACGCTCTTCTGGAGTCTATCATAGGGGAAAACACCCTCCAGGGATTCAAGACAAAGTTAGACAAGTTTCTGCTGAACCGGAACGTACTCAGGTAGGGCTAGTCTCAGTTAGGGCGCTGGTCTTTGACCAGAGGGCTGCCGCATGAGCGGACTGCTGGGCAAGATGGACCACTGTTCTGACCCAGCAGCGGCAGTTCTTATGGGAGGTGAGGGGAAGCCTAGGGGGAGACAAGTGAAGAAAGATACTGAGGGGGGGAGCTACAGAGTGAATGCACTTGTAAGTCAGTAAGAGGAGTTTGGAAATGAATGGGGAGCCAATGAAGTGATTTGAGGAGGGAGGGGGGTAATGTGAGTATGGCAGCTCTCGCGGAAGCATTTTGAACAGATTGAAGGGGTGAGAGGCAGATGAGCAGGAGACCTGAGGGAAGTATATTGCAGTAATCTAAGCAAGAGGTGATGAGAGCGTGGATAAAGGTTTTGGTAATGTGTTCAGAGAGGACCTGAAATACAAAAGCGTCAGGGCAAGAATGTTCTTAGTAATGGCCCTACCAAAGGAATTAAAGCTAGGAAAGGACACCGGAAAATTCAAGAAAGGTATAAAGCCAGTCCTTTTCTCAGACTACTACAACTGGAATTATGAAATTGACAGAAAGAGGAAATTAGATCTTTCAGGGATGCATGTAAATAGATTATATGTAGTTGAAATGGCCAACCTCCTTAGGAGGTGTGTAAATATAATAATAATAATAACTTTATTCTTGTATACTGCGGTACCATGGAAGTTCAGTGCAGTTAACAGGTGAAGAGACTGTACAATTTACAGCGAATTTACAAGCATGACAGAGATGAGGCATAAAAGATAAAGGAGATACAAAATAGGACATTTGAGTAAATTAAGCGATCAGTTTCGTTAGGACATTTAATTTTGTTTAACAGGAAGGGAGGGGATGGAGAATCCGGAGGTATATCAAAGGTCAGGTGGGGAGCAAGGAGAAAGGAAGGGGAGGAGTCGGAGAAATTTGTCAAAGAGGTAGGTTTTAATTGACTTCCTGAACATTTGATAGGAAGGAGAATTAGAAATGAGGGAGGTTAGGCATTTGTTCCATTTGCCGGCTTGGAATGATAGGGATCTATCAAGGAATCTCTTGTAGAGGCAGCCCTTTAGAGATGGAAAGGCGAACAGGTAGGCGTTTCGTGTGCGAGAGGGGCCTGCAAGTTCAAGGTGTTCAGACAGGTAGATTGGGGAAGAGCCTGTTAAGGTTTTGAAGCAGAGACAGGCGAATTTGAAGATGATCTTTGCCTCTATTGGCAACCAATAAAGTTTTATGTAATATGGGCTTACGTGGTCATATTTTTTGAGACCGTAGATGAGGCGAACGGCAGCATTTTGGACTATTCTCAAACGTTTGATGGTACTTTTATAGGATCCCAGGTATATAATGTTGCAATAGTCTAGGATGCTTAGGATTAGTGATTGGACCAGCAGTAGAAAAGAGAGGTGGTCGAAGTAATGCTTGATGGTGCGAAGTTTCCAGAGGGTGCAAAAGCATTTTTTGACCTGGGTACTAGTAAGGTCTTCGAAGGTCAGGCATCGGTCAAGGATGACACAAAGGATTTTTATAGTGGGGTTGATAGGGTAGTCTAGACCATTTAGTTTCAGGGAAGTATTTGTTAGCTTATAGTTAGGACTTGCCAGGAATATTTTGTTTTTTTCAGGGTTTAATTTTAGTTTGAATTGTGAAGTCCATTGTTCAAGCTTGGTGAGGATGGAAGAGATGAATTGTTCCGTCTCTTGTGTCAGAGAGGTTAAGGGAATGATGATGGTGATATCATCTGCATATAAATGATTTTAGGTTTAAGTCAGCTAACATCCATGCCAGCGGGGCCAAATAGATGTTGAAAAGGGAGGGTGATAGGGGAGAGCCCTGTGGGACGCCGCAGGGATTGTGCCAGGAATGGGAGACGGTTCCGTTACTGTGGACCTGGTAAGTACGATTGGTTAAGAAACTTGTGAGCCAATTTAGTACCTGGCCTGTGATGCCAATGGAATCAAGGCAGTTGAACAATATGTCATGGTCAACCAGGTCGAAGGCACTGCGCAGGTCGAGCTGAAGAATCAGAGCGCTTTTGCCTAGTGAGAACAAGTGGAGGAGGTAATTGGTCAGTGCGGCTAAGACAGTTTCTGTGTTGTGGTTTGGGCAGAAGCCAGACTGGGAGTCATATAGGATGCTGAACTTTTCTAGGTATTTCGTGAGGTCATGGTTGACAAGACCTTCCATGAGTTTTTGGAAGAGTGGTATGTTGGCAATGGGTCTGTAGTTGGTGGTGGAAGAGATTGGATCCTTGGTGTTTTTAAGGATGGGGGATACAAGAATGTGGCCCAGTTTGGTCGGAAAATGACCAGTGGATAGGCATAGTGTAATCCAGTTGAAAAGTTCGGCTTTGAATATGGGGGGAGCAGATCTCATGATGGCGGGAGGGCAGTTGTCTAATAGGCAATTGGAGTTGGCATATTTAGTGTAGAGTTTGAGAAAAATGTTCCAGTCTGGGCTTTCGAAGTGATTCCAAGTCATGTCTGCTATTGCAGGTTGGTTTGATTATTGGTTCAGAGCTGGGAACTACAAGGGACGATTTCAGGGTGTGAATTTTGTTGGCAAAATGATTGGCTAGGATTGTGGCAGAGGGTGGGAGGTCTGAGAAAGGTCATTTGTAAGAGTCGGTGTCAAACAGGAAGTTGACA
The DNA here is from genome assembly GCF_902459505.1 of Geotrypetes seraphini. Lineage (NCBI taxonomy): Eukaryota > Metazoa > Chordata > Amphibia > Gymnophiona > Dermophiidae > Geotrypetes > Geotrypetes seraphini. The sequence continues at coordinate 2,448,514 of NC_047093.1, read as the reverse complement.
ATTCTAAAAAGTGCTTTACTGTTCAGAGAAGGGGAATTTATTATTTGGGAATAGTGTTTACTGTGTTTATCATTGATCATTTTTTTGTATTCTTTGGTTTACTAGCCTGCGGCCACCACAACCAGACACTTGGTGAAGACTCTGGGTGACGATGCCAGGCCGAAACGGAGCACTCGGTATTGAAGATGATGTCCCACCCAAAATCTGAGGTATTGACGGGAGGCTGGATGAATGGGAATGTGAGTGTAGGCCTCCTTGAGATCCAGAGAGCATAACCAGTCGTTCTGCTCGAGGAGGGGATACAGAGATGCCAAGGTCAGCATGCAAAACTTTTCTTTGACCAGATATTTGTTGAGCACTCTGAGATCCAAAATAGGACGCAGATCGCTCGTCTTCTTCGGAACAAGGAAGTACTGGGAGTAAAAACCCTTGTTCTGTTGAGCCAAAGGAACCTGCTCGACAGCCCGGAGCTGCAGCAAAGCCTGAGCTTCCTGAAGAAGAAGGGCGGTCTGGGCAGAAGAGGAAGGATACTCTCTTGGAGGATGTTCCGGAGGAACTTGATGGAACTGAAGAGAGTATCCCTCCCTTACGATGGAAAGGACCCAGAGGTCGGAGGTAATAGTCATCCATCGGTGATAAAAATGATGGAGACGACCTCCGATAGGGGGAAAAACGGGGAAAGGCAGAACGACTGACGTTATGCTTTGAAGGAGACAGTCAAAAAGGCTGAGGAGCCTTGGGGACAGCAGACTTCTGAGGCTTCTGCTGCTGCTTCTTCTGTGGATGCTGCCTCTTAACAGGCTGACGGATGGCAGGAGCCTGCTTAGGTGGAAAACGCCGCTGGTAAATCAAAGGTGGGCGTGAAGGACGAGGAGGAGCTGGCTTTGACTTCGGGCGGAGAATAGATTGGAAAGACTTCTCGTGGTCCAAAAGCTTCTTAGTTGCCGCCTCAATGGACTCATCGAAGAGGTCAGTACCAGCGCAAGGGACATTAGCCAGCCTGTCCTGCAGATTGGGGTCCATGTCGATGGTCCGGAGCCACACAAGGCGTCGCATGGCCACAGAGCAAGCAGTAGCCCGAGCAGACAACTCAAAGGCATCGTATGAGGACTGCATCAGTTGCAACCGGAGTTGGGACAAAGAAGCCAGGACTTCCTGGTATTCAAAATGTGCTCGAGAATCCAAGTAGGGCATGAACTTGGGAAGGACAGACAGGAAAAATTCAAAATAGGTAATAAAATGAAAATTGTAATTGAGAACTCTGGACGTCATCATAGAGTTCTGGTAAATGCGCCTGCCGAACCTGTCCATCGTCTTGCCCTCCCTGCCAGGTGGAACAGTGGCATATACCTGGGAGGGGTGAAACTGCTTCAATGAAGATTCCACCAAAAAGAATTGATGGGATAGCTGGGCACCGTCAAACCCCTTATGATGAACCGTGCGGTATCTGGAATCCAATTTTCCCGGAACAGCGGGGATGGAATAGGGGGTCTCCAGACAGCGGACAAAGGTCTGATCCAGCAGTTTATGAAGAGGAAGCTGGAGGGATTCACCAGGAGGTTGAGGGAGATGCATGGTCTCGAGATACTCCTTCGAAAATTTGGACCCAGTGTCCAGTTGAATTTCCAAATCAGCTGCCATCTGACGGAGAAAAGAAGAAAAAGACAGCTGGTCAGCCAAAGCAGTGCCTCGAGAGGGACTCGAGGACGTCGAGGCCTTTTGATCCAATGAGGACGGGGATCTAGATGGAGAAAAAGACCCCACCATGTCCTCGAGATCCGGTAGTGGAGGAGGCGAAGTAGCCTGTGGAGAATACTGAAGAAAAGGCTGTTTCCGATGAGGCGAGGCATGCCTGGATGAGTGCTTCGAAGAGTGCTTCGATCGATGATGCGAGCTGTGTCTTGAAGCAGGCCTGGACAAACAAGGCGAATGTGTCTTCGAGTGTATGGGGCTGGAAGCGGTGGATCGAAGCAGAAGTGGTTGACTGGAAGAACCACGAGGCACTCGCAAAGACTTGAGACCTTGCATCGAGTGGATAGGTTCCAGTGGAGGCATTCGCAAAGACTCTACTCCTTGCATCGAGCGAATCGGTTCCAATGGAGGCATGGGCAAAGACTCTGCTCCTTGCGATGCATGCATCGATACCAGACCAGGCACTCGCAGAGACTCTGCTCCCTGTAGAGAGTGTGCGTACGGCTGAGGCACCGGAGGCGGCTCGACCTCGTGGGAGACCTCCGCGTGCCCAGGCTGGATTTGAGAGAGAAGCTTCGACCCCCTTTGTGGTAAAAAGCTGAATGAATTGCTTCTCAAGTAAGGTCTGGAACGAAGCCAGCAAGGATGGATCCGCGTCACCAATGGGACCACCTGCACGGGCTTCGTGCTCCTTCGAGGCAGTGTGAGAGTGCTTGGACTTAGAAGCCTTGGGCACTTTAAGCACTACCGGGGGAATGGGCTGCTGCTCTATCTGACCTGAAGAGACAGAGAAAGGCACCGCAGCCTGCGTCGAAGACAGAGCCGGAACAAACGAGGCCGGTTTGATGAGGCTCGGAGCAGAAGATGTGGAAGCCTGGAGAGCCTCGGGAGAGGCAGATGGTGAAGCACCCTTCGATGCCAAAATCTCCATCGAGACTCCATGCTGTATAGCTGCTCCCACAAGATGCAACGACGCTTGAAAGCATGGGCTGTAAGTGTTGAGCAAGGCCGGCACGATTTTGGGAGGTGTTGAGGCCCGAGACACCGAAGACAGCGTCGATGAGGGTCCGTCAGTGAAATTGCGCGCTGGCACTTGGAACACTTTTTAAAACTGGTAGCAGGCCGGAAGAGCTCCGCCGCAAGATCGAAGCCGCGGGGCTGCGGCCACATGGCCTGCCCGGTCGAACAGATGGAAGAAATTTTTATTTTTTATTTTTTTGGAAAAACAAAAAAAGTACGACAAATCAGCGATTAAGAGAAAAAGAACCCAAAACCGCGGACTTAAGAAGGCACAAGTGAAAATACTTCACGCAGAGAGTCGAAGACAGACTTCTCGGCTCCGCGGAAAAGTAAGAACTGAGGAGACGCGCCCTGCGCTGGGCGGGAAGGCACTCACGCATGCGCGGAACTGCCTTCTGTCCCTGGATAACAACTGTTACAGTAAGTAACTGTGCTTTACTGTTCAGAGAAGGGGAATTTATTATTTGGGAATAGTGTTTACTGCGCTTATCATTGATCATTTTTTTGTATTCTTTGGTTTACTAGGTTTACTATTGCAGCTAAATATAGTATATTTAGCTGCAATAGTAAACCTAGTATATATGTAGGATGATCAATACCCTCCAATCAGGGGAGAGTGAGGCGCAGTGGTTAAAGCTATAGCTTCAGCACCCTGGGGTTGTGGGTTCAGGGCAAGTCACCCTGCTGCTTGTGACCCAGGACAAGTCACTTAATCTCCTCATTGCCCCAGGTACATTAGATAGATTGTGAGCCCACCAGGATAGACAGGGAAAAATAAACCATTCTGAGCTCTCCTGGGAGAACGGTATAGAAAATTGAATAAATAATCAATCAGTGACATCAAACGAAAGAAACTGTACGATAACCTACTAGCCACACAGGCAGCAAAACTAGACCGCCAACTCTCCAATTTACAGATCACAACCCCAGACTACAAAACTTTCAGAAAAGAAATAAAAACCCTGCTATTCAAGAAATACTTGAAAACAAACTAATCACCACAGGAATCATCTCAGTACCCGGAAGCAACCTGCTCTACTCTACACTTCCTCTGGAAATGTCCAGATAACTTCCTATGTAATCCGCCTTGAACCACAAGGTAATGGCGGAATAGAAATCACTAATGTAATGTAACATGCCAGTAACATGAGTAGGATGATTGATTATGGCATAATTATGCCAGTATTAATAACACCACTACAGAGCTCTGTATATTTCAGGATAGAGACCATGTATTGTAACACCATCACAAAAGCTCTTTGTAACTCTGTATGGTAACATCTCTACAGAAGCTCATGTAGTGTTACAGCTTTACAGAAGTCCAGGTAGACCACTCTGAATTTATTCCCCAGTTATTAGTAGCGGTTTAGAAGTTCTCAATAAACATAAATATTATAGAGAAAGATAAAACAGGTTTTGTTGGATCTGAGCAGAAAAGGAGAGAGAGAGGAGTCAAAAGGTCACCTTGAGGTTGCAAGCTGATGAGATAGGGAGGAGGAAAGTGTTATCCACAGAAATAGAGAACAGCGGAAATGAAGAGCTGAGTTTAGGTAGAAAGATGAGAGAGTTCGGTTTTAGTCATATTCAGTGAGACATCCATGCAGCAATGTCTGACGGGCCTGAACTCTTGTAGAGACATCAGGTGTGGAGAGGTAGATCTGTGAGTCAGTATATTGAAACCATGGAAGGAGACAAGTGTACCAAGAAAGCAGGTGTATATGGAGAAGAGGAGAGGGCCCAAGACAGAGCCTTGAGGTACACCAATAGACAGTGGGATGGCAGCAAAGGAGGATACACTGAAAGTGCGAAGGAGAGAGAGAGGAAGAAAACCAGGAGAGAACAGAACCTTGGAATCCCAGTGATAGGGTTGAGGAGCAGGTGATGATCGACAGGACCCCTGCCCCCCAAGCATTTAATCGCTCCAACCTTCAGATGTCTTCTGACATTCTTATAGCATATAATATGCATCTCTTACATTGCAATCATATTTGATATTGATCCCTATCCATCCTTGCCATTTTCAAAAGCCTGCCCAGCACTGGCCTTAACTTCCCAGTTACTGGGGTGCCCTTTGAAGCCTATCTATTCTGCCATAAGCAGGACACAGACCATGGAAATCTGCCCAGCATTGGCCTTCTCAACTACTGGAGTTGCCATTTAAGAACTTCTAAGTTTTGGTTTTCTTCCATCCTTTTCCCAAACAGGGATCCTCTGTGCTTACCCCACTTATTTTTGAAGTCTGTCACTATTTTCATCTCCATCCTCTCCCCTATGAGCATTGGAGCACTTACCTCGGCAGCTTTGTAAAAGAAGCCCATGGTTTAGAGTTAATCCATGAAGTACTCTGAAAACCATAATTCAAATTTTAAAGCAGTTTATATGAATAAGCAGCCAATAAAGTGGGACTCTCTTTTACCGTAGTATTTTGGAGAATTTGTAAGTGGAGAAAAAAATTTTTCTGTGCAGCCCGCATATAGAAGATTACAGTATTCCTGAATACATTTAAATGATAGATTTTTTAAAAAAAATTTTTGATATGTTTAATCAGCATTGGTTTATAAAACACATCCTGAGTCACTTTCTTAATATCTAATCTAATCTAGTATGTCTACTACTATTAATTATTTCTGTAGCGCTACCAGATGCACGCAGTGCTGCACAGAGTCAGAAAGAGTAAGAAAACAGTCCCTGCTCGAAAGAGCTTACAATCTAAACAGGCAAGACAGACAAACAGGATGTCATGAAAACAGTTAAGGGGAACGGTTAATCAGTGGGCTATATTGAAAGCTATATCAAAAAGGTGGGTTTTCAGTCTGCATTTAAACAAGGGAAGGGAAGGGGCTTGACGGACAAACTCGGGTAGTTTATTCCAGGCATAGGGGGCAGCTAGATGAAAGAAACAAAGTCACTAAGAGTGATTTATCTGAGGAATGGAGTTTCAAGGTTTATTAAAAATTTCTTATACTGCTTAGTCTAAAATTCAAAGCGGTGTACAATAAAATCTATTATCAGCGGGATGCGATCCAAGATGGCTGCTGACTAGCTTGGCTGAACGCTACGCACTGGAGAACCTCTCTAAACCAGAAATTTTTTTTTCTTTCTTACTTTGGACTTCAAAATGCCCAAGCGGAGAGGAAGGAATTCTGCAACGACCTCGCGGAACTCCAGAGCGGCCGCTTTGGGTAACATTGAGGAGCTCCTGCGACATATGCAGGGGAACAGTTAATCAGCTAAATCCGTAATAATATTCAGCATATAAATACCAAGATGATGTTAGACCAGTACAGTTCTTCTGTGTCAGTTGTACAATCACAGGTTAAAATGTCAACAAATGTAGAAAAGTAACATGTTTATATCTGTTTATTAAAGTTTCAAATCTAAAACAGCAATAAAAAAACAACACAGTAAAGCATATAGACTACAATACAAACCCTCCACCCCCCATGGGAACAGCAGCACACAAGTACAAAACCAAAAGGAGTGCATCAGTTCAAAAGTCTGCTTCTGGCAGTTGGAGTAACAGTAGAACAAAAGGGTAGCCAGCACCGAAGAAACAAAGTGCCCAGTTTAGAGTCCATTGTAGAAATAGCAAGGCATTCATACCCTGCTAGGTGAATCAGTTGAGTACGCCAGTGCATGATCGTGAGAGGATGATGAGACAGCCAGCACTGAAGGATAGTTTTCAGTCCCATGAAAATAGCTTTTGAAACAAATGCCGCACATCCTGGCCGAACTGGGAAAAGTGTCCGTTGGAACCCAGGTGCAATGCCACAAAAGCTGTTCCAATAAGTCTGGATACTAGGACAGGTCCAAAACATATGACCTAAAGTGGCGTGGGAGGCCGCGCACTTAGGGCAACAGTCCGTAGGGCAGAGATGTGCTCGATAAGCTCTATACGGAGCAAAGTAAGCCTGGACCAAAAATTTATAATAACGTTCTCTTTCAACTGCAGAAATAAACAAGCGAGCACCCAACTGAACACTTTGCTTGATCAAATCCCCTGAAATCAAAATGTGAAGATCGTGGGACCAGTTGGTAGCCAGCCTCTCATAGTCCAAATCTCCACCGTAGCGGTATCGACACCTGCACTGTTAAACAAAGAGATTCAGACAGTTCCTCTTGAATGTCCTCCACCAAAGCAGTTTGGGGTAGGGAACAAATATAATGTTGTAATTGTCTATAAGAAAACCAATCTTTATTTTCCAGTTTAAAGGAGTCTTTCAACAATTGAAAAGAGTGCATAGTACCATCAGCCTGTAACACCTGAGATAAGTAAATCAAACCCTTCGTAGACCACCTATGAAAAGACCCCATTACCCCCTATAGGCAAACAAGGGGTCACAGCAGGTGAAAATGACAGCTGAGCACATAAATGTTTCCAGGTTTTACGCGCCGGAAACAAGAACAAATCTCCATAAGGGCAGGCAATCGCTGAGCATGGAGCAAAGAGCTAAAATGATGAGGTAAAAAGGTTAAACACTTCGCCTCAGTTGCCGAAAAATAGGCTGTCCTACAGAACCAGTCATTCACATGTCTAAGTTGACAAGCCATATTGAATCTACCCAAGTGTAACAATCCCAGTCCCCCTTGATCCCTAGGAAGAAACAATGTATGTAAGGAAATACGAGGACGTTTAACCCCCCCCCCCACACACACACACAAATATTTGGACAAGGATCAATGTAAAAGAGTCAAGTGGCAGCATTGCAAAAGCAAAGGTAGGGTTTGAAACAGATAAAGCCACTGTGGTATCACCATCATATTATACAGTACAATTTTAGCCAGGTCGTTTTTAGCCGGTGCGGGTGGTTTCAGGCACTGGGGAAGCGAGCGGAGGAGCAGCGTGGGAGAAGGCAGGCAAGCTAGAAGGCAGGCGGACAGCGTGAGGTAGCGGCGAGAGGAAGCTCCGCCCACCCCCCCAGCGTCAGCAAGCCCGGACTCCCCCTTAAAAGGGAGGAAACAGCAGAGCCTGGGACAGCGTTTTAGCCGGTGCGGGTGTTTGCAGGCATCGGGAAAGCGAGCGGAGGAGCAGCGTGGGAGAAGGCAGGCAAGCTAGAAGGCAGGTGGACAGCGTGGGGTAGCGGCGAGAGGAAGCTCCGCCCACGCCCCAGCGTCAGCAAGCCCGGACTTCCCCTTAAAAGGGAGGAAACAGCAGAGCCAGGGCAGCTTTTTAGCCAGTGCGGGTGGTTGCAGGCCTTAGCGAGAGCGCTTTTACGAAGGTCCTTGAGAAGGGCCGAGCAAAGACAGCCAAGGAATCCAGAACAGCAGGAAGGTAAGGAAAAAGCGAGCGCTCACGTAAAGAGAGCACACAATAAAGCACACACAAGACAAGGAAGGATAGAGAAGCAGCAGGCTCCAGGGATAAGAAAAAGGCCCAAGCGAAGACAACTGACCACAAGCTAGAAGAGGCAGAAGGAGTAGGCAAGAAAGAACCAAGCACAGGAGAGAGCACACGCACGCATGCAGAAGAGAAAGGAGAGAGCACCTAGTGGACTACAGTGCAGGGTTCAGGAACTGGAAGGACTCCACATCTCGGAAGAAACATAGAAATAGACGGCAGATAAGGGCCACGGCCCATCTAGTCTGCCCACCCCAATGACCCTCCCCTATCTTTCTCTGTGAATAGATCCCACGTGTCTATCCCATTTGGCTTTAAAATCAGGCATGCTGTTGGCCTCAATAACCTGAAGTGGAAGACTATTCCAGCGATCAACCACCCTTTCAGTGAAAAAGAATTTCCTGGTGTTCCTGTGCAGTTTCCCGCCCCTGATTTTCCACGGATGCCCCCTTCATGACAGCTGAAGACCCCACAAGAGAAAGCCACATCGAGGAGCAAGCAAGAGAGCTCGAGAGATTCATCGAGGAGGCCTACAGGAAGGTGGAAGAACAGGACCATCAGCAGAGCTGGAGCAAGGAAACCGCCCACACAAGATGGAAGGCAGGGACTAACAGATGGAGGACAGGAACCAACAGACACCAGGGATGAAGGATCTCATGGAAGAATCGAGCAAGCAGAGGACGCAAAGACTCACTGGTACCCTGAAAGAGAAGCACCAAACCACACCAAGGATACAGACTTGAGACCAGTGAGGAAGCTGAAGAAGGGGAAATCGGCAGTCATAGTGGGAGACTCAATCCTGAGAGAAGTGGACAGTCACATAGCAGGAGGGAGAGATGATCGGCTAGTGACCTGTCTCCCAGGAGCAAGAACGAAGGACATCACCGACAGAAGTGAGAGGATCCTGGAAGAAGCGGAGGCAGAAGAGACAGCAGTGATAATCCACATTGGAACAAATGATGTCAACAGGAGAAATTACAGCAGGACTACACTAACTGAACAGTTCGAGATCCTAGGAAGGAAACTGAAGCTGAGAACACAGAAGATAGCATTCTCAGAGATTCTGCCAGTACGGAGGGCAGACGTGAAGAGGCAGACAGAGCTACAAGCAATAAACTCATGGTTGAGGAGATGGTGCAAAGAAGAAGGTTTCTGTTTTGTGAGGACAACTTTTTTGGGGAAGAACAAGCTCTTTAAGAGGGATGGACTACACCTGAGCACGGCAGGAACGAGACTGCTAGCAAACAACATTAAGAGAAATAGAGCAGACTTTAAACTAAGAAGAAGGGGAAAGCCGACAGTCAACCTGACGTCGACGGTTCGGACAAGAGTATCCAAAGAAGATACTGAGCAGGAAAAATGCTGGGAACAAGCAAAAGTTGAACATCGGGAGTCTAAGGAACAAGAAAAACTGGCAAATAATAAGAAGGACAAACAGGAAGAGCTAGAAGAACAGGAGAAATTGAGAAATCGGGTTGAGGAAGAAAAAGATGTGCCAAAAAAAGAGGAAGAAAGGAACAGAAATCAGGGACTAGCAGCTCAAAAAGGGGATGGTAAGAGGAGTAAACCACAAGGAAAACCAGCATGGAAAAGAAAGGACCAGGACTTAAATTGCTTGTATGCAAATGCGAGGAGCCTAAAGACCAAAATGGGAGAACTAGAAGTCACAGCCAAAAAAGAGGACCTAGACATCATTGGAAACATGGTGGAATGAGGAAAACAAATGGGATATAGTACTGCCAGGGTACAAACTCTATAGAAGAGACAGAACTCACAAGAAGGGTGGAAGAATAGCACTATATATAAAGAACACCATTCAATTGACCAGAGTAGATATGGAAACAAAGGCGGAAGGATTGGAATCGTTATGGGTCAAATTACCAGGAAGAAATGGTTTTGATATAAAATCGGGACTGTACTACCAACTGCCTGGACAAACGGAAGCAAACGACAAAGAACTGACAGCAGAATTGAGGCGGGAATGCAAAAACGGAAATGTGCTGGTAATGGGGGATTTTAACTACCCCGAGATAGACTGGAGTTTTGGAAACTCAAACTGTGTGAGGGAAACAGAATTCCTAGAGGCTGTGAGGGACTGCTTTATGGAACAGCTCGTCAAGGAACCAACGAGGTGGAATGCCACTCTTGACCTAATCCTCAATGGGCTAGGGGGACCTGTAAAGGAAGTTAAAGTAGTAGGACCACTAGGAAACAGCGATCACAATATGATACAGTACAAACTAGAAGTAGGAACATCAAAAGGGAAGAGAACCACAGTGACAATGCTCAACTTCAAGAAAGGGAACTATGATGCTATGAGAGCAATGGTGAGAAAAAAGCTCCGAAACAGCTCACGGAAAACAGAGACTGTGGAGCAAGCCTGGTTTCTATTCAAGGACACGGTGCAAGAAGCACAGCTTATGCACATCCCCAGATTTAGAAAAGGGTGCAAAAAAAAACCGAACAAAAGACCCGGTATGGATAACCAATGAAGTGAAGAATGCGATAGGAGACAAGAAAAAATTGTTCCGGAAATGGAAAAAGGACCAAACCGGGGAAAACTGGAAGGCACACAGAAACTGCCAAAAAGAATGTCATAGAGTGGTTAGGAGAGCGAAAAGGGATTACGAAGAAAGACTGGCCAGGGAGGCAAAAAATTTCAAATCATTCTTCAAATACGTTAAAGGGAAGCAACCAGCGAGGGAGGAAGTAGGACCGTTGGATGATTGAGACAGAAAGGGAGTGATAAAAGAAGAAAAAGAGGTAGCTGATAGGTTAAATAAGTTCTTCTCGTCAGTCTTCACAAGCGAGGATTCATCCAGTGTGCCAAAACCCGAAGAGATCTTCAATGGTGACCAAGAAGATAAACTGTCGACAATAGAGGTGAGCCATGAGGATGTCCTTCAACAGATAGATAGATTGAAAAGTGACAAATCACCAGGCCCGGACGGGATCCATCCAAGAGTACTAAAAGAACTAAAGAACGAAATAGTGGAAATACTCCAACGAGTTTGCAACCTATCTTTGAAAACTGGCGAGATCCCGGAGGACTGGAGGATAGCAAATGTTACACCTATCTTTAAAAAGGGATCGAGAGGAGACCCGGGAAACTACAGGCCGGTAAGTCTGACATTGGTTCCGGGCAAGATGGTAGAAGCACTGATAAAAGACAGCATCTGTGAGCACATTGACATAAATGGGCTAATGAAAGCGAGCCAACATGGCTTCTGCAAAGGAAGATCGTACCAAACCAAACTTGCTGCACTTCTTTGAGGAGGGTAAGCAGCCAGATCTACCAAGGGGAACCCGTAGACATCATTTATCTCAACTTCCAAAAAGCCTTTGACAAGGTGCCCCATGAGCGGCTACTTAAGAAGCTGTGGAACCACGGGGTGGAAGGGGACGTGCACAGATGGGTTAAGCACTGGTTGGCAGGCAGGAAGCAAAGGGTTGGAGTGAAGGGCACTACTCGGACTGGAGGAGGGTCACGAGCGGAGTTCCGCAGGGGTCAGTACTCGGACCGCTGCTGTTCAACGTATTTATAAATAACCTGGAAACGGGGATGAAGTGTGAAGTTATAAAATTTGCGGATGACACTAAACTCTGTAGCAGGGTTAGAACCGTGGAAGAACGTGAGGACCTACAAAGGGACCTGAACAAACTGGAAGAGTGGGCGAAAAAATGGCAGATGAACTTCAATGTGGGGAAATGCAAGATCATGCATATAGGAAAGAAGAATCCGATGTTCAGCTACCAAATGGGGGGATTAGTACTAGAGGGAAGCAATCTTGAAAAAGACTTGGGTGTGCTGGTGGACACAACAATGAAGTCAACGGCACAATGCGCGGCAGCCTCAAAGAGAGCAAACAGAATGTTGGATATTATTAAGAAGGGTATTACAACCAGAATGAAGGAAGTCATCATGCCACTGTATCGCATGATAGTGCGCCCGCATCTGGAATACTGTGTCCAATATTGGTCGCCGTACCTAAAGAAGGACATGGAAATGCTTGAGAGGGTTCAGAGAAGAGCGACAAGAATGATAAAAGGTATGGAAAACCTTTCATTCGCAGACAGACTGGAAAGGCTGGGGCTCTTCACCTTAGAGAAGCGGAGACTCAGAGGAGACACGATAGAGACTTACAAGATCATGAAGGGCATAGAGAAGGTGGAAAGGGACAGATTCTTCAGCCTATTGGGAGCTACAAGAACAAGGGGGCACTCGAAAAAATTGAAAGGGGACAGGTTTAGAACCAATGCTAGGAAATTCTTCTTCACTCAGAGGATGTTGGACACCTGGAATGCGCTTCCGAAGGATGTAATAGGACAGAATACATTAAGAGGATTCAAAGAGGGATTGGACAAGTTCCTGAAGGAAATGGGAATTGAGGGATATAGATAGAGACAGAGCTAGGATGATGAAAGGGTATTGAAAGGTTTTAGACAAAGGATCACTTACAGGTCATGGACCTGATGGGCTGCCGCGTGAGCGGACTGCTGGGCGCGATGGACCCCTGGTCTGACCCAGCGGAGGCAACTTCTTATGTTCTTAAAAATCACATATAAGAAGAAGAATACATTAAGATATATATCATGATAAGTTTATACCCGAACAGGCTATAAAATTACAAAGTTCATAGCAAACAAATCATCTAAGAACCTGTTGGAACCGGTCATGAAAATCTCTGCGCATAACACTTAAAATATATTTTGATATAAAAATTAGATCATCTAATCTATGCAGTCAAAAAGCAATTCTAAAGTTGTCACCACAAATACTGTCCTGCGGGTGGGTTTAGACGGAAGCGAAAGCGCTCACTTTCTCTGCACCAGTTGCCTGGCAACAATACTTTCCTCCAGGCTGGATAAAAATCAAGGACTTTTTTTTTAATTGGATTTTTTTTTTAATAAAATGCTTTTTTTCCAAGGAAAAATATATCTAAAGATAATCTTCCCCCCTCCTTTACAAAGCTGTGCTAGTGTTTTTAGCGCCAGTCACCACAGTACACTTCTCCCTCCGTATTCGCGATGATAGGGGATTAACAGACCCACGAATACAGAAAAACCACAATTAACTTTTTCATATGTTATTCACAGGTTTTTTGTTAAAACATTCATCAATATGATGAAATCGCGAATAACACAAATGGTCACATTCACGATTTTGGCAGAGTGGATAGAACAGATGGAGGCAGAAATGAGCATGCTTGGTGGACGGCTGGTGAGTGATAGGGTGGTTTTAAACAAAGTCTGGGGAGCGAAAACTAGGCTTAGAAATCAAATCCAGATCTCAGCATGACAGAATGCAGCATTGCTACTGAGGCAGCAACTCGAGCCTGTGCAACAGCCTTGAATGAATTCCTTGAAAAAGGTACCTTCCGCAACAGCAGAATTAAACAGCTGGTACGAGATCATTGATAACGGGCGGACTCGGGTCACATACCGAACTCTGGACCTCACTGCCAAGGACGGCAAGATATGGGCTGGGATTCCCATAAGGAGAGCAGAGGTGAGGTGATGAGAGTAATAATAATAATTTTATTCTTATATACAACATTGCAGCTCCTTAATCTGGGTGCTTCATCACAGTTCTGTGTGCCTTTCCATGAGTCACAGGCCTATCTTCAAAAACTGACCTGCACCAAAATTTTTATCATCACTCTGGGACATCATTTAGGGGAGGAGCCAGTAAGGTAAAAACCGCAACTAATTGAATTCACAAGTAATAAAACGGCAAATACCGAGGAAGGAATGTAACAGCTCCGACACTCAGAATTCCTATGAGCATCCAAGCTGTTACTGTTCCAGCATGCGCTAAAAACGCTAATGCGGCTTTGTAAAGGAGCTGGTTAAATAGAAAGTTATAGTCCAAAAGGTATTCAGCATGAAATATGGATTAGTTTTTCATTCTGTAGCCTAAGGCTGTATATTCATGCAATGTTTACATTTTTTGGTGACTAAATTACATTAATCCATTCATAATGTCACAGGCGTAATTTAAATCAAATCTACCCTCTTTTCCTCTATTTTGATAAAAAGTAGAATTCCTGTAATTGGCCTAAAATTTGATGGGTTTTTGGGTCTAGGTGTCAGCACAATATCTCCCCAGAAATCTGTGAATTTGTTTCATTTTAAACAACTCTGATAAAGTGGTGAATAGCTGGGCAATGAACACAGGCAGTGCAGAATCATATAAATAGGAAAGGCAAGCATTCAAAGCACACTATGATTTAGAAAAACATTTCAATAAGGCATGCACTTCAAAACTTCAAAAATCATCTGCCTCAAATGCTAATGCAAAGTCAACACAATTGGCACCAACTGAGTTAGTTTGTTCTCTCAACTTAACCCTTTATTTGGCATTGTTGCTCAGAAGCAACATGTGTTTTCTATGGCATCTCCAAATGCCTGTTGCTCTCATTCATCATCAACTTACGTAAAGCAGCCGTTTCACCATCTGCCAATTAAAGGGCTAAATATATTTTTTATTTTTTTCAAATTTGTTTATTGAAATTTTCATATAAAACAGAATCAAATACAAAACAGTTATGCATCACAAAAACAAGATACAAAGCAAACAGCTCAAGATCCCCCAGAAAAATAACAAAATACAAAACAAATAATAGAACCATCCCAATAGATCCCCCACCGCTACCAACCCTCCCACCCACCCGAAAGCAAAACACAGTATAGCAACATTCAGTAGAGTGTAGTCTCCATCGAACATATGGTTCCCAGATCTTAGAATAAGCTACAAGAGTATTATGTCTCAATGCTGTCAATCTGAATATCAATTGCAAATAGTCCAGGCGAGAGTAAACTGTCTGAATAGGAGGTATAATGGGGGTACGCCAACACTGTGCCAAGGCAAGACAGGCCGCCATAAAAGCACAAGCTGCCAATTTCTGCTCAGAGGGAGTCAAGCTAGGAAGACCCACATTAAGTAAACAACATTCCAGCAATATACAACATTTATTGAAAAGCTTAACCAAAAAGCAACCCACCTTCTACCAGTACACCCGCACTCCCGGACATGGCCACCAAATATGGAGAAAATCACTCTTTGCTCCACAATTATGCCCTCCACGATCAGTCCTTTCATGGAAAATAGAAAAGAGACGCTCCGGGGTTTAGTATCACCGATAATACATTTTATAGCTGTTCTCTATATAATTAATAGATAACCATCTATAAATAGATTCCCAACTGGATAAGCCATGCCCCCCCCTGGAAACTCTCGCTCCCACCGAGCCTTATAGGGATCCAAAGGTGACTCCCTTTTCAACAAAGCCTAAATATTTTTAACTGGAACATAATCTGCCAGATTTTGTGCTTAGAGAGTGTTTACTGTAAGTGAATTGGAGGATCAAAGAGACTTTGACAGAGATCAGATTGTGAAACCTCAATCAAATGCAAGGCACGGGATTTCTTAGCACTGATAAGGGCAGAACCTCTCCCCTTTCCAAGGATCTATTGAGAAAATCCTTAAGAGATCCTGCCAGAATTTCACTGGCCCAGAGTTTAGTCCATTCTCACTATTTAGTCATATGTCTCCTCTTTACCATCTCCTTTGCATACATAGTACTTCTCTCCCACTTCAAGGTCCATAAATCATGCCTGAATCTCTGCAATGTTCTCTAGAAGCTGCTATACGGCAGATATGCTCAGTGCAATTCTTCTCCTCAGAGTCTCATTCTTACCCTGGTTGTCACCCATTTGAATTATTGAAATGTCCTACTTCATGGCCTGCAACAGACAAATCCTTAAAAGTTAAAATGGTTTTTACTTGGGTAACTAGTTCTTGACAGCTTTGCGGGCCTATCAGAATGGGGCTGAAAAGGGAACGCTGGGTGCCAGGTACAGCTGATGAGGAGGCAGCAACCTGGATCCAACAGAGGTTGTGTTGGTGGTGAGGGTGTCGGAGTACTGCCAGCAGCTATGGAACATAGATACAAGGGCTGTGAGCTGACACAATATGTGTTCAGGCAGGACCTAGAACGATGGGCTAAGCCAGAGTGATCTGAGCGTGTGGGTGGGCTTCCGAGCCCCAACGCAGAGCTGAGGACTGAATTTAGTAGCTGGACCAGTGCTGAAGGAAAGATTCTAAGTCTGCAGCAAGGCTGGTAGCTGAAGGATTGTGATGGGGAGGGCCTGGGAAGGCTTTCTCTTAAATCTTGTGGCAGTGTGGGGCTCACACCCACAGTGATATACACGTGAGAATTCCCAATTCTGTGGGTGTTCTTGTATGTACAGAGAAGCATGCTGGGACAAGGTGCTGAATTGTGGAGAGAAAAGAAAAAGAATGGCAATAGCTAGCTCCAGAAAGGACTCTTTGAAATGTTTTGGATCTTTTGGACTTCTTGAAACGTCATTGGTCTGTATTTCTATGACGTCACACTGCTTTGTTTTTAAGCATGCTGCACGCGCGGCTCTGGCCAGCTCCACCCTCCTCTCAGCTGGCTTGGCGTTCCAAATTCGTTGACTCTGACGACGCAGGTCATTGTTGGGCCTTTTTTGGCTACGGGTTCCTGATGAAGGGACTTGGTGTCTCCGAAACTTGGCTTGGTTGAACCTGATCATATCTGACTTCAGGATGCATAGTGAATACACTTTCCTGTTTTGACTACGGACAAGCTAAGTTTGAGTTTATTATCTGTGGGAGTTGGTTGGGAATTTTCCTAGTGGGTTTCCCGCTTTCTACAGCACCTGTGTGATTTATAAAGTAATTATATCACCGTTTGTGTTATTTGTCACTTATTCTTTTGAGCACACGTGAGGTGTCCAGTGATGGTGTGCTGGTATGGGTTGGTTAATCTGTACCTTTGAAGTGTATTGCGTTGAAGGTTTTCCTTCTATCGCTGACCCAACACACTGAGGACACCCCGTCACTAAATTTATATTTCCTTTTCAACAGCAGCAGATGAATCCAGAGACTAGTGGGATAATGCACATCTACCAGCAGGTGGAGATAGAGAACTGAATAACAGGTAGTCCCATTGGTTGGCACACTCTGTACCTCCAGTATTCTCTATCTCCCAGCAGGGATGGTTGCTTTTCCAGTAGCTCCTGGATTCTGGCTTGTTGCTTTTTTCTTCTGTTGAGATTTTTCTCTTCAGTTAAGATAGGGGTGTTTGGCTGTACGGTGCCAACTTTGGGAGTTACACCTGGGCCCCCCCCCCCCCCAGGTCCCTGCTCCACCCTCCTCTCCTTTGGATTGAGGCTCTCTTTCCTGGTCCTGTATTTTTCTTCTTTCCCCCTCAAAAAAAAAAAAAAAAAAAAGAGGGACCAGAGTGCTGTTGCTAGCCGGTTCTGTCAAGGCAGTTCCTGTCTGCAACTACCAGCTTGAACACTGGTGAACTCGGGTAAGAGCTTGTTTTTTCTGGCTTCTGTGCATGGTGTTGGGTCTGCCGGTTTGCTCGTGGGAGTCTGCCTGAATTGATTGCTCAGGGTTCGTCCGGGGGTTATGGCTGCAGAGGCTGTTAAACGGTGTTCCCACTGTGGCAAGCGGAGAACACCTTCGGGCCTCTGTTCGGCAGGCTGCTCCGACGCCGTGGGGGAAGAGGTGCAGTTCATGCCTGAACTTTCCCGCACATTTGATCTCCGGCCTGCTTCTCCTGCTCGCGCGGCCGCCGACGTTCCGCTTCAGCGCACTTCGGCGGCTTTGCCGGCGGTCAGCATTTTTTCGGCTTCTTCTGCCTGTGCGGGGCCGGTTTCTGTTCAGGGGAATCTTGTTCCGTCCACGGCTGCTGCTAATCAGGTGACTTTTTCCCCGGAGTTCGTGATGTTACTGCATCAGGCCTTTTTGCTGCAGAACTCTCAGCCTGCACTGCCAAAGGAAAATAATCTTGACCCGTTCCCTGTACTGCCTGCCGGTAGACCTCCTTTGGAGTCTCATGCGGCAAAACGGCGCAGGGTGGCGACTGTGGTTGGGGATGACTCTCCGTCTGACTCCGCCTTGTCGCTGGATCTTCCAGAAGTTTTGGAGGACGGGGAAGTGGCGGATTTAGAGCTGGAGGATGCGCTGTCTAGGGAGGTGGATGATCCTACAGCGCTCCGTCTTTTTCATAGAGAGGAATTGCCAGCGTTTATTTCTAAAGCGCTACAGGGCCTTCATATCTCGCAGCCGGATCCACAAGCGACGGGTTCTGCTAATCCTCTGATGGCTGGCACGAAAAAGCCTGCTAAGGCTTTCCCGGTCCACAAAGCGATGCATGAGCTTATTTTGGCTCAATGGGTCACTCCGGAGGCTGGTCTCCACGTGGCAAAGGCTATGCGCCAGTGGTATCCCGTATCTCAGGACGAGCTGGACAAGTTTACGAACCCAAAGGTGGACGCTTTGGTAGCAGCTGTTACAAAAAAGACTACTTTGCCGGTCGAGAGCAGTATAGCGCTCAAAGACATTCAGGATAGGAAGATTGAATCTTCCCTTAAGATGCTCTTTGTTGTCGCGGCAGTTACATTGCAGGCGGCGGTGTGCGGTTCCTATGCGGCCCGAGCTTGTCTTCAATGGGCGCAAGGTATGGCGGACAAAATGATGGTGGCGGGGATGTCTGTTCCGACCGACTTCCCGGATTTGGAGACGGGTCTTGCATATGTGGCGGATGCCCTATATGATATTATTCGCGCTTCGGCTAAGCAAATGTCTCTTTCTGTGGTTGCTCGGAGATCCTTGTGGCTCCGTCACTGGGCGGCAGATGCGGCTTCCAAGCTTCGCCTGGTGAGACTTCCTTTTAAGGGTCGTTTGTTATTTGGGGATGATTTGGATAGGTTGGTAAAGGATTTTGGTGATACCAAGACGCAACGATTGCCGGAAGATAGGCCTAAAGCTCCATTGAAGTCTTTGTCTGCCAGGAATCGTTTCCGGGATGTTAAAAGATATAGGCCTGGGAAGCCGTCTTTTCCGCCAGCTTATGGGGCTTCCTTTCCTTCTAGGCCTCGGTTTCCACAAAAGAATTCCTTTCATCCTTCCAAACCACAGACTGCCCAGCCCGCCCGGACCCCGGCTTTGCGTAATTCCCAATGACGGGAGGTCGACTTTCTCCGTCGTGGCCATTGGGGGGCGGCTGTCTTCCTTTCTGGTGGAGTGGGCCAAGATCACGTCCGATCAGTGGGTATTGGACGTTATTCGAGAAGGTTACAAGTTAGAATTTTCCTCTCCCGTCACAGATTCTTTCTTGGTCTCCCCTTGTTCTGGGGCCAAGAGAGATTCGGTGCAGAGCACTCTTCAGGTCCTTTTGGAAATTGGGGCCATCATTCCAGTGCCTCCGGCGGAGAGGGGGCTGGGAAGGTATTCCATTTACTGCGTTGTGCCCAAAAAGGGGGGCTCGGTCAGACCGGTATTGGATCTCAAGAGGGTCAACCGCTTCCTTCGAGTCAGGCATTTCAGGATGGAAACGGTGCGGTCAGTCATAGCGGCTGTTCAGCCGGGGGAATTCTTTATGGCTCTCGACCTCAAGGAAACTTACCTGCACATTCCCATCTGGCCGCCGCATCAGAAATTTCTTTGTTTTGCGATCCTGGGCCAGCACTATCAGTTTCGTGCCCTATCGTTTGGCCTCGCAACAGCTCCTCGGACGTTCTCCAAGGTCATGGTTGTGGTGGCAGCCTTCCTTCGCCGGGAAGGGATTCGGGTGCATCCTTACTTGGACGACTGGTTGATCAGAGCGTCTTCCAGGCAGGACAGTTTGGCAGCTACTCAAAGGGTGATCTCCCATCTTCAATCCTTGGGGTTGGTCATCAATTTTCCAAAGACTTCTCTTCTCCCGTCCCAGTCATTGGAACACCTGGGAGTGCTGTTTGACATGAAGATGGGGAAAGTATTTCTTCCCAAAGACCGGGGGGAGAAGTTGCAGTCTCAGGTTCGCTTACTTCTACAGTCGCCCAGACCGAGAGTGTGGGATTATGTTCAGGTTCTGGGCTCCATGGTGGCCACGCTGGAAGTTGTGCCTTGGGCACGCTTTCACATGAGAGCGCTGCAGCAGTCTCTTCTCTCTCGGTGGTCCCCTGTGTCTCAGGATTACCATTGTCGTCTTCGGTGGACACCGCAGGCTTCGTTCAGCATGGCTTGGTGGATCAGCGATTTAAATCTGTTCAAGGGCATGCCTTTGGCAACTCCGGCGTGGATGATAGTTACCACGGATGCCAATCTGTTGGGTTGGGGAGCTCTCTGCCTTCAATCCTCGGCGCAGGGAGTCTGGTCTCCGGAGGAAGCTCAGTGGCCCATCAATCTTCTGGAACTGAGGGTGGCCAGGCTCGCGCTTTAAGCGTTCCTGCCCATGATTCGGGACCGCCCGACAAGGGTTTTTTTGTTTATTAGGATTTGATATACCACTTATCAAGGTTATCTAGGTGGTTTTTTTTACAATCAGGTACTCAAGCATTTTCCCTATCTGTCCCGGTGGGCTCACAATCTATCTAACGTACCTGGGGCTATGGAGGACTGAGTGACTTGCCCAGGGTCACAAGGAGCAGCGCGGGGTTTGAACCCACAACCCCAGGGTGCTGAGGCTGTAGATCCAACCACTGCGCCACACACAGTGTCACGGCGGTGGCTTACATTAACAGACAAGGCGGTACCAGAAGTCCTCAGCTGGCAAACGAAGCAATACTGCTCCTTCAGTAGGCAGAAATTCATCTTCCTCTGCTGTCGGCGGCTCACATTGCGGGTCAGAACAATGTTCAGGCAGACTTCCTGAGCAGAAATCTTCTGGATCCCGGAGAATGGGAGCTCTCCATTCAGGCATTCGCCCTCATAGTGCAAAGGTGGGGTCTCCCGGACATGGACCTCATGGCCTCGTCACGCAATGCGAAGCTTCCTCACTTCTTCAGCAGACGCTGGGATCAGGCGTCGGAAGGGATAGACGCGCTGGCTCTTGCTTGGCCTCCGGGTTGTCTACTTTATGTGTTTCCTCTGTGGCTGATGATAGGTCGGGTGTTACATCGCATATCTCAGTTTTCCGGCACGGTGATCCTTGTGGCTCCAGATTGGCCACGTCGTCCATGATATGCGGACCTGATGCTTCTGTCGGCGGGTGATCGGTTGTTTTTTCCAGTGACTCCGGACTTGCTGTCTCAGGGCCCCATTCTGATGGAAAATCCATCCCACTTTGGTCTTACGGCCTGGCTCTTGAAAGGTTGCGGCTGAGACGTAGGGGTTATTCCGACCAGGTTATTTCGACTCTGCTTCAAGCTAAAAAGAGATCTACCTCTGCCTCTTATGCTCATGTCTGGTGAGTTTTCGATTCTTGGTGTGCGGCTCAGGGTCTGTCGCCCTTCCAGGCTTCTCTCTCTACCATTCTTTCTTTTCTTCAAGAGGGGGTGACCAAGGGATTGGCCTGTAATTCTCTCAAGGTTCAAGTGGCCACTATTGCTTGTTATAGAGGCCGGATGTCTGGTTCTTCCCTAGCGTCCCGGATATCGTTCGTTTTTTCAAAGGGGTGCAGCATATTCGGCCTCCTGTTAAGAAGATCAGTCTGGAGTGAAGTCTGAAGGTGGTCCTTGGGGAGTTGCAAAAGCCGCCGTTTGAGCCTTTGACGAGTGCTACTTTAAAAGATGTCACGTTGAAAGCGGTTTTTCTGGTTGCTCTGGCTTCAGCGGGTGTCTGAGTTGCAGGCGTTATCTTGCAGAGATCCTTTTTTGAGAATTTCGAGTTCCGGTGTGTCAGTTAGGACTGTTCCTTCATTTCTTCATAAGGTTGTATCCCCTTTTCATGTGAACCAGGCTCTCTTCCTTCCGGCTTTCCGGAAGGAGGACTGGGGGGAGCGTTTCTCTTCTCTGTGTTTGCTTGATATACATAGGGTTCTCTTGCATTATCTCCAGATTACTAATGATTTTTGTCGTTCCGATCACCTCTTTGTGTTGTTCGCAGGCCGCAACAAGGGTATGGCGGCATCCAAGGCTTCTATTGCTCGTTGGGTTCAGGAGGCCATTGCGTCTGCTTACTTGACGTCGGGTAAGCGGTTGCCGGACAAACTTCATGCTCATTCCACTTGGGCGTTGTCTACTTCTTGGGTGGAGTCCAGGGGTTTTTCTTTGGAGATTTGTCATGCGGCTACTTGGTCTTCTCGGAATACGTTTTCGAAACATTACCGGTTGGATGTGGCGGTTCGTGCGGAATCTGCCTTTGGGGCTTCGGTTATTGCAGAGGTGGCGTTCGCTTCCCACCCGGATTGAGGATTGCTTTGCTACATCCCACTAGTCTCTGGATTCATCTGCTGCTGTTGAAAAGGAAGGAAAATTATGTTCTTACCTGTTAATTTTCTTTCCTTTAGACGCAGCAGATGAATCCAGAGCCCCACCCTTGCTGTTTCTTTGCTCACTGTTTCAAGTTTCAAGTTTATTAGGATTTTTATATACCGCCTATCAAGGTTATCTAAGCGGTTTTACAATCAGGTACTCAAGCATTTTCCCTATCTGTCCCGGTGGGCTCACAATTTATCTAACGTACCTGGGGCTATGAAGGACTGAGTGACTTGCCCAGGGTCACAAGGAGTAGCGCGGGGTTTGAACCCACAACCCCAGGGTGCTGAGGCTGTAGCTTCAACCACCGCGCCACACACTTGGTTGCGGATTTCCTCAGTTTGTTTGAGTTGGTAGTTGTGTGCTCTTTTCCTGTTTGTGATCTTTGTTGTGGGAAAGAAGTTTTTTACATGTGGACCTTGTTTTCTGGTTCCGAATGCTTGGGCAAGGAGCAATACTGGAGGTACAGAAAGTGTGCCAACCAATGGGACTACCTGTTATTCAGTTCTCTATCTCCACCTGCTGGTAGATGTGCATTATCCCACTAGTCTCTGGATTCATCTGCTGCGTCTAAAGGAAAGAAAATTAACAGATAAGAACATAATTTTTCCTTAATCACTATTGATTTATTGATAGTCCCAGATGCTGTATCAAGTGGTTTTCTACCCCTATGAAAACGTAATTGACTTATGCTGCTTTTTTGAGTTATCTTGTCAAGCACCTATAGCAGTTTCCATTTTATTTATTTATTTATTTATAACTTTTAATTATTATATACCAAGTAATACACTTGTACAGAAAGTGAGATAGTAAGAATACAAGTTCATATAGTGTAAAACACATTACTTAGTACAATTGCAAAAAGAAATGAAAAAAAACATTTACTAACTCACTCAAGTCCTCAACCTACGATTCCAAGATTACACATAGGTGAAAAAATAAAAGGGAAAATACAATATAGCAAGATAAGCTACAGATAGTGCTGAGGTAGGAACGGCTTCATTAACTATTGAGCACTTGATTTCCTTCATCTAGTCGGGACATTGCCAAAAAAGCACTTAATTGTTGAAGTTCAAAGAAAACATATTTAACTGAACGGTGGCAAAGGATGTCTTAAGTAAAATGTTGCCTCCTGGTCTCAAAAGAAGAAATTCTCTATGACGCTTTTGAGTTTCACTTGAAAGATCTGGAAACATTTGAATTTTACATCCAAGAAACTCTTTCTTTTTGTTTTTAAAGAAAAGCCTCAACAACCACATTTTATCAATTGAGAGAGTTACTGTTAATATCATCGTAGATGGTATAGTAACGTCTCGATCTGACATTTCCAAGATTTCTGATACATTTAATGGTGCTTGATCAGTCTCTTTTTTTTCTGTAATTGACTCCCTTCTTTATTAGGCAAATAATACACTTGGGAAAAAAGTGGCAAATTTTCCTCTGGAACTTGCAAGCAGCTTCCATTTTGAGGATTTTTGTGTATGCCAATTAAGTTGTGTGCGCAAATTGACTGTACAGAATGTGGGGGTTAATGTATATTATACCAAAGCCCCCAATACCGTTACCCCAACTCTCATTTCCCCAATGAGGAAGAAGGAGAAGGATTTTAACACAATCTGAGAGAAATGAAAACGAGGAGCCAGCATCTGCTCCAAACTTATTGTATGAGTCGTTCTTACTCTTAAAAATGTTCGTGCTCATTTTCAGTGGAATCGACCTCTACCTCTTGAGTAAATCAGGGAGCCGAAGACAGGGTAGTCTTCCAAGGAGTGGTGATGGTAAACCTCACAGCATGTATGAGAGTTGTTAGGTACTTTGAATTCTTAGTGGGAAATGAGAATGGAATTGATCCCACTGGGGACAACAGTTTTGCTTTTCGGAGCATTGGTGAGATTGTAATTAATTTACCATGTTTGAATCTGTGTTCTAGGGGGTGGTGAGGGAGGCAAAAGTTCTGATCTTATCTGAATGTTATTGTTTTTTAATCATTCCAACAGCACTGCTGTCAATTCTGAGGTGTCATGAAGGTGAAAGTTAAGTCATGGAATGGAGTCGCATCCTGGCTTTGGGTGGCCAATGATGAGAACTGTGGAATTTGTCGAATGGCCTTCAACGGCTGCTGTCCTGACTGTGAGTTGTAACACGTCTGTCCGTCCTTCCTTCCCCTTGCTTGCACGAGGAACTCTCCAGGTAGTTTAGAGTTAACAGAAGAGTTTCTGCAAGGGTCCATCTAGCCCAGTGGCCTGGCAGAATTTGAAAAGGCAGGAAGATTCCATTGTATTTAATCCCAAGGTTAAGTAATGAACTTTTCCTCCAGGAACTTGTTCAACCCAGATGCGCTAACTGCTTGCTCCACCTCCTACAGCAATGAGTTCTGGAGCTTTAACTAGTCATTGAGTGAAAAAATATTTTCTCCTACTCGTTTTATGTTTTAACATTTGTATTATTGCGATAAATCATAAAACAATGTCCTAACCAAAGTGGCCATCCCATCACTCACCACAGATTTCTCCTATGCATCGGTCATATGCCCCCTCAACTGCCTCTTTTCCAAGCTCTTTAGCTTTTCCTCGTATGAGAGGAATTCATCACCTTAATCATTTGGTCACCCTTCTTGCAGTGAAGGGTCATGGACTTTTTGTGGGTGCCCCGTGGAGTGCCTCATTTTGTGTCCTTAATGGATTAATATGCTCCCCTGTTGGCTAGCTCCCCTTTTTCCATTTATTTGTTGTGTTTTGCCATAGTTAGTGCTGGCAAGATTCTCTTAGTCAAGCAGTCTGAGCAACTTGTTTTGGTGCATATTGCATCACTCTTTTTCTGTGCTGTCTACAGGTAAGATTCCAGGTGATGACTGCCCGCTTGTGTGGGGCCAGTGCTCCCACTGCTTCCACATGCACTGTATTCTCAAGTGGCTGAACTCACAGCAGGTCCAACAACACTGTCCAATGTGTCGCCAGGAATGGAAGTTCAAGGAGTGACATGCTTATTCCACAGCACGTGGCTCGGTTGCTACATTTCTCCAGTCCTCGTCGCTGGCTTCAGTTTCTCTCCTGGATTCATCCGTGCTGTTTCACAGGGGAAGGAACTGTCTTTCATATGTTTGCGGTGAGAGGAGGAAGAGGACAGTTCTCCTTTGTGTCTAACTGGTTAGGTCCAACTTTCATCTGCTTGCTTCACAATGTGATAATCCAATAAAAGATAGCAAAACCTGCGCACATGGAACCAGTTTGTGATGCCAAATCCCAGTGTGACCTGAAACCAATTCCACATACAACCAACCTGGCCAGGAATGAGTCCAAGTTGGTTAAATAGCACTTAGCCTGCTAAGCGCTAATAATGAGCGCAAGATTCTTATTGGCTAAGTTGAGCGACCAATAGACCTGCTGGCCCACCAGCAGATGAATCTCGGCTTAACTGGTTATGTTTTTAGCAGCCCCCCCCCTGAAATTCAATGCTGGTCACCAGATACAACCCACTGTTCAATTTTACTGACTGTGAGAGTCGGCCTGGCTAACTCCTGCAGTCTAAATATCAACCCTAGTGTGTCCTGGAACCATTTCCTGAGCCCAAATACAGGGTGACTCTGAACTTCTTAGCTCACTTTTGCATTTATTTGTTCTGTTTTGCCAGATTCTCTAAGTCAAGAGGATTCTTCTGGGTTGGTTTGTCATGCTTAATTATATATAGCACACAGCTTTTTAAGCCTCCTATTAAATATATATTTTAGAGGATCTGATTTTTGCATCACCTTGAGGTAGGTGGTAAGTAAGTGCAGCCTTCATTTGTAATCTTCCAGTATAGATATTGTCCCATTTGCCTTTCATTGGCTCAGGACCAGTGCAGCTAAAGTTTACGTACAGGTCAGCATACAATTTTATGGAAACAGGTTTTGCACACAGTCTCAGGTAGACATTAGAGAGTTGCGTGGGGACAGAAATCCCGCCCGTCCCCACCAGTATCCTGTCCATCCCCGCCTGTCCCCACAAGAATCCCCTCTATCCCCGCCCATCCACGTGAGGAATCTCCTCTGTCCCCGCCCGTCCCCCCCCTTAAAAAGCAGCAATTACTTCTGACTGTTTTGATTTTTTTTTTTTTTAAAGTCTTAGTTTATTTAAACCAACAATAAAATACAATATAAACAAATAACAGTGAACAGAAATAAGAGATGTATACATTAGATGTATACACGGACGGAGAGAAGGACCTTGGGGTGATAGTGTCAGAAGATCTAAAGGCGAAAAAACAGTGTGACAAGGCGGTGGCTGCTGCCAGAAGGATGCTGGGCTGTATAAAGAGAGGCGTAGCCAGTAGAAGGAAGAAGGTGTTGATGCCCCTGTACAGGTCATTGGTAAGGCCCCACTTGGAGTATTGTGTTCAGTTTTGGAGACCGTATCTGGCAAAGAACGTAAGAAGACTTGAAACGGTCCAGAGGAGTGTGACGAAAATGATAGGAGGCTTGCGCCAGAAGACGTATGAGGAGTGACTGGAAGCCCTGAATATGTATACTGAAAGAGTGATTGATCGCTGGAATGATCTTCCACTGCAGGTAGTTGAGGCCAGCAGCGTGCCAGATTTTAAGAGAAAATGGGATTGGCACGTGGGATCTCTTAATAGAGTTAGGTAAGGGTGGGTCATTGGTATGAGCAGACTGGATGGGCCGTGGCCCTTTTCTTCTGTCGGTTTCTATGTAGAGGAAAGGAGAGACGGGAGATATGATTCAGGCATTCAAATACTTGAAGGGTATTAACGTAGAACAAAATCTTTTCCAGAGAAAGGAAAATGGTAAAACCAGAGGACATAATTTGAGGTTGAAGGGTGGTAGATTCAGGGGCAATGTTAGGAAATTCTACTTTACGGAGAGGGTAGTGGATGCCTGGAATGCGCTCCCGAGAGAGGTGGTGGAGAGTAAAACTGTGACTGAGTTCAAAGAAGCGTGGGATGAACACAGAGGATTAAGAATCAGAAAATATTAAATATTGAACTAAGGCCAGTACTGGGCAGACTTGCACGGTCTGTGTCTTTATATGGCCGTTTGGTGGAGGATGGGCTGGGGAGGGCTTCAATGGCTGGGAGGGTGTAGATGGGCTGGAGTAAGTCTTAACAGAGATTTCAGCAGTTGGAACCCAAGCACAGTACAGGGTAAAGCTTTGGATTCTTGTCCAGAAATAGCTAAGAAGAAAAAATTTAAATTGAATCAGATTGGGCAGACTGGATGGACCATTCGGGTCTTTATCTGCCATCATCTACTATATATGTTAGAGAATGACACGGTGGTTGTTAACCGTGGCTAGCTGTGGGTAACCTGCCGAAACAGGGAAAGAAAAAATAGTGGTCGCTGCGGGTACGGGGACAAGGCCATTTACCGCCCTATGGGCGGTGAAGGGAATGGTGGGGACGGGGCAGTGACAGGGACAGAGTGTCATTCTCTAGTATACATCACCAGAAAGAATTAGAATAGACATTAGGTCATGTGACTGTAGGGTCGACCATTTCTTGTTAAAAGAAATAAGTGTTGTATTTTTTGGCAATATAAATCTCATATCTGTAGAGCAAACAAATCTGGTTCTGAAAGGTCACTTGGACACACAAAGTCAGAGGCGTGAAGAAAGTACAAGAGGTTTATTACAGCATGCTGGACTCTAGTGCAGTTAACAGCCTGCCTACTAGAGTGTTAGAATCAGGAAATGCATGGACTTTTATGCCCTTTTCACTAAGCATACGCAAACTAATATATGCAAAAACTACAATTTTCATTTGTTACTTCTATAACTTTCTACAATTATTATTGGTACTAAGGAAATTGGGTCATTAGGGCATAGACAGGGGGTGGGTAAGCAGAGTGGGCAGACTTGATGGGCTGTAGCCCTTTTCTGCCGTCATCTTCTATGTTTCTATGTAAGCCAGCACTTATGATAGGTTCAGGGATACAGCTTATAGTCCTATAGGAAACTAGCTCATTTCTTTGCTTATCTAAATCTTATAGTTCTAAATGTTACATGTAAAGAAGGGCAGGGTACATCATGGCTCAAACTCTTATCTATTTAGCTTACAATGTGGTACGGTAGGGACATACATTTTAGGCAGATGAAGTCAGTAGATTGTACACTGTTTTCAGCTATGTAGGCCAGAGCAATATTTTAAACAACAGTTAACCATTTCATGACCCTACAGTTCCACCATCTGGCATAGGTAACTTGTGAGAGGTCCCCTCAAGATCCACAAATGGTTTTTAATGCAGCAATGAGTAAAGAATCAAAAAAAAAACCAGCATCAAAATCATTTAAAGCAGAATTGAGAGAGGCATTTTTCAGGACAAGGGTTGTATAAGAAAAATGTGCCAAAATTGAACTGGAAACCCCAAAATAAACTCAGCAAGTACTTCATTTGTACTAAACACAATTGGTGGCCAAAATGAACATCTCTCTTGCTGTAGCTGGTGGGACATTTTGTTCTTCCATCATCTTGATTCCAGTTTCTGCTTTTGTCTATCTTCTGCTAATTCTCTTTCCAGGCCTCAGGAATCCCGGTTCCATCCCCACTGGAGCCCCGTGAGAATGGGAGGGATCCTCGTGGGAGTCCTGTAGACCTGGGAGGATCTCCGCAGAAGTCCTGTAGACCTGGAGGGGATCCCCGTGGGAGTCCCATATACCAGGGGGGATCCCTGCTCCCGTGGGACCCGCGGGATTCCCGCAATCCCCGTTCCCGTGCAGACCTCTAGTACATTGGATCATTTTGTAATTGCTACTGGTTATATTATACACTTGATAACTAACTCTCTGTATCTTCGCTGCATATGTACAGTCTCTTCTCCTGTAAACCACTCTGAACTGTTTTGTAGTATTCTGTATCTTCGCTGCATATGTACAGTCTCTTCTCCTGTAAACCACTCTGAACTGTTTTGTAGTATTCTGTATCTTCGCTGTATATGTACAGTCTCTTCTCCTGTAAACCGCTCTGAACTGTTTTGTGGTATTGCGGTATACAAAAATAAAGTTATTATTATTATTACACAGGAAATACTTTTTCACCGAAAGAGTGGTTGATCGCTGGAATAAACTTCCACTTCAGGTGATCAAAGCAAGCAGCGTGCCTGATTTTAAGAAGAAATGGGATCGTCACGTGAGATCTCTACACAGAGTTAAATAGGGGAGGGTCATTAGGGTGGGCAGACTAGATGGGCCGCGGCCCTTATTTGCCGTCTTTTTCTATGTTTCTATGTTCTTCAACCGCCGGTCCACAGAAAATTCCTGCCGGTCCGCGCAGGGCCGGCGAGATCGACGCCATTAAATTTCCTGCCCTGGTGGTGTTCGCGGAAATCTTCTGTTCCTCCCAGCCTCGGGCGATCAAGACAGGCTGCCGACGTCGGGCATTTCCTCTGTGAGTATTGCCTATGCGGAAACAGGAAGTTGAAACAAAAAAGGCGGGACTCAGAGAGGGAATGCCCGACGCCAGCAGCCTGTCTTAATCGCTGCCCCTGCCGAGTCGCCGAAGAGGGCCGCAGGGAAGGTGCAAGTAGAAGGGAGATGGTCAGCGTGCACGGGGGAGTCAGTGTGTGGATTGGGGCCATCAGCAGCGTCTGTGCTGAGAGCCTGCGGTGGGTAGGGGCCTCCGGCTCGTCTTGGGCGGCAGAGCCTGCGGTGCAAAGCTGTTTTTGCCGGCTTGGGGTCGCGAATGTGCAGGGACCAGCAGGAGTAAGATCATGGGGAGCCTTCAACAGTGGCTGTCTCCTCTCCTAGCAGCTCTGTACTTATTAGGGCAGTGATTCTCTTTGGCAACTTCCCCTTTCCTCAGAGGCAGCAACGGACCCAAGGCTGCCTAAGGAAATCACTGCTGCAGGCAAGTACTGAGAGCTGCTGGAAGGAGAGGAAGCCACTGTTGGAGGCTGGGAAGCTGCTGGATAAAGGGAGAGCTGCTACTGCACCTGGAGGGAGGTAGAAGGAGAGATGCTGCTGGGAGGGGAAGAGGGAAAGGGATGGGAAGAGAGCTACTGTTGGATAGGGGAGAAGAGAGAAGGAAAAAAGTAAGGAAACAGCTGGCAGGGAGATTAGAGGAGGGAAAGGGGAGAGACAGGAATGAGAAAGTAGAGAGAGATTGATGCTGGAAAGGGGGTCAGCAGAGAAATGAGAGAGGGATAAAGATGCTAGATCTGGTGTAGGAGAGATAAAAATGAAGAAAGCAGTGAAGCTGGAATGAATGATGTAAAAAGGAGAGAGGAGGCACAGGCTGGATGGAAAGGGGAGAGGGACATAGAAAGAAGTCAGATACATATGGAAGGGGAGAGGGCAGATAGTGGATGGAACAGGCAGACGCTGGAAGGAATAGAGTGAAAAGAAGATGAAAACAGACCACAAAAGGTAGAAAAAAATCATTTTATTTCTATTTTGTCATTATAATATATCAGATTTGAAATATATATCCTGCTAGAGACATAACTGGGGACTGCAAAGCCTAACACTATTCTTGTCATGTGTGACTGCTATATTCTGTTAGCATGATATTTCTGTGTAACATTCTGTAATAATTTGGCTTGTTCAGTTTTCTTGATAGTAGAGGGGATATATGTGAAGGAGAGGGGAGACAGGGGTTTTGTTGGTCCTTGTTCTGTGTATTTGTATTTATAAAATGACAATTGTACAGAATATTGTTTCTTTTTATACTTTAATAAAATACGTTCAATATAAAATCATAACTGAGGCTTGTGCAGATGGGATCAGATGGTTTGTTGGGTCCGAGCTTGCGGAGACAAGGAGGAAATGTTTTTTTTTTATTTCGGTCTTAGTAGTTTGCCGGTCCACAAAATAATTCTTTTATTTCTGCCGGTCCATGGGTGTAAAACACTGCTCTAGTAGACAGCTTAGCTAAATACCACAGTAATCAAGATATGAACTATTCAGAAATGTGCACAGAAGGCTGAGCAAAGCGCTGGGGCTTGTGGGGCTTTTGACCTTCTTTAATAAGTTTTCCAAATAAGCTTTTATTATCAACTTACATTTCAATGCAACCAACCCCTCCTCCCCCTCCCCCCATAATAGCAGTGCAATATCTCATATTCTATAATGTAGTCCAAGACAATTGTTTATCATATACAAGCTAGCAAACCTTGTCAGCTCATAGCTTCTGGGGGGGCTTGACTCCAAAACCGAGCAGCAGTCAGCAATTATGCCTGTTTCTTCTTGTAATTGCTAGCACACAAGACCTGCACACAAGACCTTTTCTGACTGGAGAAGGAGGATGCTGTAGGGGAGGGAGGGGAAGCAGTAAACACCAGTAAGTGTCACTGGTAGGATAAAAAGTGTAGGTAATAGCCATGTGGCACTCTAGAATAAAACTATGGCCTAAGTCAGGGGTGTCCAATGTCGGTCCTCGAGGGCCGCAATCCAGTCGGGTTTTCAGGATTTCCCCAATGAATATGCATGAGATCTATGTGCATGTACTGCTTTCAATGCATATTCATTGGGGAAATCCTGAAAACCCGACTGGATTGCGGCCCTCAAGGACCGACATTGGACACCCCTGGCCTAAGTTCTTTAAGGAATGGGATGATTCATTGTGAGCCGTTACACATCACAGCTGCGATGAATTATCCCATCTCGCTTCGGCCCCATCCTGCAGAGGTCATTGTGGGACGTGGACTGCTGTTTGTCGGGGGAGGAGGGCAGAGAGGAGGCTATCCCGCTGCAGCAACATTGGTGAGACTGGGGGAGGAGATCTTGGGGGGAGGGGACCGCCTGCCCTCCCCCCACACACACACAAGGAGGAGATCAGGAGAGTGGCGGCATCACCCCACACACAACCGGGAAGGATGCCCTGGTGATGCTGTGATGGGAAGAGTAGGGAGGGGAATCAAATTCATTGCGGTCTCAATAAACTGTCTTTGACCCAGTACTGTGAACTACAAGAAGATTGCAGCACTGCTCCTTCATATGGTTCCAGGTCACACCATCCATATGATGCCTCCAGAGAAGGCAGCTTTGTTAGTCCATGTTAAAGGTCAATTTTTCAAAATGAGGTGATACCTTTTTCTTGGACTAACTTAATACATTTTTTGATGAGCTTTTGAAGGCCTAAACCTCCCTTCTTACCTTATTTTCATTAATCCAGTGAAGATATGAGAGGATATAGAAACTGAGGGGAGAACTGGCGTGAGATCTTTGTGTTTCAATTTGTCCATACTTTGCTCTAAAATAATTTTAAGAGATTGTTTTGATGGTGAAGTATTCTAGTAATGCTTTTTGAGTATTTATTTATTTCGATTTCTATCCCGTCCTCCCAGTAGCTCAGAACGGGTTACAAGCCAACATTCACAATGGAAAACATTTTGGACAGTTCAAAGACTATACAGCAGCTTAAGTACAGGAAAGTGCAGAAAGGAGGAGGAATATAAGGGTCAAGGGGTAGTTTGCAGTTAGAATTTCAGTTGAAGAGGAGGGTCTTTACTGCTTTCCGGAAGGTCATCAGAGAGTTCTGTAGTCTGATTTGTAGAGGGAGTTGGTTCCAGAGATGGGGGATGAAGTGACTGTAGGAGCATTTGCGGGCGGTTTCTAACAGGAGCAACCTTCCTGGGGGGGATACATAGTAACATAGTAGATGACGGCAGATAAAGACCCGAATGGTCCATCCAGTCTGCCAAACCTGATTCAATTTAAATTTTTTCTTCTTAGCTATTTCTGGACAAGAATCCAAAGCTTTACCCTGTACTGTGCTTGGGTTCCAACTGCTGAAATCTCTGTTAAGACTTACTCCAGCCCATCTACACCCTCCCAGCCATTGAAGCCCTCCCCAGCCCATCCTCCACCAAACGGCCATATAAAGACACAGACCGTGCAAGTCTGCCCAGTACTGGCCTTAGTTCAATATTTAATATTTTCTGATTCTTAATCCTCTGTGTTCATCCCACGCTTCTTTGAACTCAGTCACAGTTTTACTCTCCACCACCTCTCTCGGGAGCGCATTCCAGGCATCCACTACCCTCTCCGTAAAGTAGAATTTCCTAACATTGCCCCTGAATCTACCACCCTTCAACCTCAAATTATGTCCTCTGGTTTTACCATTTTCCTTTCTCTGGAAAAGATTTTGTTCTACGTTAATACCCTTCAAGTATTTGAATGCCTGAATCATATCTCCCCTGTCTCTTCTTTCCTCTAGGGTATACATATTCAGGGCTTCCAGTCTCTTCTCATACGTCTTCTGGCACAAGCCTCCTATCATTTTTGTCACCCTCCTCTGGACCGCTTCAAGTCTTCTTATGTCCTTCGCTAGATATGGTCTCCAAAACTGAACACAATACTCCAAGTGGGGCCTTACCAATGACCTGTACAGGGGCATCAACACCTTCTTTCTTCTACTGACTACGCCTCTCTTTATACAGCCCAGAATCCTTCTGGCAGCAGCCACTGCCTTGTCACACTGTTTTTTTGCCTTTAGATCTTCGGACACTATCATCCCAAGGTCCCTCTCCCCGTCCGTGCATATCAGCTTCTCTCCTCCCAGCATATACATAGGCGTTTCTCCGTTTCAGAGCGGAGGAGGCGGGTGGGGGTGTACAGGGTTAGCTTGGATCCTATGTATGCTGGAGTGGTGGCATAGATTTTTTTATGTGTTATCATCAGGGCCTTGAAAGCACAGCGTTGGTTGATCGGGAGCCAGTGCTCTGTGCCGAGGGCTGGGGAAATAGGGTCATGGTAGTTGAGGTTGTGTAGGAGGTGGCTTGCTGTGTTTTGTACACGCTGGAGGCGTTTGAGATCTTTTTTGGCCATTCCATTAAATAGGGAGTTACAGTAATGCATCCTGGAGAGAACATAGGCATAGAGAAGCGGGGCTAGGTCAGATTTGGAGATGTAAAGTTTGATTCTTCTCAGTAGACGGAGGTAGTAGAAGGAGGTGGAGGCTATTTGAGATATGTGGGTGGACAGGGACAGGTGGCCGTCTAATGTTACTCTGCTGTTAGTGAGGTGGAGTCCCATGTTCATGATTTCTGCTCTTCCATAGGAAACATTTTGCATGGTCAGTAAATATATTTTTCTGAACTTGTAAGCTTCTTCCTCAAAGGAAAAAACAGGGTCACGGACTTGATCTACTGCTTACATCTATTATGTGTGAACTTTCCCTGTATATAATGGCTAATGAAGGGTTAAGTGACTCACATAGGCACAAAATTATGGGGGTGCTAAACCCAATGGAAATTACCTTTCACTGGCCAAAGTCTAGGAGGGTTTGTTTGTTGTGTTTTTTTTAGGGGGGGGATTTCTTCAATATTAGAGGTGCTCAAGCACCCACAAAGCTGGCTGCTATGCAAACAGGGCCATAAGAGTCTGCAGTAGGAAGTGAATCCAGTTCCCAAGTTCTTATCCCCCTGAGCTAATCAGTAGGCTACTTCTCTCTGGAGTGGGAGTCCTGCAGATAATGAACCTGTTGGGGCTGTGGGTGACATTTCTCTTCCAAGCAAAAGCTTGGTTCTAGAAAGTTGTGAAGCAGAAAATTTGAGAAGTGCAGTACAGAGTTGGAAGTATCTTCTTGATTTACTATTCCACTTACCTGATAGCAGAACCAGTCTGCCCCCACTCAGGCTGTTAATCATGCGTGAAAGTTCATCACAGGGGTTCAGCAGGTGTAATGTGGCCCCTGGAAACTAGGTGTGATTTCTGCCAGATTGGTGCTATAATTTTATGGTGGCTAAGCCAGACCTGCCATTTTGGGTGGGCACTATTCCCCCCCCCCTGATATTCAGCTAGCAATGATCAGCAATATTTTTAAGCGCTGATCATTGCTGGCTAAATTATGCTTTGATGTTCAGTGCTAGGTCACGTCTGGGCAGCAGCACTGAATCCTGAGGTATAATCTGGACAGCCGGGTCTCCCAGAGCTTATGTGAGTTTGGCTGGGCCTCAACTGAATATCGGGCTGGCCACATAATTTTATTTCCAATTTAAAAAAACAAAAACGCAGCCCCCAGCAAATCCTTTTTCCTAGTCTTAATGCTAGATCAAACTTTTTTTTAATTGAAAAGATGTTGTATGATCTAATATGAAAACCTAGGACCCTCAATGACAATTTGAATTGAAAATTAGTTCCGCATCTGATCCAATCTTGACATGGTGATGGCATCTTGTCTGTCACTGCAACGTATGCTGCCCCTCCCCCCCTTTAGTAGATGAGAGTTGGGATGGGACAACCGACCTTCCCTTGGCTGGATGAGGACAGCCCATTGTCCCATTTCCTAGGGGCACTCACTGAAGGAGAGTAACAGGTGGGGGTTTCTGATTGTCAGATCTGATAGTGGTAGCGCAGTTGGGACTGCAGTAATACATTTTAATTGATTTCCCATTTGTACCCAACTTATATATCCAGTCCCACTGTGGTGTCAGCTGCCCCCTCAAAAGCTCACTTCTGGCTAATCATTAGTGTGTGGCGTTTGCATGCAAATGATTTCCCAGGCCGAAGGAAGCTGCACAGAGAACAGAGATTTCTTTCAAATGTTTTTCATTTGTTTGAAAAGATGATAATTAATGTGACTGATTAACTGTCACTCAGAGCCACTGTCCTTAGTAATGAGCAGAGCAGGATAAGATTCTCATAGCAGAGGCCCTAAGAGCAGGTAATTAATCTAATAGCAGAGCTAGACAGGCAGCCTTAGGGCGGTAGCACTCATTAGAGACTTGGGAGTGAGTCATAGGAGCTGAGAGGGGGGACTGGGATGGAATCAAAGGAGCAAGGTCACAGTCTGACCAATCCTGCTGGTTTAGAAGGGCGGTAGCACTGTGCCAAGCAGCTGCAC
Organism: Geotrypetes seraphini; assembly: GCF_902459505.1. NCBI lineage: Eukaryota > Metazoa > Chordata > Amphibia > Gymnophiona > Dermophiidae > Geotrypetes > Geotrypetes seraphini. Next base: position 2,412,453 of record NC_047093.1, on the reverse strand, counting down.
GCAGATACCTCTTCTTCCATTAGTTATCATGGGCAAATAGGTCTGGAAAAGCATCCAGGTTTTGTCATGGCATATGAGAGAATGGCTCGGGGGCAAATAGAGAGTGGCATCAGTCCCTAGTGTAGTCATAGACAAACTGCCTAGGCTGCCAAATGTTGAGAGCAGTTTACCATTTACCTCATGACTGTCCATGAGCCAACACAACCACCAGCTTTGCTAATCATCATCTAGGAGGCTCCTGAGGTTCTCCAAGCTCCATCTAAAAATAGAGCAGATTGAGAATTATGAATGTACCCTCATTAGAAAGTTTTAAGAAATTTTGATGGAAATATTCCATTATTCCTCTCTTAAATAGAAGTCATTACATTCCTTCTTCAAAGTTGGAGCCAAGGGGAATGCTAAGGGCCTCGAATCAGGATCCTAGGTTGGATGTCATATTAGGGATCAGCGCAACGTTGCTTGCTGAAGGAAGAGCTCCTAGCTTCGGCAATCCCAGCTTTCCCCAGCAGGAGGTGATGTAGGCAATTGTGTAGGAGCATTGACTGGGGAGGGGGGTGCAATTCAGAACTGCAATGCTGCTGTCCCAACCCCTCTTTCCTAGCAGAAATCTTGGTGTCTATGATTCTGATGGGGTTAATGTCTCTGTGTCCAGCCTGTGTAATTGCTGTTGTCACTTGTAATTAAAGTGGAGCTGTTCTTTTAACAAGATAATCAAACATTTTCATTGAAAATGGGGCGACGCTTTGGACCCCAGCATTCCTCTCATTATTTACTAGGCTGGGCAGAGATCAAAAGTTAGGTAGGAGAGGGTCTGGGTGAAATTCAGTGGCATTTTCCACTCCAATAAGCCAGGACAGCATTTCTCCGATGTGAGAAATGATCTTAGCCATTTCCTCCTTTTAGACAAGAATGAAAGCAAAGAAAAGCCATGAAAATAGTAACAAATACCTCCTCTAATCACTGCTGCCAAGCTTCCTTCTCATCTTTTCTTTTCATTTGAACACCACTTCGGGCAATCCTTGTGCTTCAGGATGTTGCTTTATAAGAATTGTAAATGAATAAATCCATTTCCCCCTCATTTCTCTCTTCATCAGCCTTCCAACGCCAGCAGTTGTCTGCAGGGTGGGGGGGAATCAGAGGTGCTGCTATGGATTGTGTCTCACCGTATTATGAGATTATAAAACAGTTTTTGAATGTCATCTAATTTCTGATTTCTATGTATTTATATTTTTTGCATTCATTTTTCTTTCCTTCTCTTTGCTGCCAGTGTATATAATAGTGCAATCTGTGCTACTTCATCCCCTGCCTTCTCTTATGTCTAACCCTGAGATTCCTGTCTGTCTGTCCAGATTAGATTGTCAACTCTTCTGAGCAGGGACAGTCTATTGAATGTTAAATGTGCTCTGTTTGAATATCATTTGTTGAAAGGTGGTCTTCCAAATGAAGGACGGGAGGAAGAGACAAGTGCCTGAACAGGGCTTTCCCCCAGGGCCCTGGCTCTTATGTCGCTCTCTAGAGTATTTATTAGATAAAGTTTGAATTTGTTTTGGCAATTTTATTTCTTTATTCATTCAACTTTCTATACCATTCTCCCAGGGGAGCTCAGAATGGTTTACATGAGTTTATTCAGGTACTCGAGCATTTTTCCCTGTCTATCGAATGTCCTGGGGCAATGGGGGACCAGGTGGTCTGGGAAATCATTTCATATCTGCTATGGACTCGCTAGAGGCAGGTCTTGTCAAACAAGTACACTAGCAAATAGCCAAAGTGTGGAACTCACTTCCCATTGAAATTTGCACAACCACAGCCTACACACTTTTGCAAAAATCTATAAAAACATGTTTTTTTAAGAAACCGCTACCAGGGGTCCAAAGAGATTCAGACACCCAAAACAAAAACAATGTTAATGGTCAATATTTATCATTTCTATAGCGCTCTGCATTTAACCTGTGATAGACAGTCCCTGCTCTGAAGAGTTTACACAATCTAATGTGTACAGACAGACAGGACAGATAGGGGTTGGGGAGTTTCAGGCAGAAAGAATGATAAGATGGACTGTATGTATAATTTGATAACTATATAGCCTGTATAATTCTTTGTAACATTTAACTCTATACAAAATTCTATCTAACCCGTCTAGAATTCTAATTAATGAGGCTTCGGCAGGATATAAATTTGCACATAACAATTTCTTTGACTGGGGGGCCAAAGAAATGGTTAGAGCACTATATGTGGTCTATTTAGACCAGTGTATCGCAAACTGTGTGCCAGCTGAGATTCCAGGTGTGCTGTGAGACGCCAGGGAGGAGGAGAGGCACATCCTATAGGCAGTGAGCTAGCACCAGGGCCACCTTCACCCCCCACTGGCAATTCAGGGTCCCTTCTGGAGGGCCTTCACACATGTGCGTAATGTCATCACGTCAACATCCGCATACTTTTGGATGCCCTCAAGCCATGGCACATTTAGTGTGCTGCAGCTTCACAAAGTTTGGGAGACCCTGATTTCAATATTAGCAAAGCCTTTGACAACGTTCCACACAGGCATCTAATAACTAAACTGATGGGCCCCAAAGTGACAGGCTGGGTCAGGAGCTAGGAGAGTGGAAGGTGACAGAGGGTACTGGTTAATGGAGATCTCTAAACATCAACCAAGAGGAGCTTGACTCGGTTTACAATAATGTAAAACATAATACATAAATTTGACAAGAAAAAGTAGACTGAAATAGTTCATTTCCAAAATGTTTAGCAAACAAAAAAGTTTTCAGAACTTTTCGGAATAAAGCAAAAGAACCTAAACTTCTTAATCTCTCTGAGGAAAGGGATGTTACCAGTGGTGTGTCTCAAGGTTCAGTTCTTGGGCCTGTTCTTTTTAACATTTTTATAAGTGATGGTGTGGAACACATGAGGAAGAACCTAGCAAAGCTTGAAGAATGGCCTGAAATTTGGAAGCAAAAATTTAATGCTAAGAAATGTAAGGTCGTGCATTTGGGCTGTAAAAACCCAAGAGAACGGTACAGTTTAGGGGGTGAAGAACTTATGTGCACGACAGAAGAGCGGGACTTGGGTGTGATTGTATGTGATCATCTTAAGGTGGCCAAACAGGTTGAAAAGGTGACGGCGAAAGCTAGAAGGATGCTAGGTTGCATAGGGTGAGGTATGGCCAGTAGGAATAAGGAGGTACTGATGCATAAGACTCTGGTGAGACCTCATTTAGAATATTGTGTACAATTCTGGAGGCCACATCTTCAAAAAATATAAAAAGGATGGAGTTGGTCCGGAGGAAGGCTACTAAAATGGTGTGTGGTCTTTGTGATAAGACGTATGGGGACAGACTTAAAGATCTCAATCTGTATACTTTGGAGGAAAGGTGGGAGAAGGGAAATATGATAGAGATGTTTAAATGAGGCAAGTCTCTTAATTGAAAGGAAGCTTTAGAATGAGGGGGGCATAAGATGAAGGTGAAACGGGTTAGATTCAGAAGTAACCTCAGAAAATACTTTTTCGTGGAAAGAGTAGTGAATACTTGGAATGGCCTGTCGGTAGAGATGGTAGAAACTAAGAGAGTATCTGAATTCAAGACAGCTTTTGGACAGTGTTTGATTCTACTTGCTATTTATTGTAGGCTCAGTCACAAACTACTGCAAGGTAGAATTGTTGGGAAAACCTATGAAAGAATTTAATCTGTCAGCTGCAGGAGGAAAGGGATAAGCCAGGGATGGGATGCAGGTCTCACCCTCTGTGTCATCTACATCAGTGATTTCCCAAAGATCACAGGCTGCAGATACAAATCCTTCCTGGATAGAACCTTTATGTTCCAAGTGAATAGACAGCAAGTCTGGCTGAGAAACTGCATAAATGAACCCAATCTGACTTACAGTGCATTCCGAAAATCAATTAAAACCACCCTATTCGACAAATGCATTGACTAAAACAGTCCTCTCCCTCTCACTAGGATATCCCCCCCTCTGTAAACGCCTTGTCTTTCTCTCATGTATTCTTTACCCATGGAACTCCAATTAGTATGTAAGCTTTCTATTTAGGCTTATTGTTGTTCGCTGACTGTCCAGCCTTCTTTCAATGTGAACCGCCTAGAAGTCACTTGACTATGGCGGTATAGAAAAATAAAGTTATTATTATTATTATACTAATGGAAAGATCATCAGACCCAGAACTTGACTTAGTGACGCAGAGAAACAGAAAAATGAAGGCCGATAAAGACCTTGTGGCCTATCCCGTCTGCCCATCCACTATTCCGTCCTCTTCCTTACAGATTTAATGTAGAGAATGACGAGGACAAATTTTTTCCCATTCCCTGCAAGAACTAATTTCCCAACCCAGTGAGTTCTTTTCTCGTCCCTGCCTCATTCCTGCAAGCTCTGTCCTCATCTGCACAAGCCTCAAACACTTTAAAATCATGTGTGTGTGGCTTGTGCAGTTAAGGCAGAGCTTACAGGAATGGGACAGGGACAGTGACAAAACTTGTGGGGATGGGATGGGGAAATTTGTCCCCGTGTCATTCTCTACTTTGGACCACAGCTCCGAAATCACTTACACATAACATAGGTTTCAACTTTGTAATTAATCTCAAATAATGAAAGCAGACCTGAATCACTTTCTCGACTTGTTCTCAAAAGGATTTCTGTCAAGTCACATAGTACACTTGTTGACAATTCTTGGCCTGTCCCAGTATGTCTATTTAAGAACATAAGTGCCTCTGCTAGGTCAGACTAGACGTCCATCATGCCCAGCAGTCTGCTCATGAGGGGGCTCACCAGGTCCAGGACCTGTATAGTAACCCTCTATCTATACCCTTCTATCCCCTTTTCCTTCAGAAAATTATCCAAACCCATCTTGAACTCCAATACCGTACCTTGTCCTATCACACCCTCTGGAAGTGCATTCCAGGTGTCCACCACCCGTTGGGTGAAGAAGAACTTCCTAGCATTGGTTCTGAATCTGTCCCCTCTTAATTTTTCCGAATGGCCTCTCGTTCTTGTAGTTTTCGAAAGTTTGAAGAATCTGTCCCTCTCCACTTTCTCTATGCCCTTCAAGATCTTGTAAGTCTCTATCATGTCCCCTCTAAATCTCCGCTACTCCAGGGAAAAGAGCCCTAGTTTCTCCAATCTTTCGGCATATGAAAGGTTTTCCATACCTTTTATCAAACGTGTCGCTCTCTTCTGAACCCTCTCGAGTATCGCCATATCCTCTTTTAGGTATGGCGACCAATATTGGGCGCAGTACTCCAGATGTGGGCGCACCATCACCCGATACAACAGCAGGATAACTTCTTTTGTTCTGGTTGTAATACCCTTCTTGATTATACCTAGCATTCTATTTGCTTTCTTAGAGGCTGCTGCGCACTACACCGACAGCTTCATTGTCTTGTTGACTATAACCCCCAAGTCCCTTTCTTGGGTACTCTCACTCAATAACGTTATTCGCGGATGACGCCAAATTATGCAATATAGTGAGCGACGGCTATTCACCCAATAGTATGATGCAGGATCTACATTTGTTGGAGCTTTGGTCCTCGACATGGCAGCTGGGCTTCAATGCTAAGAAATGCAAGATCATGCACCTCAGCAGCAGAAATCCGTGCAGAACCTACACCTTAAATAGTGAGATCATAGCTAGAACTTCAACAGAACGAGACTTGGGAGTGATTATCAGCGCAGACATGAAAACTGCTGATCATGTGGAGAAGGCTTCATCTAAGGCAAGACAGTTGTTAGGCTGCATCCGCAGGAGTTTCGTCAGCAGGAAGCCTGAAGTCATAATGCCATTGTACAGAACCATGGTGAGACCTCATTTGGAATACTATGTGCAATTCTGGAGGCCACACTACCGAAAAGATGTGCTGAGGATAGAGTGGGTGCAACGGATGGCCACCAGGATGGTCTCGGGGCTCAAGGATCTCACGTACGAGGAAAAGCAGAAAACTTTGCAGCTCTACTCACTCGAGGAACGTAGGGAGAGAGGAGACATGATCGAGATGTTTAAGTATATCACCGGCCGTATCGAGATGGAAGAAGAGATTCTCTTTCTCAAGGGACCCTCGGCCACAAGAGGGCATCCGCTCAAACTCAGGAGCGGGAAATTTCATGGCGACACCAGGAAATATTTCTTCACCAAGAGAGTGGTCGATCCTTGGAACGAGCTCCCGGTAATGGTTGTCGAGGCAAACAACGTGCAAGAATTTAAGAGAAAATAGGATGCCCATGTGGGATCCCTTAGAGGATTAAGCTAAGGAAACCTGCCATCAGGTGTGGGATCCCTAGGATAGTAGACTTGGGGGTGGGTCAGTAGAGTGGGCAGACTTGATGGGCTATGGCCCTTATCTGCCGTCATCTTCTATGTTTCTAATAACAGCCCTCCCATCATGTAGCTGTATCTCAGGTTTCTGTTTCCTACGTGCAAGACTTTACATTTCTCTACATTGAACTTCATCTGCCATCTCATCGCCCACTCCCCTAGTTTGTTCAGGTCCCTTTGTAAACCTTCGCAGTCCTCTATAGTCCTAGCCCCACTAAATAGTTTGGTGTCATCTGTAAATTTTATTACTTCGTACTTCGCACTTTATCAGCAGATTTTCTGATTTGCTTAGTTTAGGATAGTCTTGTCATGAATCGGGCTCATATCCACTTGTCAGGGAGCTGATATGTTGGCAGGGCTCATTCTGATTCTCCCCTTCTGATAGTGTTTCAATTCTATGAGATAGAGACAAGAATCACTCTCTAATCAAATCTGCCTCCGTAACAGAAAACTGGAAGATAACACAATTTAACAAAAAAAAAAAAAAAAAAAACCTCCAAAAATTCAGCTTCAGGAGTGATGAGGGCAACCACAAAGCAGTGAGCCTGACTGTAGTCCTGGATGCCATTTTTTTTAAAAAGCACTGACTCATTTGGATAATTCAGGGATTTCCCTTTTTCTAGAATGTTTCTAACTGATGAGAACTTTGGATTATGCGGTATAAATAATTCAATCTAAATTAGTGCTTGCAGACATGGTGGGTTAAGAAATACAAGAAGCACCCGGAGATGAAGAATGAATTAAATCCTGGCTTATCGTGGTTTGTAAGCCACTCCTTTGATGGTGAGAAGCTGCCTTATTCAATTTGAAGTTTGGAGGTATAGGCAGCCAAATGGGGTGGTTCACGAGGGCCAGGACCTGACCAGGAACTAAAGGGACTAGGTGTCAGTGTCAGAGGTTCATTTGTTTGGTCTCTTCAGTCATAAAAGTCCTGTTTGATTGTGTAAATAAACATCTAGGTTACGTGCCCTGGTTCAGAGCTGCCTAGGTTCACTATGTTGCTGCTTGATGTAACGCATATGTGTCAAACACAAGGCCTGCGGGCCGAATCCAGATTGCCTGGCCTTTTTATGTGGCCCACAGCAATGCTCCCGAACTTCCCTTCTCACAGCCCAGCATGTCCTCCCTCCCACGCCGGTCTGACGTCGCCGTCTCACTGGAAAGTCTGCCAGTTTCAGCAGCAATTCGGCAGTGTTGTCAGTGGCTCCCCCTCCTGCCTTCTGTCCACTGTGGTCCACCCGGGCAGAAACAGGAAGTTACGTGTCATTGGAAACAGACTGCGGCAGGCGAAAAACAAGAGGGGGAGCTACGTACAACACTGCCGAATCGCTGAGGCCGGCAGACTCCTCAACTTGGCAGCAACATCGGACTGGTGCCAGAGGGAAAGACACGCCGGGCTGTGAGGAGAGAGGGACTGGCGCTGAAGGGAAAGGCAAGCAGGGCTGTGAGGAGAGCGAGATGAAGGGAGTGAGTTTGGACTGAGATAGTGTGGAGAAAGAAGAAAAAAGATACTTGAAGGAAGAACTTTTGGGAAGAGAAAGGGAGGAGGGAGAGAGGCAGACAGGGGGAGAGAGGAGATGGGGGGCAGTTGAGAAGAGAAAGGGAGACAAGTTGGATCTGGAGATGGCAAAGTGATAGGTAGCTGAAAATTTAAAAATGAGAAGGATGAGAGAGAGGGCGAGATTTGAGTGGACAGAGGCAGAAAAGAAAAGTTGAAAGGGAAAAATCAATATGTTGGAGATGGACTGGAGCAAGAGAGAAGAGGAGAAAAAAAAATACAGCAGACACTGGAAAGATAGACAAAATCAGAAAGAGAAACTGGAACTAAAAGCAAAATGATCAGACAACAAAAGGTAGAAAAAATAATTTTATTTTCTATTTTGTGATTACAATATGTCAGATTTGAAATGTGTATCCTGCATGAGCTGGTGTTAGACAGTGAGCGAGAGAGGGAAAGTCTTTTTTGTTTATTTTGTAGCCGGCATGGGGTTAAGAACATAAGAAGTTGCCTCCGCTGGGGCAGACCAGAGGTCCATCACGCCCAGCAGTCCGCTTCTGCGGCAGCCCATCAGGTCCATCCCTCTCTAAACCCTTTAATCCCCCTTTCATAGCCTATCTCTACCTCTATCTATATCCCTCAAACCCCGTATCCTTCAGGAATTTATCCAATCCTTTTTTGAAACCCGGTAGTGTATTCTGTCCTATCACAACCTCCGGAAGTGCATTCCAGGTATCCACCACCCTCTGAGTGAAAAATTTCCTAGCATTGATTCTAAACCTGTCCCCTTTCAATTTCTCTGAGTGGCCCCTTGTTTTTGTGGTTCCCAATAGGCTGAAGAATCTGTCCCTTTCTACCTTCTCTATGCCTTTCATGATCTTGAAAGTCTCTATCATGTCTCCTCTGAGTCTCCGCTTTTCCAGGGAGAAGAGCCCCAGCCTTTCTAACCTGTCTGCATATGAAAGGTTCTCCATACCTTTTATCAATTTGGTCACTTTTCTCTGAACCCTATCAAGTATCGCCATGTCCTTCTTGAGGTATGGTGACCAATATTGGACACAGTACTCCAGATGTGGGCGCACCATCGCGCGCATGATGACTTCCTTCGTCCTTGTTGTAATACCCTTCTTAATAATACCCAACATTCGGTTTGCTTTCTTTGAAGCTGCTGCACATTGTGCCGTTTATTTCATTGTTGTATCCACCAGCACACCCAAGTCTTTTTCAAGGTTACTTTCCCCTAGCACTGATCTCCCCATTTTGTAGCTGAACATCGGGTTCTTTTTCTCTATTTGCATGACCTTGCATTTCTCTATATTAAAGTTCATTTGCCATTTATTTGCCCACTCTTCCAGTTTGTTTAGGTCCCTTTGTAGGTCTTCACATTCTTCCGCGGTTCTAACCCTGCTACAGAGTTTGGCGTCATCCGCAAATTTTATAACTTCACACTTCGTCCCCATTTCCAGGTCATTTATAAATATATTGAACAGCAGAGGTCCGAGCACCGACCCCTGCGGAACACCGCTTGTGACCCTCCTCCAGTCCGAGTAGTGGCTCTTCACGCCAACCCTTTGCTTTCTGCCTGCCAACCAGTGTTTAATCCATCTATATACGTCCCCTTCCACCCCGTGGTTCCACAGCTTCCTAAGTAGCCGTTCATGAGGTACCTTGTCAAAGGCTTTTTGGAAGTCGAGATAAATGATGTCTATGGGTTCCCCTTTGTCCATCTGGCTATTTATCCCTTCAAAGAAGTGCAGTAAGTTCGTTTGGCATGATCTTCCCTTGCAGAAGCCATGCTGGCTCGCTTTCAGTTGTCCATTTTTTTCTATGTGCTCACAGATGCTGTCTTTTATCAGTGCTTCTACCATCTTGCCCGGAACTGAAGTCAAGCTTACCGGCCTGTAGTTCCCCGGGTCACCCCTCGATCCCTTTTTGAAGATAGGTGTGACATTTGCTATTTTCCAGTCCTCCGGGATTTCCCCAGTTTTCAAGGATAGGTTACAAATTTGTCAGAGTGTTTCCACTATCTCGTTTCTTAGTTCTTTTAGTACCCTTGAGTGGATTCCGTCCGGGCCTGGTGATTTGTCACTCTTCAATCTATCTATCTGTTTGAGGACATCCTCATGGCTTACCTCTAATTGCGACAGTTTTTCTTCTTGATCTCTTCGGGTTCTGATACATTGGATGTGTCCTCGCTCGTGAAGACAGAGGAGAAGAACTTGTTTAATCTGTGAGCTACCTCTTTTTCCTCCTTTACCACTCCCTTTCTGCCTCTATCATCCAACGGTCCTACTTCCTCCCTCGCCAGCACTCTTTCCTAAACCTGTGGATGTACAGGTTTTGTGCTTCTTGCACCGTGTCCTTGAATAGGGACCAGGCTTTCTCTACGGTCTCCATCCTTTTTGGGCTGTTTTTGAGTTTCTTTCTCACCATTGCTCTCATAGCATTGTAGTTCCCTTTCTTGAAGTTGAGCGTTGTCGCTGTGGTTCTCTTCACTTTTTATGTTCCTACTTCTATTTTGTACTGGATCATGTTGTGATCGCTGTTTTCGACTGATCTCTAAGCCACGCGCTGCTATACTTCTACTAAGACTAACCCCCTCCTTTGCTGGCGCACAGCATGGGTTTTGGTGCCAGCGGTAATTGATTCAATGCTCACAGAAGTCCTGTGAGCATCGGAGCAGCCGGTTCTGGGGCCCACGCTGTACGTCAGCAAAGGAGGGGGTAAGTATCTTAATTAAAAATCCAGCCCACAACATAGCCTGTGTTTTAGATTTCGTCCCCTTATGTAATTTGAGTTTGACACCCCTGATCTAATGTATCGGGAATTTTAAAAAGCATTTGATGTTCAAAAAGTGCCAGGAGGCCATGTTTGATTGCGAACTGTTTAAGACAGGAAGCAGGGGAGGGTTAGATGGTTACTTCCCCTCCACCCCTGGTTACTAAGCCACAGTAGAGATTTCTACCGCTGCCCGGCACGCTAAATGCTCTGACGCTCATAGAATTCCTAAAACCGTCAGAACATTTAGTGCCCCAGGCCATGGTAAAAACCTCTACCATGGCTTAATAAAGGGGGTTTTAGTGAAGAAAGGTAAATAGTGAAGTGCCACATGGATCTGCGCTGGGACCATGAAGGATCTGGAAAAGGGGACAAAACTATTCAAAGTTGATATGAGCCCAAGAGCTGGGAGGCCCACGTTGTCGCCCATCAAGACCTTTCTGGGAAGTTTAAAATGATTGGAGGGAGAGCAGCCACGTGGGGTGCTGGGGGAGGAGGGTTGAAAAGCCAGGTCCTCAGTGGTGGCTTTTCCCGTCCACCTTTTTTGTTGGCCAGTAGTGGTTGGTCGGGGCGAGAAGTAGTTCAGGAGGGCAGTTATTCTGAGCTCATACAGGGATGAGCAGTGGGCTGGCTGGAAGCTGTGCCATGGAGGTACATGCCTCCCCCAGACCCTTGCTGACATTATTATTAAGCTTATTTTGGTAACTTGGGAATGTTATGTTTTGAACTTGTTATGGTTGTCAATAAACAGAGCTGTGGCTATTTTTCCCAAGAAATGAATTTTAGGTAGTTTATGTTGCGGGGAGTATGGGTTGGGGGAAAATAACGGGTGACAAGCGGCCCTTTCCAGATCCCACTGTTATTAAATCAGGAACAGTTTGTGAGGAACTGTGGACAATATGTTCAAATCCTCAGCTCATAGGAGAGGAACTAACAGGGCTGCCCAAGTCCGGTCCTCGCGATCTACTGGCAGACCAGGTTTTCAGGACATCCACAATGAACATGCATGAGAGAGATTTGCATACCAAGAAGGCAGTGTGGGCAAATCTCTCTCATGCATATTCATTGTGGATGTCCTGAAAACCTGGCCTGCCAGTAGATCGCGAGGACCAGACTTGGGCAGCCCTGAACTAGAATATCAGGAAGGGCTGGAGAATGAAAGAGAGACTGTTTGCACTTCTCAGAAAATGATGTTAAGGGACCTCTGTGAAGCTTATTGAAAACAAATTTAAGAGTTTATTGCCAGAGGATCTGCTCAAAGCCAGTCACATAACTGGTTTTAAAAACAGCTTCAGACAAGTGTATTAACATTTATTAACCAGAGAGGCACAAACAGAGCTCCCCATTAGAGCTAGGAAAGAGCTGCTTCAGGGGACCTGTAACGCAAGTAGAGAATGACACGGGGACACATTTTTCCCCGTCCTGTCCCTGCAAGCTCTGTCCTCAGTGTTCAAGGCTTGTGTGGTTAAGGCAGAGCTTACAGGGATGGGACAGGCAAATTGATTTCCTGTGTCATTCTCTACACTGCACCACTCTAGAAATAAAAATGCAGTAAAAGTGAGCCAAATGTAGGACAATCCAGCCATTGTGACATCACTGATGAGGTTGGTCTTATTGGTGGAATGAGGCATCATGACATCACAATCTCAGCTCTGGTTATCAGAGGCTGAAACTTATCACGCTATTTATTTATTCAATTTTCTATACTGTTCTCCCAAATAAAGAATGACATGGGACAAATTTTTCCCCATCCCGTCCTATCCAGTTCTTTTCCTGTCCCTGCCCCTGCCCCATTCCTGCAAGTTCCGTTTTCATCGGCACAAGCCTCAAACGCTTTAAAATCCTAATTAGCAACATTCTAGAGCTCAGATTGTGATGTCATAATGCCTCATTCCACCAATGCCTAAGCTCCGCCCTCATCTGCACAAACCTCAAACGCTTTAAAATCCTAATTAGCAACATTCTAGAGCTCTGATTGTGATGTCATAATGCCCCATTCCACCAATGCCTAAGCTCCGTCCTCATCTGCACAAGCCTCAAATGCTTTAAAATCCTAAATGTTCCAGGCTTGTGCGGTTAAGGCAGAGCTTACAAGAATGGGACAAGGACAAAACTCACAGGGATTGGGACAGGGAAATGTATCCCCATGTCATTCTCTAAACACAAGCCCATGGTCCATCCATTCTGCCCAACAAGGTGTCCAGGGCTGGATCGGTCACTAGCTGGCACAGGACGTCTGACTACCTGTGGCCTATCTAATGTTCTTCTTTGACATTAGAGTTTGAGCTTGCTAGGGTCTTTCCTTTGTAGGCAAAATGGGTGCTTGTGTGATCCCTGAATCCCATCCCAGGACCTCTCTGTGATACCGTGATATGACTCCATTCATTCTTTGATAGCACAGAATAGCTGTTTGGGGTCACACTGTCATCCATCACTGTGATACTGGCTAGTGGCTGCCCCACATACAAAGTCCTTTTCGGTGTCCACTGCTAGCTGCCATCCTCTGGGAGATGAAGCAAAATGAAGAGAGAAAGAAAGCAACTTAAGGCTAATTTATTAATGAAAGGAGCATAAATACAGAACCAAAACAGAAGTGAACATGAAAGTAAGTGTGCACAGAGTTTTTTTCTTTCCAATGGAGGAGTCTGCTGAGCCCTGAGCTGGAAGGAGGGTGACAGGGCTCAGGTATGATCACAGTCTGAAGAGTCCAGAGAGAGGAAAACATGTGCTGTACACTGGAACATGTTGGTCCCATCCTGGAGCAGCTGACAGCTCTGCAGAGTGGGAGAAATGTCCATGACACACACAGCCTGCAGTGGAAGAGAGAGAGAGAGAGAGAAAAGGATTCAACGAGACAGCTGGAAGTGAAGCCAGCAGGGGCTGGATTTAGCTGGAGACTTAAGGCCAGTTACACTCAGTCACTTCAGGTAAGCAGTAATAGAAGAAGCAGGCATGATTTATTTCTTGGGTATATGAAAGAGTCAATCTTTGAGCCCTGTTGGATTAACCAATAGGCCAAGTAGACACGTGCCTAGGGCCCGAAATGATCAGGGGGGCCCAATGAAGGAGGGCATCAACATTGTTTTTTACAAACAGCGATGGGCCCCTCCAGCATCGATCGGCAACACGGGCCCCACCCCATTGACAGAAAGTAAGACAAGCAAGCAACGGAAACTGTAATTGTGCAAGTGGTGCTGCTTCCCTCTGTCGCAGCTTCCTGTTTCCGCCTGGGCGCATGGTGGGGTGGGGTGTGGCGGGGCAGGGGGACCTCGACAACTTAATCCTGCACCAGGAACAGTATCCAGGCAGCAAAACCTTGCAGACATCCCTAAAGGGCAGTGTTGAATAACTAAGTCAATGTGAAAAAGCACAGGATAACAGTTGTTACATTTCTTTTGCCTAATGTCGGTCCTCGAGGGCCGCAATCCAGTCGGGTTTTCAGGATTTCCCCAATGAATATGCATGAGATCTATGTGCATGCACTGCTTTCAATGCATATTCATTGGGGAAATCCTGAAAACCCGACTGGATTGCGGCCTTCGAGGACCGACATTGGACACCCCTGGCCTAATGACATCTGATGGTTGCAGTTAAAAGCAAAAAGCAGACGATTTCTCAGGAAACCAAATCGAACTGCAAAACCTGAAACAGGATTTTGCTACAGAAAACCTGGTCATGGATCATTTCCTCTTCAATGTTGCTGTTCAGTGACATTTAGCCTATAGCAGGGGTGTCCAATGTCGGTCCTTGAGGGCCGCAATCCAGTCGGGTTTTTAGGATTTCCCCAATGAATATGCATTGAAAGCAGTGCATGTATATAGATCTCATGCATATTGACTGGGGAAATCCTGAAAACCCGACTGGATTGCGGCCCTCGAGGACCGACATTGGACACCCCTGGCCTATAGCAGGGGTAGGCAATTCTGGTCCTCGAGAGCCGGAGCCAGGTCAGGTTTTCAGGATATCCACAGTAAATATGCATGAGATAGAGGCAGTGCATGCAAATCCATCTCATACATATTCATTGTAGTCATCCCAAGGAAAATGTTATATTGGGTGACTCTTCACTGGATTGATTGTCTTTAGATGCTCTTTTCAGATGCAGATGATAAAAGTATTCTTGGCTAGTCAGAAGGGGAGTGTTTCAGAAGAGATTCATCTGCAGACCCAGTCAAAAGACATGCGTAATATTGCAGCTGGGCCTGATTTGAAGGAATGTTTGGCAAGTCACTTTGGGCCACTGCAGTTGTAGAACACCTGTTTAGCTGTTTTATCTGGTAACAAATTTAGCTTTCTTAAAACTTGATCTACAGTACCACTGGATGGCTAAAACTGGCATCAGAGCAGTGTGCAAAAGCGGTAAAACAGCTAAGAAAGAATCCTGGCAAAAGCAACACATACAGCCCTGCACACACATTGATTTGATGTATTGTGAAATGAGCAAACGGAATGATGAAAACAGCTGTATCTTCAACTCTGAAACAAAACTGATATTCCAGATAGGATTAGGAAGATTATTTGGAAGAGCTTAAGCAACCACACTTGTCATTTTCAAAAGGACTGAACTATAGAGCAATAAGGACTGGCCCAGCAAATACGATGCAGCCCATAGGCTGCATGGTCTATGACAGGGGTAGGCAATTCCGGTCCGCGAGAGCCAGGTCAGGTTTTCAGGATCTCCACAATTAATATGTATGAGATGGATTTGCAGGCACTGCCTCTATTTCATGCATATTTATTGTGAATATCCTGAAAACCTGACCTGGCTCCCAAGGACTGGAATTGCCTACCCCTGGTCTACGACATCACTCCACCTCTTTAGCTCACCTTCTTCCCCACTCTCCCCCCTCTTTCCCTCAGCTCTTCCCTTCTCTCCCTCATTTAACTCTTCCTTGCACCATTTCCCTTCTCCACCTCTTTAAATCACCTTCTTCCCTACTCTTCCCCCCAGCTCTTTCATTCTCTCCCTCGTTTAGCTCTTCCTTGCACCACTTCCATTCTCCACCTCTTTAGATCACCTTCTTCCTTCCTCTTCCCCTCTTTCCCCCAGCTCTTCCCTTCTCTCCTTCTTCTCCTTTAACTCTTCCCATTCTCATCCTCTCCTCTTCCTCTCTTTCCCCCAGCTCTTCCCTTCTTCCCCTCATTTAGCTCTTCTTTGCACCATTTTCCTTCTCCACCTCTTTAGCTCACCTTTCTTCCCCTCTTCCCTTCTCTACCTCCTTTAGCTCTTCCTTGCACCATTTCCCTTCTCCACCTCTTTAGCTCACCTTCTTCCCCTCTTTCCCCCAGCTCTTCCCTTATCTTCCTCCTTTAGGTCTTCCTTGGACCATTTCCCTTCTCCACCTCTTTAGCTCACTTCCTTCCCCCCCCCCAGCTCTTCCCTTCTCTCTCTCTTTTAGCTCTTCTTTGCATCATTTCCCTTCTCCACCTCTTTAGCTCACCTTCTTCCCTGCTCTTCCCCTATTTCCCCCAGCTCTTCCCTTCTCTCCCTCCTTTAGCTCTTCCTTCCACCATTTCCCTTCTCCACGTCTTTAGCTCCCCTTCTTCCCTCCTCTTCCCCAGCTCTTCCCTTCTCTCCCTCCTTTAGCTTTTCCTTGCACCATTTCCCTTCTCCACCTCTTTAGCTCACCTTCTTCCCTCCTCTTCCCCCAGCTCTTCCCTTCTCTCTCTCCTTTAGCTCTTCCTTGCATCATTTCCCTTCCCCACCTCTTTAACTCACCTTCTTCCCTCCAGCTCGTCCCTTCTCTCCCTCCTTTAGCTCTTCCCTGTTCCATTTCCCTTCTCCTCCTTTTCCCCTCTTTGCCTGCACTCACCAGGCTTTTCAGCAGGACTGCCTGGCTCTGGCTGCCGACATCTGCAGGGCTCTCGGCGCTCTCCGCTCGGCGGCTGAATGGTGAGCGGCGGATGCCCGACAGCAGCCCCGAAGCCCGACCGACCGAGTAGGAGCCGGGAGCAGCGCTCTGCTTGTACCAGGCGCTGGCTGCAGGGCAACCGAGCAGCAGCCAGAGGGCGCCGCCGAGCAGCAAGAAGCCGGCTGAGCTCAGCATGATGCGAAGTCGGGGAGCAGCCGTCGCTGTGGTCCTTATATAGAAGCGGGGGTGGGGAGGGGGGAGCAGAGAGGTGGAGACCGAGGCTTGTCACCAATACCTTCAGTTGGGCTTCAATCAGATGAGATTTGACTCTTGGATACCTTGCCCGAACTTTCACCTGTACCCACCTCGACCCCTCCCCCCCCAAATACCTCGTGCTTCTAAATACAGAAACTGGTTTTAAGCTGATTCCTAGTTGAAACTGCACAGATATAAACCTTGATTGCATTAAGCAGTGAATCTATTATGTCATAGGTAATAACCCAAATCGGAAGGGGGTGGAGAGGGTCATCGGCGGTTCGGCTGCAGGGTGGATGGGAGGGGGGCAGGGGTTAATAGAGGGGGATAACTTAATTCCTCTCACCTTGGATTCTGCATCCCCAACCCTCTATGTCATGTCTGTCTGTCCAAGTGAGATTGTAAGCTCTTCCAAGCAGGGACCGTCTATAAATGTCAAACTAGAAATAGTAGAGGTAGGTTATATACTTTTGAAGAATTTATATAGTAAGTACTGTACTGTGGGGATATTCCATTTGCAGATTTGGAATTTGTTGCCAAGTAAATATGGCCAGTGGTGGTAGAAACATAGAAACATAGAAATAGATGGCAGATAAGGGCCACAGCCCATCTAGTCTGCCCACCTTAATGACCCTCCCCTACCTTTCTCTGTGAATAGATCCCACGTGTCGATCCCATTTAGCCTTGAAATCAGGCACGCTGCTGTCCTCAATAACCTGAAGTGGAAGACTATTCCAGCGATCAACCACCCTTTCAGTGAAAAAGAATTTCCTGGTGTCACTGTGCAGTTTCCCGCCCCTGATTTTCCATGGAGGCCCTCTTGTTGCCGTGGGACCCTTGACAAAGAAGATATCTTCTTCCACCTCGATGCGGCCAGTGAGATACTTGAACGTCTCGATCATGTCTCCCCTCTCTCTGCGTTCCTCGAGTGAGTATAGCTGTAATTTATCTAGCCGTTCCTCGTATGGGAGATCCTTGAGTCCCGAGACCATCCGGGTGGCCATTCTCTGGACCGACTCCAGTCTCAAAACATCCTTGCGATAATACAGCCTCCAGAATTGCACACAATATTCCAGGTGGGGTCTCACCATGGATCTATACAATGGCATAATGACTTCAGGCTTACGGCTGATGAAACTCCTGCGTATGCAACCTATGATTTGGCTTGCCTTGGATGAAGCTTGCTCCACTTGATTGGCAGTCTTCATGTCCTCACTGACTATCACCCCTAAGTCTCGTTCTGCTACAGTTCTTGTTAGGATCTCGCCATTAAGGGTATAAATCTTGCATGGATTTTGGCTGCCCAGGTGCATGACTTTGCATTTTTTGGCATTGAAGCTGAGTTGCCAGGTCCTAGACCAGTGCTCCAGTAGGAGTAGGTCGTGCATCATGTTGTCGGGCATTGAATTTTTGTCCATTGTGCTTTTGCCCACTACATTGCTTAGTTTGGTGTCATCGGCGAATAATGTTATTTTACCTCGGAGCCCTTCTGCCAAGTCTCTTATAAAGATGTTGAATAGGATCTGGCCCAAGACCGAGCCCTGCGGCACTCCACTGATCACCTCCGTCATTTTGGAGGGGGTGCCATTCACCACTACCCTCTGAAGCCTATCTCCAAGCCAGTTCCCAACCCATTTTGTCAATGTGTCGCCCAATCCTATAGAACTCATCTTACTCAGAAACCTGCGGTGTGGTACGCTATCGAATGCTTTGCTAAAGTCCAGGTATACGATGTCCAGGGATTCCCCAACATCCAGCTTCCACGTCACCCAGTCAAAGAAGCTGATCAGGTTGGATTAGCAGGATCTCCCCTTAGTAAATTCATGTTGACGAGGATCCCGTAGATTCTCCTCGTTCAGGATCATATCCAATTGGCGTTTGATTAGAGTTTCCATTAGTTTGCTCACTATTGATGTGAGACTCACTGGTCTGTAGTTTGCTGCCTCCATCTTTCTTGTGGAGTGGAATGACGTTAGCCATCTTCCAGTCCAACAGGACGCTGCCTGTACTAAGGGAGAGATTGAAGAGCGCGGATAGCGGTTCCGCCAAGACATCACTCAACTCCCTGAGCACCCTGGGGTGTAGGTTGTCAGGCCCCATTGCCTTGTTAACCTTGAGCTTTGACAGCTTGCAGTAGACACTGCTGGGCATAAACTAAAAATTACTAAACGGGTCAACTAAGTCAACCCTTGTCTGTAGCTGAGGGCCAAGTCCCGGTGCCTCTCGGGTGAAGACTGAGCAGAAGTATTCATTTAACAGTTGGGCTTTTTCCGAGTCTGTTTCTACATAGTCTCCGTCTGGTTTCCTAAGACGTACTATCCCACCTGAGTTTTTATTTCTGTCACTGATATACCTGAAGAAGGATTTATCTCTCTTCTGGATGTTCTTCACTAGAAACTCCTCCATGCGGAATTTGGCCTCCCTAACTGCTGTTTTGACAACTTTTGACTTGGTCAGATAGTCTACTCTAGAGTCCTGTTTCCCTGTTTGTTTGTAAGAGATGAATGCTTTTTTCTTCTCCTTGATGAGGTCCGAGATCTCTGCAGAGAACCACTGCGGCTTATTGTTCCTTCGCCGTTTACTTACTGATTTAACATAGCGGTTTGTTGCTTCCTGTATGGTGGCTTTCAAAGTCGACCACATTTCTTCCACGTTATCGGTTTCTGCTTGGCTTTGCGGCGCCTGCTGAACGAAGTCTCCCATGTCTTGGAAGTTTGTGTCCTTGAATTTGAGGACCTTGGTCAGTGTGGTAGATTTAGTGAAACCTTTCCTAATTTGAACCATACCATGTTGTGGTCACTGGAGGTCAATGTGTCGCCCACCGAGACCTCTGTGACACTTTTTCCATTGGTAAGTATCAGGTCCAGTATTGCCTGATCCCTTGTTGGGTCCAACACCAGTTGCCTGAGTCGTGCTCCCTTCATAGAGTTTAATAGCCTCCTGCTGCTGCCGTAAGCAGAGGAAAGTGTGTCCCAATCCACATCAGGCATGTTAAAGTCACCTAACAATACTGTGTCCCCACGCAAGGTGATATTCTCTATATCTCCGATTAATTCCATATCCAGGTCATCCTGTTGTCTTGGGGGTCTGTATATTATGCCAAGATACAGGCATTTGTCCTTCCCTCTGGCCAAATTAACCCAAAGGGATTCCCCAGTGTACTGGACATCTGCGATTCTGGTGACCTTAATGTCATCTTTAGTATATAATGCTACACCTCCTCCCATTTTGCCCTCCCTGTCCCGGCAAAACAAGTTGTAACCCGGTATGACCATGTCCCACCCATGGGAGTCCATGAGCCAAGTCTCAGATATCGCCACCACATCCAAGTTGACATTCCTTATTTCTGTTTCCAATTCCAGGATCTTGTTTCCCAGACTGTGGGCATTGACGTACATAGCCCTCCATGTTGTATTTTTGTTACATCTCAGCTGGATTGGGAGAGCAGATCCGTTAACAAGTCACCGTAAAGAAAGCAAGCAGCCCCCCTCCTCCGATTTGGGTTATTACATATGACATAACAGATTCACTTCAGATTAAACAGGGTACCTGTTTCTGGGAGGGGGATCGGGTGTGTCAATGTCACAGTGGCTTATTTAGCATGCCAAAATTTTTTTTTGGGGGGGGATGTTGAGAACCAAGGGAAGTATGGAAAACAGCTTGGGAAGGATAAACCAAGGTGAAAGGAAGGGAGGGAGTAAGAAGGAAGGGAGGGAGGGAGTAAGAAGGAGCGATGGGTTAAAAGGGGTGTCTAGTGCATCTGGAAGGGACTAAATCTCACAGCAGGCAGATGAAATGTGTCTCCTGAGTTCAATTACCCCAGTATTGACTGGGTAAATGTAACATGAGGGCATGTTAGAAGAAATCAAGGACTGCTTTATGGAGAAGCTGGTTCAGGAGCAATTTTAGACCTGTTCATAGGCACAAGGTCACTTGATAACAGTGATCATAACATGAGCAGATTGAATATAATCTCTTGGGTTAAGTACACGCAGAAAATTAGACTTTCAAAAAGGCGACTATGATAGAATGAAGAGATTGGTAACCCCCCCCCCCCCACCCACACACACACACACAATAAAACCAACCAACCAAAAACTTAGAGGAGCAGCTTTACTCTTTGGGATGTGGCTTGGCTACTGTAGGAAACAGGATGCTGGACTTGATGGACCTTTGGTCAGTCCCAAATGGCGATACTCATTAGATTGCTATGATTTTTTTTTTTTTGGGGGGGGGGGATAAGCATAAGTGTTGAATGTAGCTGTACCACAAGGCAGGTAAAAACCAAATGGCCCATCCACAATGGCATAGCGAGTGGCACCCCTCCTCCACCCTCGTTCCCTTCCCTTCCCCCCACACCTCTACTCTTTCACTGCTGTGAGCAACAAGAACTTCCAGGTGCTCCTCGTGACCCCATCGGCTCTCCCTCTGATGTCACTTCCTATTCATGGTACTCAGAAGTGACGTCAGTGGGCGAGAGGAGCATGTTGAACTTGTTGTGGCAAACAACTCAAGGTGTGGGAGAAGGGGTGGTATGTGTGGCGAGGGGAGGCAGAGAGGAGGGCTGCAACTGCTCAACCTCCTCCTCTCCCTGAGACCCAAGTGCCTGTCCCACGCTTTCTTGAATTCAGACACAGTATCAATCTCCACCACCTCTTCTGAGAGACTGTTCCATACATAAACCACCCTTTCTATAAAAAAAAGTATTTCCTTAGATTTCTCCTGAGCCTGTCACCTCTTAACTTCATCCTATGCCCTCTCATTACAGAGTTTCCTTTCAAATGAAAAAGACTCGACTTATGTGCATTTACGCCATGTAGGTATTTAAACGTCTCTATCATATCTCCCCTCTCCCACCTTTCCTCCAAAGTATAGAGATCTTTAAGTCTGTCCCCATATGCCTTATCACGAAAACCACACACCATTTTAGTAGCCTTCCTCTGGACCAACTCCATCCTTTTTATAACTTTTTGAAGGTGCGGCCTTCAGAATTGTACACAATATTCTAAATTTGGTCTCACCAGAGTCTTATGCACCCAAGCATCCTTCTATCTTTTGCCATCACCTTTTCAACCTGTTTCCTGACCCAGAACCTCTGAGGTCCTACCACCAGACTTTTTTTTTTTAAATAATTACCTTGTGCAACAGAAGAACAAATTATAGGAAAAAGGCCTTTTTTGGTCAACCCAAGCTGCCCTGGGGCTGTCTGTGCCCATCCTAGCTGCTGCCACACCATGTAACTCCTCCAACCTGCTGAACATGGGGTACGCCTGCATCCTCCTGCTCCAGCCCTGCCATGATGGCAGATCCCAGTAAAAAAAGTCTCCTACATCATTCTGGGGACTCCTTGGCAAGAGGAGTAATAGGGGCCTCTGAGGTCTCCAGCTGTCCTGCACTATCCAGGCCACTGTGGCCCTACCACAGCTCAGGACTCAAGTACGCATCTTGAACCATGACGTCCAAGTCTGTTTTACAGGGGCCCTTTAACAGTGTTAAGCCCTTAATTTGCGGGTAATGTGTGCCAACAGGCTCCTGCAAAACATATTATGGTGTTTTGCCTGTTGGCCTACAGAAACCCTCAGATTACCTAGGTGAGGAGTGGGTGTTCGCATGTTATCTAGTCAGCACATTAGGATTAGCGCGCACTAACTGGATAACACATTAATTTTGCTGCAGGTACTGTGTGCTAATGACTGTTAACTCATGACCTGCAAATCTGAGTTTAGTGTTTGAATACGGGACTCTCCCATGCACTAAGCCCAAATTTTACCACAGTTTACTAAATGGACACTATTAGAGGGTGACCAAAACCAGTTTCTTTGGTTTCAGCTGAAACCAAATCTGCAGCTGAAATTTGCCCCTACATGGAACGATTAACCACTCCTTCCCCTGTGTGCAAAGTCCCTCTCCCGTTCATTCTCTCCTCCCCCTCTGTGCGCAAAGTCCCACCCCTGTTCATTCTCTCCTCCCCCCTTTGTGTGCAAAGTCCCTTTCCCGTTCATTCTCCCTTCCCCTCTGTGTGCAAAGTCCCTCTCCCGTTCATTCTCTTCTCCCTTGTGCGCAGAGTCCCTCTCCCATTCATTCTCCCCTCCCCCTCTGTGTGCAAAGTCCCTCTCCAGTTCATTCTCTTCTCCCTTGTGTGCAGAGTCCCTCTCCCATTCATTCTCCCCTCCCCCTCTGTGTGCAAAGTCCCTCTCCCGTTCATTCTCCCCTCCCCCTCTGTGCACAGAGTCCCACTCCTGTTCATTCTCTAGTAGTCTAGTGGGTAGTCAGAACGAGAGTGAGGTCTGGTCATTCCTACCTATGTCCTCTCCACTGCCAAAATGGCTGCCACAATCTCCAGTGTCAGTCTTATGGTGAAGTGGACACGGGTAGGAGCAACTGGGGATCATTCCTGTCCCAACAACCTAGCAGATCACCAGAGGATGGACAGTAGGCCTGGGGGGGGGGGGTAGGAAGGGGGCTCTTTTTGTGTATGGGAAGGGAGAGCTAGGGAAGCCAGCTAAAAATGCACTGACATTTTCATTCAAAATGAGGCCAAATATTAATTTTGGGCTGGTTTTGGCGCTTAAGTTGAAACCAAAATGTGATCAACCTCTAGATCCTCCATTAATAAATTCTGGAGGTGAAGCCTAAAGAACAAATATTGTGTGTGTGTGTGTGGGGGGGAAGACTGATCATCAATCCCAGCAAACATTGTTCCTGTTCATGGAGATGGCACCAGCTATTGAATGAAGGGTTTACATACATTTTTCACAAAAGGATACTTGCTGAAACGCTTTGTTAAATAATCAAAAATATTCTTTTTAATCTTAATTGGAGGTGAGGTGGCTTAGTGATAAGAGCTGCTGCCTCAGCACCCTGAGGTTGTGGGTAGAGAATGAAACGTGGACAAACTTTGTCTCCAGCCTGTCTCCATAAGCTCAGTCCCATCCGCACAACTCTCAAATAGTTATGATTTTATATTGAAATCATTTGATTAAAAACATAAAAAGAAACCATATTCTGTACAATTGTCATTTTATCTACTATAATAAAACGCTAAGCGTGCATGCGCACTCTTACCTGCATGTTCCCTGATCTGTATGTCTGTGGCAGGTAAGAGTGCGCATGCACGCTTAGGGTTCTATTCTAATGACTGGCGGCAGGTAACACGCCGGGACTCCCCCCCCCCCCCCGTTGACCCACCCAGTCAAACCTCCCGCCACGAGACAAACACAAACCTCCCGGCTGCAGCAGCGTCTGAGGCACAGTAAATACGCTGCTTCGCGTCCTTCTACTGGCCTGATTTCCTCTGCTGCGTCGCTGATGATATCATCAGAGACAGTAGAAGGACGCGAAGCAACGTGTTTACTGTGCCTCAGACGCTGCTGGAGCTGGGAGGTTTGTTGGCTGTCTAGCGGAGGGTCAACGGGGCTTTCGGGTGTGCCGGGTAGGGTCAGTGCCGGGGGGGTGGTAAATGTAAACATGCTTCTCAGGGGGATGGGAGGCAGGCAGGCAGGCTGGCATCGGGGGGTGGGGGTGGGACAAAGTCTAGAAGATAGTGATGGGGACATAGGAAGGAGGCACTGGGGGCACTAAGGACATGGGAAGGAGGCACTGGGGGCACTAAGCAGGACAGAGGCACTGGGGCACTAAGGACACAGGAAGGAGGCACTAAGGACATGGAAAGGAGGCACTGGGGGCACTAAGGACATAGGAAGGAGGCACTGGGGGCACTAAGGACATGGGAAGGAGGCACTGGGGGCACTAAGCAGGACAGAGGCACTGGGGCACTAAGGACACAGGAAGGAGGCACTAAGGACATGGAAAGGAGGCACTGGGGACACTACGGACATAGAAAAGGGCACTGAGGGCACTAAGGACATAGGATGCACTGAGGGCACTAAGCAGGACAGAGGCACTGGGGGCACAAAGGACACAGGAAGGAGGCACTAAGGACATGGAAAGGAGGCACTGGGGGCACTAAGGACATAGGAAGGAGGCACTGGGGACACTACGGACATAGAAAAGGGCACTGAGGGCACTAAGGACATAGGATGCACTGAGGGCACTAAGCAGGACAGAGGCACTGGGGGCACAAAGGACACAGGAAGGAGGCACTAAGGACATGGAAAGGAGGCACTGGGGGCACTAAGGACATAGGAAGGAGGCACTGGGGACACTACGGACATAGAAAAGGGCACTGAGGGCACTAAGGACATAGGATGCACTGAGGGCACTAAGCAGGACAGAGGCACTGGGGCACTAAGGACACAGGAAGGAGGCACTAAGGACATGGAAAGGAGGCACTGGGGACACTACGGACATAGAAAAGGGCACTGAGGGCACTAAGGACATAGGATGCACTGAGGGCACTAAGCAGGACAGAGGCACTGGGGGCACAAAGGACACAGGAAGGAGGCACTAAGGACATGGAAAGGAGGCACTGGGGGCACTAAGGACATAGGAAGGAGGCACTGGGGACACTACGGACATAGAAAAGGGCACTGAGGGCACTAAGGACATAGGATGCACTGAGGGCACTAAGCAGGACAGAGGCACTGGGGCACTAAGGACACAGGAAGGAGGCACTAAGGACATGGAAAGGAGGCACTGGGGGCACTAAGGACATAGGAAGGAGGCACTGGGGACACTACGGACATAGAAAAGGGCACTGAGGGCACTAAGGACATAGGATGCACTGAGGGCACTAAGCAGGACAGAGGCACTGGGGCACTAAGGACACAGGAAGGAGGCACTAAGGACATGGAAAGGAGGCACTGGGGGCACTAAGGATATAGGAAGGAGGCACTGGGGACACTACGGACATAGAAAAGGGCACTGAGGGCACTAAGGACATAGGATGCACTGAGGGCACTAAGCAGGACAGAGGCACTGGGGGCACTAAGGACACGAAAAGGAGGCACTGAACATACGAACATAAGCAATGCCTCCGCTGGGTCAGACCTGAGATCCATCGTGCCCAGCAGTCCGCACACGCGGCGGCCCAACAAGTCCAGGACCTGAACTGTAATCCTCTATCTATACTCCTCTATCCCCTTTTCCAGCAGGAAATTGTCCAATCCTTTCTTGAAACCCAGTATCGTACTCTGCCCTATTACACTCTCTGGAAGCGCATTCCAGGTGTCCACCACACGTTGGGTAAAGAACTTCCTAGCATTCATTTTGAATCTGTCCCCTTTCAACTTTTCTGAGTGCCCCCTTGTACTTGTGGTTCCCCATAATTTAAAAAATCTGTCCCTGTCTACTTTTTCTATGCCCTTCATGATCTTGAAAGTTTCTATCATGTCTCCTCTAAGTTTCCGCTTTTCCAGGGAGAAAAGCCCCAGCTTTTTCAGTCTGTCAGTATATGAGAGGTCCTCCATACCCTTTATTAGCCTAGTTGCTCTTCTCTGGACTCTCTCAAGTACCGCCATGTCCTTCTTGAGGTACGGTGACCAGTACTGGACACAGTACTCCAGGTGCAGGCGCACCAATGCACGATACAGTGGCAGGATGACTTCCTTCGTCCTGGCCGTGATACCCTTCTTAATGATACCCAACATTTTGTTTGCCTTCCTTGAGGCTGTGGCGCACTGCGTCGACACCTTTAATATTGTGTCTACCATCACTCCCAGGTCTCTTTCAAGGTTGCTCACCCCTAGCGGTGATCCCCCCATTTTGTAAGTGAACATCGGGTTCTTTTTCCCTACATGCATGACCTTGCATTTCCCTATGTTGAAGCTCATTTGCCACTTTTTGGCCCACTCTTCCAGCGTTGTCAGATCTTTTTGGAGAACTTTGCAGTCCTCCGTGTTTTTAACCCTGCTGTATAGTTTGGTGTCGTCCGCAAATTTAATGACCTCACATTTTGTTCCCGCCTCCAGGTCGTTAATGAATATGTTGAACAGGAGCGGTCCCAGCACCGACCCCTGTGGAACTCCGCTCCTGACCCATTGCCAGTCTGAGTAATGGCCCTTTACTCCAACCCTCTGTTTCCTGTCCGCCAGCCAGTTTTTGATCCATCGGTGGACCTCCCCTTGCACCCCGTGGTTCCATAGCTTTCTTAGCAGTCTTTTGTGTGGCACCTTGTCGAAGGCTTTTTGGAAGTCAAGGTAAATGATGTCTATGGATTCCCCTTTATCCACCTGGTTATTTACCCCCTCAAAGAAGTGTAATAAGTTCGTGAGGCATGACCTGCCCTTGCAGAAACCATGCTGGCTCGACTTTAGCTGCCCATTGTTTTCGATGTGTTCCCAGATGCTGTCTTTAATCAGCGCTTCCATCATCTTTCCTGGGACTGAGGTCAAGCTCACCGGCCTGTAGTTTCCTGGGTCTCCCCTTGAGCCTTTCTTGAAGATGGGCGTGACATTTGCTATTTTCCAGTCCTCCGGAATCTCTCCAGTTTTTAAGGATAGGTTGCATATTTGTCGAAGTGGCTCAGCTATTTCGTTCCTTAGTTCCTTGAGTACCCTTGGGTAAATGCTGTCCGGACCTGGCGATTTGTTGCTCTTTAGCCTGTCTATCTGCCTGAGGACATCTACCTTGCTCACCTCTAGTTGGACCAGATTTTCATCCTGATCTCCTTTTACGATCTCTTCGGGTTCCGGAATGTTAGTTGTGTCCTCCCTCGTGAAAACTGACATGAAGAACTCATTTAACCTGTCAGCTATCTCCTTTTCCTCTTTCACCACTCCCTTTCTGCCTCCATCATCCAAGGGTCCCACTTCCTCCCTTGCTGGTTGCTTCCCCTTAACGTACCTGAAGAATGATTTGAAGTTTGTCACTTCCCCTGCCAGTCTCTCTTCATATTCTCTTTTTGCTTTCCTAACCACTCGGTGACACTCCTTTTGGTGTTTTTTATGCTCCTTTTGGTTGTCATCTGTTTGGTCCTTTTTCCATTTTTTGAACGATGCTTTCTTGTCACTTATCGCCTTTTTCACTGCATTTGTTATCCACACTGGGTTTTTTGTTCTATTTTTTTTGCACCCTTTCCTGAACTTGGGGATGCACAGGTTCTGTGCTTCGTGCACCGTACCCTTGAGTAGGGTCCAGGCTTTTTTTACGGACTCCTTGTGTCGTCGTTGAGCTTCTTTCCCACCATTTTCCTAATGGCCTCATAATTCCCTTTTTTGAAGTTGAGTGCCGTCGTTGTAGTTCTTTTCACCTTGGACGTTCCAAATTCTAGTTTGTACTGGATCGTGTTGTGATCGCTGTTTCCTAGTGGGGCTAGTACCGCCACCTCCTTAGCGGGTCCCCCTAGTCCGTTGAAGATTAGGTCAAGAGTGGCATCTCCCCGTGTTGGTTCCGTGACCAGCTGTTCCATGAAACAGTCCCTCGTGACCTCCAGGAATTTGGTCTCCCTCATGCAGTTTGAGTGCCCGATACTCCAGTCTATTCCCGGGTGGTTGAAGTCCCCCATCACCACCACACTTCCGCTTTTGCATACCTGCCTCAGTTCAGCCTCCAGATCCTGGTCGATTTCTTCCGTTTGTCCAGGTGGGCGATAGTACAAACCCAATTTTATGTCTGCTCTAATTCCTCCTGGTAGTGATTCCAAGTCATCTGCCCTTACTGTTGTTTCCATCCTGGTTGAAGGTATGGAATCTTTTATATATAGCGCTATTCCTCCTCCCTTTTGGTGTGACCTATCACTCCTGTAGAGTTTGAACCCTGGTAAAGCCACATCCCATTTACTGTCATCAGTCCACCATGTTTCTGTGACTCCAATTATGTCTAGGCCCTTTTTGTTGGCTAAGACTTCCAGCTCTCCCATTTTAGCCCTTAGGCTCCTAGCATTAGTGTATAGGCAATGTAAGTCCCAGCTGTTCGCCTTTCTTGCTGGTTTTCCTCGTGGTTTGGCGCTCCTGGCGACCCCCTCGTGAGTTTCCAGTCCCCAAGCCTCTTCTCGGTCATCCTCCTCCTGTGGTGTGTCTGTTTCGTCCTCAGCCTGTTTCCCCATTTTTGGATGTCCCTCTGGATTCCTTTGTTCTCTGTTAGTCCTGCTTACCAGTTGCATTTGTGCCCTAGACCCCTGCAATTTGTCCTTAGGTCCTTTTTCAAAAAATTCCCACTCAGTCCTGAGCCCTCTATTACAGTGTCCTTGTTCAATGTCCCTGGCCCTGGTCCCCTGCATAGCGTCCTTAGATTCTTTTTCCAAAAATTCCCACTCAGTCCAGATCCCTTTTTTACAATGTCCTTGCTCATTGTCCTTGGCCCTGGGCCCCTGTATTGCATCCTTAGGCCCTTTTTCCAAAAAGTCCCACTCAGTCCCAAGCCCTCTGTTACAATGTCCTTGCTCAGTATCCTTGTTTGATACTTTTGTCCGATGTGTCTGATCGACTGTCGGCTTTCCCCTCTTCTTCAGTTTAAAGCCAAATCTATGACGTTCTGGACGTTGTGCGCCAGCATCCTCGCCCCAGTCGTGCTCAGGTGCAGTCCGTCTCTCCTGTAGAGCTTACTCTTTCCCAAGAAAGTTGTCCAGTTCCGTACAAAAAGGAAACCCTCCTCTTCGCACCATCTCCTGAGCCAACCGTTTATTGCTTGTAGTTCGCTCTGTCTCCTAGTGTCCGCTCTCGGTACTGGCAGGATCTCCGAGAAGGCTATCTTCCTTGCTCTCAGTGTAAAAGGATTGAGGTTGAGATAGACACTAAAGAATGACACGGGATGGTTTCCAGCCACTGTCCCTCAAGCCTTGCATTGAAAAATGCTGGTGTAGAAGGACCGAGGTTGAGATAGACACTAAAGAATGACACGGAAAGGTTTCTAGCCAATGTCCCTCAAGCCTTGCGTTGAAGAATGCTGATGTAGAAGGACCGAGGTTGAGATAGACACTAAAGAATGACACAGGATGGTTTCCAGCCACTGACCCTCAAGCCTTGCATTGAAGAATGCTGGTGTAGAAGGACCGAGGTTGAGATAGACACTAAAGAATTACATTACATTACATTAGGGACTTCTATTCCGCCTAAACTTTGCAGTTCAAGGCGGATTACAAAAGAGCTAACTGGACATTTCCAGTGAAGTTACAACAGTTTTGGGGTTTTTTGGGTTTGTTTTTTTTGTTACAAGGGAGGAGAGGAACCTGGATTAATTCTGGAAGAACTTGCAAATTGGATATTAAATTGACTGTACGTTACTGTGTGATATAACAAATAGATTACAGTTAGAGTACAAATAAGATTATGTAACATTTCAGGGATCTGAATACTTGGTTGGTGTTTTGGGGAGGAAGAGATTATTTAAGTGGAGGTTTTGGGGGAGAATGACACGGGATGGTTTCTAGCCACTGTCCCTCAAGCCTTGCGTTGAAGAATGCTGATGTAGAAGGACTGAGGTTGAGATAAACACTAAAGAATGACATGGGATGGTTTCCAGAAACTGACCCTCAAGCCTTGCATTGAAGAATGCTGGTGTAGAAGGACTGAGATTGAGATGGATACTAAAGAATGACACGAGATGGTTTCCAGCCACTGACCCTTAAGCCTTGCTTTGAAAAAGGCTGGTTTAGAAGGACTGGGGTTGAGATAGACAGTAAAGAATGACACGGGATGGTTTCCAGAAACTGACCCTCAAGCCTTGCATTGAAGAATGCTGGTGTAGAAGGACTGAGGTTGAGATGGACACTAAAGAATGACACGGGATGGTTTCCAGAAACTGACCCTCAAGCCTTTCATTGAAGAATGCTGGTGTAGAAGAACCGAGGTTGAGATGGACACTAAAGAATGACACGGGATGGTTTCCAGTAACTGACCCTCAAGCCTTGCATTGAAGAATGCTGGTGTAAAAGGACTGAGGTTGAGATAGACACTAAAGAATGACACGGGTTGGTTTCCAGCCACTCACTATCAAGCCTTGTGTTGAAAAAGGCTGGTGTTGAAGGACTGGGGTTGAGGTAGACACTAAAGAGTAATACGGGATGGTTTCCAGCCACTGTCCCTCAAGCCTTGCATTGAAGAACCCTGGTGTGAAAGGATTGAGGTTGAGATAGACGATAAAGAATGACATGGGATGGTTTCCAGCCACTGTCCCTCAAGCCTTGCGTTGAAGAACATTGGTGGAAAATGATTGAGTTTGAGATAGACACTAAAGAATAACACAGGATGGTTTCCAGCCACTGACCCTCAAGCCTTGCATTGAAGAACCCTGGTGGAAAAGGATTGAGGTTGAGATAGACACTAAAGAATGACACGGGATGGTTTCCAGCCACTGTCCCTCAAGCCTTGCATTGAAGAATGCTGGTGTAGAAGGACCGAGGTTGAGATAGACACTAAAGAATGACACAGGATAGTTTCCAGCCACTGACCATCAAGCCTTGCATTGTAGAACCCTGTTGTAAAAGGACCGAGGTTGAGATAGACACTAAAGAATGACACGGGATGGTTTCCAGCCACTGTCCCTCAAGCCTTGCGTTGAAGAACACTGGTGTAAAAGGATTGAAGTTGTGATAGACACTAAAGAATGACACAGGATGGTTTCCAGCCACTGTCCCTCAAGCCTTGCATTGAAGAATGCTGGTGTAGAAGAACCGAGGTTGAGATAGACACTAAAGAATGACATGGGATGGTTTCTAGCCACTGTCCCTCAAGCCTTGCATTGAAGAATGCTGGTGTAGAAGGACCGAGGTTGAGATAGACACTAAAGAATGACACAGGAGGTTTCTAGCCACTGTCCCTCAAGCCTTGCGTTGAAGAATGCTGATGTAGAAGGACCGAGGTTGAGATAGATACTAAAGAATGACACAGGATGGTTTTCAGCCACTGACCCTCAAGCCTTGCATTGAAGAACCCTGGTATAAAAGGATTGAGGTTGAGATTGACACTAAAGAATGACATAGGATGGTTTCCAGCCACTGACCCTCAAGCCTTGCATTGAAGAACCCTGATGTAAAAGGATTGAGGTTGAGATAGACACTAAAGAATGACACGGAATGGTTTCCAGCCACTGTCCCTCAAGCCTTGCGTTGAAGAATGCTGATGTAGAAGGACCGAGGTTGAGATAGATACTAAAGAATGACACAGGATGGTTTCCAGCCACTGACCCTCAAGCCTTGCATTGAAGAACCCTGGTATAAAAGGATTGAGGTTGAGATTGACACTAAAGAATGACACAGGATGGTTTCCAGCCACTGTCCCTCAAGTCTTGCGTTGAAGAACCCTGGTGTAGAAGGACCGAGGTTGAGATAGACACTAAAGAATGACACGGGATGGTTTCTAGCCACTGTCCCTCAAGCCTTGCATTGAAGAATGCTGATGTAGAAGGACCGAGGTTGAGATAGACACTAAAGAATGACACAGGATGGTTTCCAGCCACTGACCCTCAAGCCTTGCATTGAAGAATGCTGGTGTAGAAGGACTGGGGTTGAGATAGACACTAAAGAATTACATTACATTACATTAGGGACTTCTATTCCGCCTATACCTTGCAGTTCAAGGCGGATTACAAAAGAGCTAACTGGACATTTCCAGTGAAGTTACAGCTGTTTTGGGGTTTTTTGGAGGGTTTTTTTGGTTACAAGGGAGGAGAGATACCTGGATTAATTCTGGAAGAACTTGCAAATTGGATATTAAATTGACTGTACGTTACTGTGTGATATAACAAATAGATTACAGTTAGAGTACAAATAAGATTATGTAACATTTCAGGGATCTGAATACTTGGTTGGTGTTTTGGGGAGGAAGAGATTATTTAAGTGGAGGTTTTGGGGGAGAATGACACGGGATGATTTCTAGCCACTGTCTGTCAAGCCTTGCGTTGAAGAATGCTGATGTAGAAGGACCGAGGTTGAGATGAACACTAAAGAATGACATAGGATAGTTTCCTTCAGTTATCCGTGAGGACCAGAATGGTGATGAATTCTGTCACTGTGTCATTTTCTAGTAGGTTTCATAGGAATAGATGGGTCCTGGCAGATAATATGTGCTAATCTTGAGTAAAAGATACCCTAAGGGCCTAAATTTGTTTTCAGCCAAAACATAGGTGCCTAGTTTTTAGTTTCAAGTTCACCAAAATTCAGCTCAAAAGATATGCTTTTAAAAGTACAGCAGCCATTAATTTGCCTATAGAGTGGCACAAGTTAGATGCCTGCTTTTGAAAATCAGTTCTAAGCTCCTCCCTTATTTTCCCACCTTAAATCTTCTCCTGCCGCCACCCACATTTTAAGAGCCTAGTGAAACTAGCAGCATAAGCTTAGGCCCAGCTCTAATATGAGCCTAATGTTTTTTTGTTTTTTTTTACTATCACTCTCAAATGTTTTGGCGTAGAATGGTGTACCAAGAAACTAGCAGCATCGGAAGTATCTAACTCTGGCTTATCCATCTGGGTGAATATTCCATGCAGCTGCCAATGACATTCCCACCATATCCCACATCAGCAGAGCTGAGAAAAAACAGAGGTCGGGGCAGCAGAAACCATCAAAGTCATAAGTCTGGGAATCTGCTGCATCAAACTGTTTAGCACTGAGGAAATTTCAGTTAATTTTATTTTGATATATTTAAAAACTGTAGCTGTACAATACAACAGAAAGATAAAAGTTAAATTAGAAATTAGTGTTTACAGCAAAAGTGACCATTCAAAATCAAATGTCAAGGGCATTACCAGTATTGATCTGCAAAGGCCAGTCCTGCTCAGGCTTCACCTGAACAGATAAAAACACACTGAAAACAAATTAGTTCTTGTTAAAATCCATTTTAACATCAAAAAAGTTCAAAAATAAAACTTCCTCTTCTCCAGCCTTCCATTAGGTAACGTCAAAGGACCAGGAAGAATGCAGACACAGGGTGGTATGTCCAGGCTGCAGAGACTTAATTCTCCCCATCTTTCTGAAGCTGCAACATCTCCCTCAGCTTCTCCCGTTTTTTCAAAGCCTCCAGTACTGCCAGCTCCTTTGCTTCTTTCTTTTGGTTTCGAGCTTCAAATTCCAACCTGCAAATCACAATTGTATTAAATGAAGGACTAAGTGAACATCACTTCCCATCACAGAGTAGCAAGACTCATACTCAGACTCTTACTTCACTGTACAGGAAAAACAAATGAGGCTCAGAAAAAGGAATTTACCTGATATACTCAGGTCTCAGTTTATATTCAGATCAACCTTAAATTCTGGTAATCCAGTGGTGTGGTGAGCCTAGCTGGAATGGTGCAATCTCTCCTTCTCCCGAGGTGAGGTGTCGGGTCCTGTCCCGGCTGTTGAATCACCGCGTGCCCCTTCCTTCCATGCTGCAGAATCAACGCATGTCCTCGCCCTCCCTCCTGTAGAATCAATATACGCCTCCTCCCTTGAAGCAGTCTCGTGAATTGCTGCAGAATTCACAGCAGCCATTTTTTCAGTGAGACTGCACAGGCAAGGAGCACAAGAGGATCGCTCCTGTCCTGACTTACTCTGCTGGACCACCAGCAATTAAGGTAGGCCTGGGGGAGGCCTACGCTGCTTCTCCGAAGGAAGGGATGTGCACTGATTCTACAGGAGGGAGGGAGGCAAGAAGGGGCATGTGGTGATTCTACAGCCACCCGGGACAGGACCTGACATTTCACCTCACCTCAGGGGAGGGAGAGCTCACTCCCATCCCAGTTTGGCTCACCATACCACTGGACCACCAGGATTTTAGGTAGACCTGGGGAGAGGCCAGTGCTAGGTTTGGGAGGGGCGGGTGGTGTACAGCTGGGCGGCACTTGAATATAAACCCTTGATTTATATTTGACTTAACATTTTTCCCCCCCAAAAGGGGGGAAATATTATCTCTGTTTATATTTGAGTATATATAATACTGTACAAACATCCAGAACTATATACTGTATTCAATATTGCTAATATTAACAGCACAGAGATCCACAAAACCTACCTATTCTTAATTATCCTCTGCACAATATCATCTGTGGTCAGACCATTACCACTGTCCACAGTGTGGAAGATCCCACGTCTCTTAGGCTCCTGGAAACATAAAAGAAACCTTCTATTACAGACTGAAGTCTACTCTGTATCACTGTACCTCCAGGTATAATCAGAACAAAGGATTCCCTTCTGCACTTCCTGGTTTGTGTGCCTGTGCCTTGCTTGGAACTTACCAGGTAGGGATCAGAGCCATCTTTGTCTGAAGGGACCTCTGTCTTCCCATGACACACACACTCTACCTGTAAGAGGGTAAGTTTGCACTTTATTCCATGCTCAGCGAAACAAAGATGAGCATTTCTAGTACTAATGCAAGTGACCAACTCCCTTCTCTTCCTGTCCTGTCCAACTTGCTTCTGGGACTCACCTTGAAATGGTCCAGCAGATCCGCTGTCACAGCATAAGGGGCGCCAATCACAACCTCTGCCACATACTGCAAGAACAAACACACTCTGCTAGTTCTACCCTCCACTTCAGCTGCAAGTTCAAAAAAGTTTCAAGGCAGTGACACGGAATAAAATTGAGAAAACCACTACTGACAAAAAAGGTTAAGAATCAAATGCATTTGCAAGGGTAATTGCGAAAGATGGGATCAATATTCATGGCAGAAATACTGAATGAGAAGAGAGAAAGAAGCTGGAAGTGACACTTACCCGGCAGGCCAGCACACTCAGAGTCCTCTCATGTACATTCATGATGGGATAGTTTTTCCCTTTGTAATGATTCACTTCCTGCAGACACATTGATAAAAACTTCAGGACAGAAGGCCAAAATTGCTTTCAGTGGAGGACAGCTATTCCCTTCATCTCAGGAGCTGTGTTGTCACTTAGCCTCATGGCCCTGCTATCCCCAACTTCCTCCTCCCTCTAACAAGATGGAGTAATTAGGACTTACCTACTAAGTTTCTTTCCTTTAGACTTACCAGACCAGTCCAGAACTTTGGTGTGTGCCCACTGACCAGAAGATGGAGAAAAAGTCCTGCGTGCATCACCCAATAAGGACATAATGCAGCCTTAGCTGTTTATTGGTTATTGGCTAAATTAGCTCCAGGTATTCAATGTTGGGCCATGTCCGGGTACTGGAACTAGCATTGAATATCTGGCTCTCGACAGTCTTAACCTACCAGCAGGGCTTAAGTGGGTCCTGGCAATCAACAGTTCTTCTCTCCTGTTCTCTACCCCTCCCTCCCCCCAGCAAAGGCAAGTCTTCCTCTCTGCCCTCCCCCTCGGACCTCAAGATGCTTTGTGGTCTAGTGGTGATTTTGGCAGGTTGGCTCCAACTATAAATGGCAGCCGCAACCTCTAGGGGTAGTCTTGTGGTACTATCACTAGGGGTCTACTGCAGAGATTGCGGCAGCCATTTTAAAACTGGAACCTTGAGGGGCGGAAGAAAATAGGGTTCACTTCTGCCTTAGCACAACTGAACCGTCAGGGCTTTTCAGAAAGCCTGGAAGGGCCTGCTGTTACTTGGTGGGAGGAGGCCAGGACAACTGTGCTTGGGAAGGGCAGAGCAGCTTCAGGCCAATATTCAGAGCCAGCACCCGCAAAATTACTGGCTTCTCCCCGATTGCACCTCTGGAATGACTCTCTCTGGCTCACTTGATATAGACCCGTCAAATCCGATATTCAGCAGCTATGCCCAGTCAAGTACTGCTGAATACTGGCACCCAGCCTGCAGACTGCAACTGCAGAAAGATGGAGCCTCTCTTGCCCGTTTGAACTGCTTTGAATATTGATCAGTTAAGTATTTCAAATAATGGACCATTTATTTTCCATTTTGCTTAAGTTGTGCTAATAATACTCAATATTCACCAGTAAAAAAACACTGAAATGGCTCAAGAGGTTGGGGTTTTTTTTAGCTTGGAGATGAGAGCTATAATAGAGGTCTACGAAGTGGGCCTTGATTTTCAGTAAAATAATTGGGTAAGGCCTGAAGGGGATCTAGAATGGAAACATGTTGTTTTGCTTGCATTATATTGACACTACATTAGAAAAGTTTTAACTGGTTTAATATAGATGGAGATTGTTATGAAACCCTATTTCTTGCCTTTCTTATTGAGTGTTGCAATAAAGGATTAAAAAAAAAATCCTGGATGGAGCAGAACAGGTAAACGTGAATACATTGTTTAGTCGCTCAAAAAGTACAAAGAAATAAAAGAAGAAAATATTTCTTCATTCAACATATAGTTAAACTCTGGAATTCACTGTTGGAGCAAGTGGTAAAAGCAATTAATGTAGCTTGGCTTGGACAAATTCCTGGAGGAAAAGTCCATAAACTGTTAAGGTAGACCTGGAGAAAGCCATTACTTAACCCTGGTAGCATAGAATCTGGCTTTTTGGGAGCTGTCTGCAGGGGACATGATCAAAACATTCAAGATAATGAAGGGAATAGACTTAGTAGATAGACAGGTTGTTCACCCTTTCCAAGGTAGGGAGAACGAGCGGGCACTCTCTAAAATTGAAAGGGGATAGATTCTGTACAAACGTAAGGAAGTCCTTCTTCACCCAGAGAGTGGTAGAAAACTGGAACGCTCTTCCGGAGTCTGTCTTAGGATTAAACACCCTCAAGGGATTCAAGACAAAGTTAGAAAAGTTCCTGTTGAACCGGAACGTACGCAGGTAAGGCTAGTCTCAGTTAGGGCACTGGTCTTCGACCTAAGGGCCACGGCGTTGGCGGACTGCTGGGCACGATGGACCACTGGTCTGACCCAGCAGCGGCAATTCTTATGTTCTTATGTTTTTGGACCTGGACTGACCACTACTGGAAACAGGGTACAGGGTTAGATGGGCCTGTGATCTAACCCAGAAAGACAATACTTATGCTCTTAAGTTAAACAGAAAGGAAACCTGAACACAGCTTGTTGATTAAAAAGAGTAATATAAAGTATATTAAAGTGGTTTGATAACCAAAAATATAATAAGGAGAGTCCCTGGACTGGTCTGGTGGCAAATAGAAAGAAAATTAGCAGGTAAGACCTAATTTCTCTTTTCTTAGTGTCCTCACCAGACCAGTCCAGTACTCATAGGAAGTATCAAAACAGTTCTCAAGAGGGGTGAAACTCTAAAATCTCTGCTTGAAAAATTTCAATTCTAAATGCAGTAAACAGACATGCTTCTATCTGGAGTCCAAAGCTTTGTGAATATCAGAAGAAACAACTGTATCACCATTCTGCAATTGTGAATCAGGAATATTGCTCACTATTCTACCATGAAGCTGAAACAGCACTGGTAGAAAGTTTTCAAAGTGTAAAATGTCACTTCCAACAAAATATTACTTTAGCTACTGAGCAATAGTTAGTTAAGTACCATCCTAGTGAGTAGATGAATTACAGATCTAATAAGAAATAGGTTTTGTGCTAGTCTGGTCAAGTCCTCCAGTGTCATCCCTATGGTTGCTTTCAACGTGTCCAGCCATCTGATTGCAGGTCGCCCTCTTCGTCTGGTTCCTTTGATCTTCCCAAACATGATGTTCTTCTCCAATAATCTCTCTCTTTTGACAGTATGACCAAAATAAGTCAGTCATAACTTCATCATTTGGGCTTCGAGTGACATAGCCGGTTTGATTTCTTCCAGAATTGATTTGTTAGTTCTGGTGGTCCACAGCACTCATAAAATCCTTCTCCAACATCAAAGTTCAAATGAACAATAAGCTTTAGGAATTGGATCACCTTATCTGAAACCTGCAAAGAGAAAAATCAATCTGCTCAACCTTGCAAATTGGTAGGTCACGTCATTGCACTTCTAAAGTACACAATGGACATGGAACAAAAGTAAAGATTTGATTTGTCTGAAATGAGGATACCCTCTCTGAAAGAAAGGACAGAATTATTTAATCAACATTCCTGTTTCCAGCTCCTGTACGAGCTTGTAGCTCAAAATTCTCTTAGAAGAGGAGAAAGAAACTGAGAATAACTACGTAAAGGGTAAGATTCTTCCAAGACAAAAGTCTCAGTGCCTTAAGTGACAGACTCAGAAGAAACGTACAGGAGGATGTAAAGCACTACATAAGAAAGAAAAAGGGAGGGCGAAGAACTCAGATACTTCTGCATATCATCCCTGTTCTAGATCAAATTAAATATGTCCATTTTATTGCTTATTTTGGGAGTTTAAAACCTCAGGTGAAGTATCCCTCTGCTCAACTAGGTCAGGAGTTGCTTCAGTAACTAGTTCACGATCTACATGGTTTGCCTATCACTGTTCAGTGGAGACAGAGAAACACTGAACATTTAAAACTGCAGTGTATCCTTATTAGGTGAAACATGAAGGACTATTACCCCCCCCCCCCCCCACACACACACCCTCTGTCTCCATCTGCTGGTCTACTGGCATAACCCACTGGTCTGATGAAGATGCTAAGGATCTCTTTTAGGAGCCATGCTATTCCCCCCCCTCGCCCTTTGGTTCTCCCATCTCTTTCCACTCATGCTCAGACACCAGGTGTTTGGTTTCCAGCAAGCTGTACTATAACCTGATCAAAGTGGAGTCCAACGATGATGTAGGGTCTTTCTGCCAGTCTATGCACCTTCTCCAGGAAATCCACATGTCCAATATCTGCAGCTCTAATTAAGGATCTCAGTTACCATATACTAATTTCTAAACCAACCTTAGGTGCAATAGGTTAACTCATCATTCATACCTCTAAACCTGACTTACAAAAAGTTTCTTTACCTAAAAGTGAACCAGTTAATGAAATGTTGCTTACATAACATAACAATGGCAGTTGTATACTGCTAACAATATAAAGATTTAAGCAGATTACAAACCCAAGATAGCAGGACATTCTCCTGCAAATAAGAAAAATAAAATATAGTAATTAATACAATAAAAAAAGAAAGAGACACTGAATTAAGAATAAATTTCCTAAATAATGTCTTTATATTTCTTCTAAAAGCCTGATAAGAGTGAGACTGAACAAAGCATGCAGAAGTTTCTTTCCAAATCGTAGGAGCTTGAAAAACTAGCAACATTTCATGTAACTCAAATCTTTTCCTGCCCTTCACAAAAAGGAAGGTAAAAAGAGAATTATTAAGGGGTTGCCTGATCCTGGAAGAAATAGCAAATTGAAAGTGAGAATGCATATATTATCCCAGGACAAGCAGGCAGCATATTCTTGACTGATGGGTGACGGCACCGACGGAGCCCCGGTACGGACAATTTTAGAGTGATTGCACTCTAAGAACTTAGAAAGTTCCAGTAGGCCGCACCGCGCACGCGCGAGTGCTTTCCCGCCCGAAAGAGGCGCGCGGTCCCCAGTTTCTTAGTTTCCGCGGAGCTAAGAAAACGCGTCTCTCTCAACGGCCGTTGTGAAAGAACCTTTGTGTAAACTTCCCGCTCGCGTAAACTTGTTAAGGAAATATTATTTCCTTTCCTTTTTTCTTTCTTTTCTTTATTTAAAAAAAAAAAAAAAAACATTTGTTTTTTTCCTTCTTTTTCGGATTTGCCCCGGCGGGGCCTTTTGCCACCATCGAGGCCTCGGCCTTCGATTTGGTTGAAGCCGTCTTTACATTCATGCCCCCTCAACCCGGCTTCAAGAAGTGCCAGCGGTGTGCACGACCAATTTCACTAACTGACCCACATAATTGGTGTCTCCAGTGTCTTGGTCCCGACCATCGAGCGTCTACCTGCACCCGCTGTGCGACTTTGAAAAAGAGAACTCTTAAAAATAGAGAAATTCAACAGAAATTACTGTTTGGTGCCGAAATGTCTGATTCTACAACACCGGCACCGACATCGGCACCGGCGCAGTCGGCACCCACATCATCGACACCACGCGATACCGCGTCGGTGTTGACTCCTTCAGGTAAGCCGGCTAAGAAGCCTTCCCCGTTGGAGCGTCCTCCGGTCTCGATGGCAGCGAGCCCAATCCTGCCGACCTCGAGGCGCCCACGGAAGCGCTCCGCCCCAATAGAGGTGAGCCCCTCTACATCGGGTTCCTCATCCTCGGGGCGTAGAGCGGCACCGCAGGTACCACAAAAGAAAAAAGCGGTACCGGTGCCTTCCCTCGAAGACCGTATAGCTGCTGTTCTGCAGGCGCAACTTAAAGAACAGTTACAGCACCTCCTGCCTTCATTCCTGGCACCGAATCTACCGGTACCAGTTCGGTCTGAGCCACCGGTACCGATAGTGGACCGTCCTATTTTATCGACGTCCACTTTGTCGGTACCGGTACAATCTGTTTCCTCGGTCTCCATGCCGATTCTTGCACTGGAGCCGAGAGCTCACCATCAAGCTGTACAGACTTCGGCTCCGGTGCATACAGTGACATCTCCCGGTACCGAGTCAGGCAGGTCAGGGAAGTCTCGTCGCAAATCCCGTCATTTAGAGCCTTCCACACCGGAATCTCGAGACCGGAGTTTTCAAGTTCGAGATCCTGACTTGTGGGGTGACTCAGAGGATCCTATTCTTTCTGAGGGGGAATGCTCTTCTGGTGATGAGGACCCGTCTGCTTTAGGACCCTCCTCTAGACCAGAGGTGTCTTCTTTTTCTTCCTTTTTAAA
Source organism: Geotrypetes seraphini (assembly GCF_902459505.1). Classification (NCBI taxonomy): domain Eukaryota; kingdom Metazoa; phylum Chordata; class Amphibia; order Gymnophiona; family Dermophiidae; genus Geotrypetes; species Geotrypetes seraphini. The sequence continues at coordinate 2,371,393 of NC_047093.1, read as the reverse complement.
GGAAATGTGTGACTCTCTCTCCATTCCTTTGGAGGCTGAGTCAAAGAAATCCAAAGCTTTTCTAGATGCCTTGGATTTTGACCAGCCTCCAAAGGAATACCTTAAGTTACCTCTCCATGACATCTTGAGAGAGACTTTTTATAAGAATCTGGAATCTCCTTTAACTATTCCTGGAGCTCCCCGAAAATTGGATTCCTTGTATAAGGTCATTCCTATCCCTGGGTTTGACAAACCCCAACTGCCTCATGAGTCCCTTTTGGTTGAGTCCACCTTAAAAAAGTCCAAAGGGACTAGTGTATATGCTTCAGTCCCTCCTGGCAGAGAGGGCAAATCCATGGACAAGTTTGGTAAAAGGCTATACCAAAATGCAATGTTAGCCAATCGATCAGGAAATTACGCATTTCATTTCTCTTTCTATCTTAAGCAGCTTATTCAAAATCTCACTGCTTTTGAGAAATATCTTCCTGATCGGAAAAAGTCTGCTTTTCACCAAACTTGTTCCTCTCTTTTACAGCTTCGTAAATTCATGGTCAGATCCATTTATGATACCTTCGAGCTGACCTCCAGGGCCACAGCCATGTCAGTGGCCATGCGACGGCTAGCCTGGCTTCGGGTTTCAGAACTCAACGTCAATCACCAGGATCGACTAGCCAATGCACCTTGCTTGGGGGATGAGCTGTTTGGAGATTCCATGGACTCCACTACTCAAAAACTATCGGCTCATGAGACTAGATGGGACACGCTTCTTAAAACTAAGAAGCCTCCACCAACCAGGCCTTTTCGTCCACAATCAACCTACCAACGTAGATTTGTGGCTCGTCCTCTGCCTCAAGCTGCACAACAGCCTAGACGTCAGAGACAACAACGACCAGCTGCTAGACAACCTCAACAACAGCAGCAGGTAAAACCTACACCTTCACAAAAGTCTACACAATCCTTTTGACTTGGTTCTCCAGAACATAGCCAGTCTTGTTCCTTCTACCCAACTTCCACAGCCTATAGGAGGACGCCTTACTTATTTCAAAAGCCGTTGGGAACTTATCACGTCAGATCAGTGGGTCCTGAACATCATCCACCACGGCTACTCTCTCAACTTTCAGATTCTACCTCCTCCAAGTCAACCAAAAGAGTCTGCTTTGCACACTCCTCAGTCTTCCCTTCTTCTCCAGGAGGTTCAATCCCTCCTCCTTCTGAACGCTATAGAGGAGGTTCCTCTAGATCAAAAGGGGCAGGGGTTCTACTCCCGTTATTTTTTAGTCCCCAAAAAAACAGGAGATCTCAGACCCATTCTAGATCTCTGCGATCTCAATAAGTATTTGGTCAAAGAAAAGTTCAAAATGCTTTCTCTGGCCACTCTTTATCCTCTTCTCAATCAAGGCGACTGGCTATGTTCCCTCGATCTCAAAGACGCATACACTCATATACCGGTCAATCTGGTCTCCAGACAGTACCTACGCTTCATGATCAATCGTTGTCATTACCAATACAAGGTGCTGCCCTTCGGTCTTGCCTCCTCTCCAAGAGTGTTCACCAAATGTCTGATTGTGGTGGCTGCCTTTCTACGATCTCACCACCTTCAGGTCTTTCCTTACCTGGACGACTGGTTAATCAAGGCCAATGCATCTCAGACTGTTCTCCTGGCCACCAACCAAACCATCAGGTTTCTTCAACTTCTGGGGTTCGAGATCAATCTACCCAAATCTCATCTCATCCCCACTCAGAGACTTCAATTCATAGGAGCTATCTTGGACACAGTCCTCATGAGAGCGTTCCTGCCATCCAACCGTCTTCAAACGCTTCAATCTCTATGTCAGCAGGTGCTTCCACAGCGTTCCATCTCGGCAAAGCAAATGATGATTCTCTTGGGTCACATGGCGTCCACAGTTCATGTCACACTCCTCGCACGTCTTCACCTGCGCTCTCCTCAATGGACCCTTGCTACTCAGTGGTCCCAAGCGACGGATCCTTGCTCACGTCACATATCTGTGACGTCATCTCTTCGTCAGTCTCTACAATGGTGGTTGGTATACTCAAATCTATCCAGAGGTCTTCTGTTCCATCAACCTCCTCATCAACTAGTCATCACAACCGATGCCTCTCCTTATGCATGGGGAGCTCATTTGAACGAGTTCCAAACTCAGGGCCTTTGGACAGACCAGGAAAAGAAGCATCACATCAATTTCCTGGAACTCAGAGCGATGTTTTATGCCCTCAAGGCCTTCCAGCATCTTCTCTTTCCTCAAGTTATCATGTTGTGCACAGACAATCAAGTTGCGATGTACTACATCAACAAACAGGGTGGGACGGGCTCTCGCCTCTTATGTCAGGAAGCCCAAAAGATCTGGACTTGGGCCATAAATCACCATCTATTCCTGAAAGCTATTTACATTCAGGGAGAGAAGAATACCTTAGCGGACAAGCTCAGCAGAATTCTCCAGCCTCACGAGTGGACTCTAGATCCTGTAACTCTACAATCCATCTTCGCTCAATGGGGCACTCCTCAGATAGACCTCTTTGCAGCTCCTCACAATCACCAGCTGCCCCTTTTCTGCTCCAGACTCTCCTCTCCTCACCGTCTGGCAGCGGATGCATTTCTCCTCGATTGGTCCAATCTGTTCCTGTACGCTTTCCCTCCTCTGCCTCTCATGTTGAGAACCTTGTTCAAGCTCAAGAGGGAACGAGCAACCATGATTCTGATTGCTCCGAGGTGGCCCAGGCAACATTGGTTCTCCCTTCTACTTCAACTCAGTTCCAGGGAACCTTTTCTTCTGCCACTGTATCCTTCTCTGCTTACACAGCATCAGGAAACCCTTCTACATCCCAACCTCCAGTCTCTGCACCTGACAGCTTGGTATCTTTCGGGCTGACTTCTCATGATACGCTGTTGTCTCAGCCTGTTCGTTCAATTCTGGATGCCTCCAGGAAACCGGCCACTCTTCAATGTTACCATCAGAAGTGGACACGGTTTTCTTCCTGGTGTCTTCTTCATCATTATAATCCCACTTCCCTTGCAGTAGAGACCTTGTTGGATTATCTTCTTTCTTTGTCAGACTCTGGCCTCAAGTCCACTTCAATCAGAGTCCATCTCAGTGCTATAGCGGCTTTTCATGAGCCAGTCCATGGAAAACTCCTCTCAGCTCATCCCTTGGTGTCCAGGTTCATGCGGGGTCTTTTTAATGTTAAACCACCTCTTAAAGCCCCTCCTGTTATCTGGGATCTCAATGTGGTTCTTTCCATTTTAATGAAACCTCCATTTGAACCCTTGGCTACCGCTTCTTTCAAGTTTCTCACTTGGAAGGTACTTTTCCTTATTGCCCTTACCTCTGCCAGGAGGGTCAGTGAGCTTCATGCACTAGTTGCAGACCCACCTTTTACAGTATTCCATCACGACAAGGTGGTTCTGCGTACGCACCCAAAGTTTCTTCCTAAGGTTGTTTCTGAATTTCATCTAAACCAATCCATTGTTCTGCCTGTCTTCTTTCCGAAACCTCACTCACATTCAGGGGAACAGGCTCTGCATACTTTGGACTGTAAGAGGGCTCTAGCTTACTATTTAGACCGCACTAAGCCCTACAGATCATCTCCCCAACTATTTCTATCTTTTGATCTGAATAAATTGGGACGTCCTGTTTCTAAACGTACGTTGTCTAATTGGCTGGCAGCGTGCATTTCATTCTGTTATGCTCAGACCGGACTGACACTGGGGGGTTCTGTCACGGCCCATAGAGTCCGAGCCATGGCAGCATCTGTAGCTTTCCTCCGTTCCACTCCTATTGAGGAAATCTGCAAGGCTGCTACTTGGTCCTCAGTTCATACTTTTACATCTCATTATTGTCTGGACGCTTTCTCCAGACGGGATGGACACTTCGGCCAATCTGTTTTGCAAAATTTGTTTTCCTAATGGCCAACCTTCCCACCATCCCTCTTTTTGTTAGCTTGGAGGTCACCCATCAGTCAAGAATATGCTGCCTGCTTGTCCTGGGATAAAGCACAGTTACTTACCGTAACAGGTGTTATCCAGGGACAGCAGGCAGATATTCTTGCGTCCCTCCCACCTCCCCGGGTTGGCTTCTTAGCTGGCTTATCCTAACTGGGGACCGCGCGCCTCTGTCGGGCGGGAAAGCACTCGCGCGTGCGCGGTGCGGCCTACTGGAACTTTCTAAGTTCTTAGAGTGCAATCACTCTAAAATTGTCCGTACCGGGGCTCCGTCGGTGCCGTCACCCATCAGTCAAGAATATCTGCCTGCTGTCCCTGGATAACACCTGTTACGGTAAGTAACTGTGCTTTCTGGACAACCTTAAATAAAATCCTCTCCTCTACTGGAAGTCAATGTAGGTTAATGCAATATCCCACGATATGATCACGCATGATCACGATATGATCACGCATGTTCCGAGTCATATGCTTAATGTTGCCTATATAACTAAGATTACAATAATCCAACCTGGACAACAGAGACTGAACCAACAGTCTAAACCAGGGGTGTCCAATGTCGGTCCTCGAGGGCCGCAGTCCAGTCGGATTTTCAGGATTTCCCCAATGAATATACATGAGGTCTATTTGCATGCACTGCTTTCATTGTATGCTAATAGATCTCATGCATATTCATTGGGGAAATCCTGAAAACCCGACTGGATTGCGGCCCTCGAGGACCGACATTGGACACCCCTGGTCTAAACTGTTCCACTTCAAAATATTTCCTAATACATCTTAATTAGAGTATTAATAAGAGATTCAAGGAATTATGTTTGATCCAAATAAACCCCTAGGATCTTTATTACAGGAGAAAGAATATACTACATTTTTCGCTCCATAAGAAACACTTTTTCCGCCCCAAAAAGTGGGTGGAGAAGTGTACATTTATTTGTTTAAAATTGTTCTATTGTTTGTCTCCTAATTTTAAACTATCATATGCACTGAAGTATTTGACATTGCGTATACAACAAATTTTAATAAACTTGAAACTTGTAGAGGAGGAAAAACCAAGAAAAAAAATTCTGAACCAAATTAATTTTTTCCTTGGATTTTCCTCCTCTATACGTAGGTGCGTCTTATAGACCGAAAAATACAGTAAATAAAACTATGATCAATGTATCTCAGTCATTGTCCCTCCCCTTTTTCATCCTTTTCTTTTCCCCCCTCCACATACTAGCCAGTGCCCTGCCTTTGCTCACTCTCTGGGGTCTGCACCCAGGATGTCACTCTTGCCTCTTCTCTGCTTCCTAGACATCATCTCCCACATGCCGGAGACCGTCTTCCCTACCTTCATCCTCACTCTGTCACTATTCTTCTTCACTCAACTCTTTAAAGCAATGGATTTATAAGGAATAAAAAGCCCTACAAGGTGGATAATCTTGTGCTAAGGTCAATTTGAGATGGAGCACTAGTAGTGCAGAGCTGCGAAGGGAGGGCAAGCAGATGGTTGATAGGGAATGCAGTGGGCAAGATAGATGGGAGGTCAAGGTTCAAAGAGAAGAATGCAGTGGTGGTGGTAAGGACAGCTATTGTTAGAGAAGAGCAAGGTCACAGTCACAATTGCAAAGCGAGAATATGGGTGCAGCCCTGGGACCATCACCTTCTTCTTCAGTCTCTTTAAGAAAGTTCCACGCCCAGTCAACCTGAGCCAAATGATACGGAACAGGTCAAATGCTCCAGCCACGTATATGATCGTATCGCCTGGCTCTGGCTCCTTTCCAGAAGCAAACTGGATGATCTTCTGAGATGTCTGCAAGAACTGAGACACTCCTGTCCAGGGGCTGTGCCCTTTTGGACCCTAACAAATGAAAAGAAAATGAGGAGAAAGACTCTCACCACGACTCAAGCACAAGACTATGTCCACAAAAGGAGAAGATACTGTATGTCCCCTTTAGACTCCATGGGAAGCTTACCCAAAGCAGACCACCACCAGCTCCCCTCTCCCCCCCCCCACCCTCTGTGGAAGGAGTGGAGCAAATGACCAATGATCAAGCATTTTCACTCCTCCTTTCAATGTCAAAATCCTGAGTTTGCTTGGATTTTGTGGACAGAACAATGGCATCTACCCACCTTGCCGAAGTTATCTGTGTGCTGCTGGTAATCTGAATTTTCATCCTGAACAGAGAAAGAGAAACTCAGGTTAGGGGACTAGCCAGAAAGCTTACCTGCCACTGTACAGCACAGTCAGAGAGAGGAATGAAGTACCAGCCCCTTGCAGCACAGATCAGGTAAAGACAAGAGAGAGATCTCTTACCCTCTGTCTTTTATCTAAACTGAACAGAAATAGTGCACAAAGCTTTCTCGATCCAATTTTTGCCTTCCCTCCCAAAATAAATTGGTTGAAGTTATCTGCATATCTTTTTCCTATGATAAAGTAGTGTTATTCCTCTTCAGTATATAGAAATAAAGGTTAATACACGTCAGACTAGCTTTCAAGAGCTAAGATCCATTTTGAGGAAAGAGGGTTTTAGTTGTCAAATTAAGTTAGTCCAGTAAAAGGGGCATCACCTTATTGCTATTTTTTATGTTGAAATGTTTTTATTGAAATTGAAAATGACAAACAAGCAAAAATAGTTTACATACTCAAATGATACAAACAGTACTCAACCTCACCTCCCAACCACCCATCCCCCCCCCCACCCACCCATCCACCCCAAAATGCAAACTGTACAATGGTTAGAGCGTATGAGTAATCAAGGATTCAAAAGGTGACTGCGAGCAGCAGGAGTTAAAGTTAACCAAAAAGACTCCCAAATATGGCAAAACAAGCGTCCCTGGGGCACCTCAAAGGAAGCGATGGAGAGACGTTCCATCGAAGCCTGCTGAATCATAAGAGAACGCCAGTGTGATTGTGTGGGTGGATCAGGAACAGTCCAACATTGCAGTATTGTCTTTTTTCCCAATAGAAACATAGAAACATAGAAAGATGACGGCAGATAAGGGCCATAGCCTTTCAAGTCTGCCCACACTATTTACCCACCCTCTTAAGTCTACTGACCCCCTAAAGTATAATTGTGATTATACTGTCACTCTACTGACCTGCTCATTCAGTCCTAGTGACCCTATCCCTTGGCATAACCTCGCAGGGATCCCACATAGGTATCCCATTTGTTCTTGAAGTTTGGGATGCTGCGTGCCTCGACCACCTGCACTGGAAGCTTGTTCCAGTGTTCAATCACTCTCTCCGTGAAGAAGTACTTCCTGGCGTCTCCACGAAACTTCCCTCCCCTGAGCTTGAGTGGATGTCCTCTTGTGGTCGAGGGTCCCTTGAGAAGAAAGATATCATCTTCCACCTCGACCCGTCCCGTGATGTACTTAAATGTCTCAATCATGTCTCCCCTCTCCCTACGCTCCTCGAGAGTGTAGAGCTGCAATTTGCTCAGTCTTTCCTCGTACGGGAGACCCTTTAGCCCCGAGACCATCCTGGTGGCCATCCGCTGAACCGATTCAACTCTGAGCACATCCTTACGGTAATGTGGCCTCCAGAATTGCACACAGTATTCCAGATGAGGTCTCACCATGGCTCTGTACAATGGCATCATGACTTCAGGTTTCCTGTTGACGAAGCTTCTCTTGATACAACCTATCATTTGCCGTGCTTTAGATGAAGCCTTCTCCACTTGAGTGGCTGCTTTCATGTCAGCACTGATGATTACTCCTAAGTCTCGTTCTGCCGTAGTCCTGGCTAAAGTTTCTCCATTCAGGGTGTAAGTTCTGCAAGGATTTCCATTACCGAGATGCATGACCTTACATTTCTTGGCATTGAAGCCCAGCTGCCAGATCAAGGACCAACTTTCTAAAGTACGCAGGTCTTGCTCCATAGCATCCTGAAGATTATAGCCATTTACTATATTGCATAGTTTAGCGTCATCAGCGAATAAGGTTACCTTGCCTTGAAGCCCTTGAGTTAGATCCCCAATGAATATGTTGAAGAGGAGTGGGCCCAGGACCGAACCCTGTGGCACTCCGCTGGTCATCTCCGACATTTTAGAGAGGGTACCGTTGACCACCACCTTCTGAAGTCTGCCACTAAGCCAATCTTTAACCCATGCAGTTAGAGTCTCTCCTAATCCCATCGATTTCATCTTGTTCAGCAGCCTGCGGTGTGGGACGCTGTCAAACGCTTTGCTGAAGTCCAGGTACACGACGTCCAAGGACTCTCCTGAGTCCAGTCTTCTTGTTACCCAGTCAAAGAAGCTGATTAGATTGGACTGACATGACCTACCCTTGGTGAATCCATGTTGGCTGGGATCCCGGAGATTTCCCTCGTTCAGGATCGTATCTAATTTATACTTAATTAGTGTTTCCATGAGTTTACACACTATTGAGTTTACGCACTATCGTTCCAGAAAACCCCGAAACCCCTTGGGAGATGCACGGGATATACCCTCTAAAGTAAAAAGCAAGTCGGGACGACTAACATAGCCATGATGCCACATAGATGTACTGTGGCGACGTAACTGAGTCCAAAAGTACTGCACCAGTGGACAGGCCCAAAACTGGTGACCCAATGTTGCATGAAGTTGAGTGCATTTTAAACAAGCATCTGTCTGTAGAAATTTAACTCGGTGGAGATAAACAGGCGAACGATGAAGTCTAAGAAAAAACTTATAGTTCATTTCAATTAAAGTAACCTGAGTGGTAATACCGGCTGTGCGCTTAAGATCTTTCTGAATAATATCTCCAGTAATCACACAGACCATTTAGTTGCATAAAATTCATAAGGTATATGTCCCAGGCTCTCCCAGAGAAATCGGTGATGATACTTCAAAGGTATCTGCGTTTGAGCTGAAAGGCATAACGCTTCAGAAAGAGCCTCCTGACTGAGATTGGTAAGTCCGGCCCGCGGAAGAGACTGCACATAGGATGCCATCTGAGAGTATGCCAAACAATCAGAAGGGCGCCAGTGATGTTCAAGTTTGTAATGTAGCAAAAGAAAGCAGGGTGCCCTGAGAATTAACCACCTGAAATAAGTATTGCAAGTTAGTCTTTTTCCACACCGACTGAGGAAATCGGGAGGTCCCCGGGGGGAAATCCATGTTATCCCAAAAAGGCATATAAGCCTTGGCAGAAGGCCTGATCTGCAAATGGTTACATAATCTCCGCCAAACCTGTCGAAGAGGCTTGAAGAGAATACCACCCAAGGGAGCAGGGCAGCCAGGGAGGCGTTGGGCATGCAAGAGATAGCTAAAATGATATGGGGCACAAAGAGTAAGTTCAGATGGAGTATCCGAAAAATGACAGGTTCCCCGGAACCAATCATTCAGGTGCCTCATCTGACAAGCCTGGGAAAATAACCGAATACTATGCAGTCCCAGCCAGTGCTCCCTCTAAGCGGGCGGGTGTTGTGAGCAAAATATTTTTCGCTGTGCGCTAAAAATATCGGGCGCCAGCAAGTTATGAGCCAACTCGCCCGATTCTCCTCTCGCCGCCCTGCCCGCCGTGCGCTGTGACGTGAAACTTGTGCGCTGGATGTAATATTTTGTGCGCCAGCGCACGCCAGCGCAGCTTAGAGGGAACACTGGTCCCAGCCCCCCCTGGTCTCTCGGTTTCATTAACACTGATAAGGACAACCGTGCCCTCCTCCCATTCCACAGATAAGCAGTCAAACATCTACCAAGTTCTTTGTCATGTTTAACAAGTAGCAATAATGGAAGCATCTGAAACACATAAAGCCACTGAGACACCAAAACCATATTATACAGTGCTATTTTTCCCATCAGAGAAAGAGGAAACTCCCTCCAGAGACCCAACCGCTGTTTAGTCAGGGACATGAGTGGCAAGACATTCAGTTGGTACAGTTTCGTAAGATCCCTTGGGATTTGAATTCCCAAATAAGTAAGATGATCTGGTGCCCATTTTAAAGGAAAGGGTCCCCTCCATTATCCCGGGATTTCCGGTGAAAGTGGTAGCACCATTGATTTTTGATAATTAAGGACTAAACCCGAGTACATATTAAACTCATCCACAAGTGCCAAAGCCCAGGACAAAGACGGTTGTGGAGTCGCCAAAGTCAGCATCATATCGTCCGCAAAGGCTAACACACGCAGTTGACTGTCTCCTTCCAGGAGGCCACTCAATTCATCATCCCTCTTAATTGTGCGCAAAAATGGATCTAGGTAAAGCAAAAACAACAAGGGAGACAAAGGGCTACCCTGTCTCGTCCCGTGCTCAATGGAAAAAGGCGACGTTCGTGTGCCGTTCACCAGGACACAAGCAGTGGGTTCATGATACAGCAAACGAACCATATCTTGAAACCAGCCCGTAATACCCATGTGAGTGAGAACTGTGAACAAGTAGGACCAGTTAACCAGATCAAAGGCTTTAGCAGCATCAAGGCTAACCCCTACCCCTTATGTACAAACCTTAATTGTTCCTTTTTTTTTTTTTTTTAATTAATATTATAAATTATTTAAATTGTATTTCCACCTTTTACCTACATGTTTCAATTTGTATTAATAGAACATAATGATTAGTCTGTATTTTGTCTTATTTGTATTTGTATTTGTCATCCCTGGTTTCTATTGTACATTACAATTATGTAATACGCATTGAAATATTTGATATTGCGTAAAATCAAAATTTAATAAACTTGAAACTTGAACTTGAAACTAACCAAAATACCCACAGTATGAGCAGCCTGGGCTCTGTGTATCGCAGTCAGCAAGCGACAGACATTCAAAACCAAATGCCTCTGTCGCACAAAACCTACCTATTCTGGGACAATCAACTGCGGTAACAGGGAAGCCAAGCGATTTGCCAATACCTTATCCAATATTTTTATATCTACATTGATTAAGGAGATGGGACGATAAGAATCAATATCAGTCTCCGGCTTGCCCGGTTTCGGAATAAGCATAATATAGGCCTGATTAGCACCAACCGGGAAGGTACCCACTTCCAACGCAGTGGTATAATAGGCCTCCAACGGGCCACAAAGTTGCGGAAACAGTACTTTATAAAATTCTGGGGTGAAACCATCGGGTCCGGGTGCCGAACGAGTTATTGCTATTTTTATTCCTTCTCTGAATTCACCAAGTAAACTCTGATTCTCTGAAAGACCTTAACCAGGGCTCAGATGTACAGAAGGAGTTGCAAAATCCTACTACTATTTAACATTTCTATAGCGCTGATAAAGGCATACCCAGCGCTATAAAAAGACGGTCTCTGCTCAGGATTTCTTTTTCCGTTTTCTATACCCTTCTCCCAGGGGAGCTCAGAACAGTTTACGTGAATCTTATACAGGTACTCAAGTATTCTGCCCTGTTTGTCCTGATGGGCTCAAAATCTATCCAATGTCCTGAACGGTCCATCCAGGGTACCCTATAATTTCACACATTACAATCTCATGATTAAATGTCTTTATTCATTGCTATTTCTGTCCGATATTGTCCTTCAGTTCCAACTACTAGAGTTGCTCTTGAAGCTCACTCCAGCCTATCCAAACCATCTCATCATTTGCGGGATTCAGACCAAATTGGTGGGGCCCACCTTAAACCGAACTGCCATAAACGGGACACAGACCATGCAAGTCTGCCCAGCACCAGCCTTAGTTATTCAATTTATACCATTCATATTCTAATTAAAGATCCTCTGTGTTCATCCCAAACTTTTCCTCTCCACCACCTCCTTTGGGAAGGCATTCCAGGCATCAACCACCCTCTCCATGAAAAAGAATTTCCTAACATTACTCCTAAGTCTGCCACCCTGCAACCTCAATTCATGCCCTCTATATCACATCACCCCTGTCCCTCCTCTCCTCTAGAGCAGTGTTCTTCAACCGCCAGTCCGTGGAAAATTCCTCCCAGGTGTATAGCAGTGCGGCACCAGTCTTGGCCTCCCCGACTGCGGTGGTGTTGGCAGCAGGCTGCTGTTCCACCCAGCCTTGCGCTCCAGGTGGTGCGCAGGGCCAGCGTGTGGATTGGGGCCATCGGCAACGTGTGGGCCTTCCCTCTACGACAGCTCACTTGTGCAGCGAGAGTCCGCCCATGTGCGGGATGTGTGCAGGCACCCAGCGGTTGAGAGGATGAGTCTGGGTGCAGCTGGTTGAGCCCATGTGGCTGCGGGGTCATGCTGTGTTTGCTGGCTGCCGCCGGGTTGTTGATAGCATCCACGGGTGAGTGAGTGGTGTGGCGCTGGCCCTGAGCTTTCCTGTAGGCGGGCCGCTCACTTGTGGTGACTCGACGGCAGGGCAGCGGGTAGGGGCCTCCGTCTCGTCTTGGGCGGCACGGCCTGCAGTGCAATGCTGTTTGTGCCAGCTTGGGGGGGAGGGGGGCCCCCGAATGTGCAGTGCACGCGGGAGTTTGGGAGCAACTTCCTCTTTCCTCAGAAGCAGCAAAGGACTCAAGGCTGCCTAAGTGAATTGCTGCTGCAAGCAAGTACTGAGAGCTGGAGGGAGGGAAGGGGAGGAAGCCACTGTTGGAGGCTGGGAAGCTGCTGGATAAAGGGAGAGCTGCTACTGGACCTGGAGGGAAGTAGAAGGAGAGATGGTGCTAGGAGGGGAGGAGGGAAAGGGATGGGAAGAGAGTTACTGTTGGATAGGGGGAGGAGGAAAGGTAGAAGGAAAAAAGGAAGGAAACAGCTGGCAGGGAGATTAGAGTAGGGGAAGGGGTAAGGGTGGAATGGAGAGATCAGATGAGGGAAAGGGGAGAGACAGAGGAATGAGAAAGTAGAGAGAGATTGATGCTGGAAAGGGGGGTCAGCAGAGAAATGAGAGAGGGACAAAGATGCTAGATCTGGTGTAGGAGAGATAAAAATAAGAGAGCAGTGAAGCTGGAATGAATCATGTAAAAAGGAGAGAGGGGGCACAGCCTGGATGTAAAGCGGAGAGGGACATAGAAAGAAGGCAGATGCCATATGGAAGGGGGAGAGTGCAGATGCTGGATTGAAGAGACAGGGTAGACACTGGAAGGAAGAGAATGAAAAGATGAAACCAGAGACAATAAAAGGTAGAAAAAAATAATTTCTATTTAGTCATTAGAATATATCAGATTTGAAATATATATCCTGCTGGAGACATAACTGGGGACTGCAAAGCCCAGGCAGTGCTTCTTTAGCTTCCAGCTGGCTTAGGGCTCTCTCTGACCAGGGGGCAGTTGCCCTAGTTGCACTCCCCTAACACTATTCCTGTCATGTGTGACTGCGGTATTGTGTTAGTATGATACATTCTGTAATAATTTGGCTTATTCAGTTTTCTTGATAGTAGAGGGGATATATGTGAAGGGGAGGGGAGACAGGGGTTTTGTTGATCCTTGCTCTGTATATTTGTGTTTATAAAATGAGAATTGTACAGAATATTGTTTCTTTTTATACTTTAATAAAATACGTTCAATATAAAATCATAACTGAGGCTTGTGCAGATGGTATCACATGGTTTGCGGGGACTGAGCTCGCGGAGACGAGGCAGAAACGGGTTTTTTATTTCAGTCTTAGTACTTTGCCGGTCCACAAAATAATTATTTTATTTCCGCCGGTCCATAGGTGTAGAAAGGTTGAAGAACACTGCTCTAGATTATACATGTTCAGGTCTTCCAGTCTCTTCTCGTAAGTCTTTTGGCAAAACCCCCCTACTATTTTCATCGCCTCCCTCTGAACCGCTGTGCATCTGGTTATACTGCTTAAGGCTAGTCTGCCTAGAACCTGTTCATATCAAAAATCCTTGAACTCATGCAAGAGACTAACAAGTGCCTCAAGCTCTTCCAGCCTGGGCAAGGTGGGACCAACTCACAATGTTGCTGTGATGTGATTTGGTCATGAGAAGCATTCTGCCCACCAGGTCTGTCGTGGACACGCCTTGGGTGCGCTTACACTCCCTGCAAAACAAAACAAACCAAAGCCACACTCAGCTTGATCGAGCAACTTTCTGTGGTTACAATCAAAGCTACAGGACTCCTCATTTCTAGACTTAGCAATCCTACACAAAATACTGAGAAAGGAAGAAATGGCCTCATATTAATCATTGACAGCAAGCAGAAGGCATCTCGTGTCTCTTCTATGTGCAGAAACCAGAGAACAAAGCAACACATGCACATAGGGTTACCAGATGTCTGGGAAACCCCAGACACATCCTCTTTCCAAAACCCAGCAGTTTGTCCAGATTTTGGAAGGACCCGCGTTCAGGGCCACGTCTGGAGGGCCTCTGAATAGGCGTGGATGCGACGTGACATCATCACATCGCTCGGAGGCCCTCCAGATGCAGCGCCAAGCTTGGGGAAGAAGAGACAAAATTCATGTGGGGTAGGGCTGTGGTCAAATGTCTTTTTGGATGTGATTGTATGCCAAAAGGTGACAGAGAAAGCTAGAAGGATGTTAGGATGCATAGGGAGAGAGGGATGGCTAGTAGGAAGAAGGAGGTATAAGACTCTGGTGAGACCTCATTTAGAATATTAAGTACAATTCTGAAGGCTACTAAAATGGTGTGTGGTCTTCATCATAAGGCATATGGGGACAGACTTAAAGATCTCAATCTGTATACTTTTGAGGAAAGGCGGGAGAGGGGAGATATGATAGAGACGTTTAAATACCTACATGCCGTAAATGCACATGAGTCGAGTCTCTTTCATTTGAAAGGAAACTTTGCAATGAGAGGGCATAGGATGAAGTGAAGAGGTGATTGGCTCTGGAGTAATCTAAGGAAATACTTTTTTACAGAAAGGGTGGGAGATGCGTGGAACAGTCTCCTGGAAGAGGTGGTAGAGACAGAGACAATGTATGAATTCAAAAGGGCCTGGGCTAGGCATGTAGGATCTCTTAGAGAGACGAAGAGATAATGGTTACTGCAGATGGGCAGACTGGATGGGCCATTTGGCCTTTATCTGCCTTCATGTTTCTATTAACATAAGAATAGCCTTACTGGGCCAGACCAATGGTCCATCAAGCCCAGTAGCCCATTCTCACGGTGGCCAATCCAGGTCACTAGTACCTGGCCAAAACCTAAGGTGTAGCAATATAGCACAGTTACTTACCGTAACAGGTGTTATCCAGGGACAGCAGGCAGATATTCTTGACTGATGGGTGACGGCACCGACGGAGCCCCGGTACGGACAATTTTAGAGTGATTGCACTCTAAGAACTTGGAAAGTTCTAGTAGGCCGCACCGCGCACGTGCGAGTGCCTTCCTGCCTGACAGAGGCGCGCGGTCCCCAGTTAGGATAAGCCAGCTAAGAAGCCAACCCGGGGAGGTGGGTGGGACGCAAGAATATCTGTCTGCTGTCCCTGGATAACACCTGTTACGGTAAGTAACTGTGCTTTATCCCAGGACAAGCAGGCAGCATATTCTTGACTGATGGGTGACCTCCAAGCTAACAAAAAGAGGGATGGTGGGAAGGTTGGCCATTAGGAAAACAAATTTTGCAAAACAGATTGGCCGAAGTGTCCATCCCGTCTGGAGAAAGCATCCAGACAATAATGAGATGTAAAAGTATGAACTGAGGACCAAGTAGCAGCCTTGCAGATTTCCTCAATAGGCGTGGAGCGGAGGAAAGCCACAGATGCTGCCATAGCTCGAACTCTATGGGCCGTGACAGAACCTTCCAGTGTCAGTCCGGTCTGAGCATAACAGAAAGAAATGCACGCTGCCAGCCAATTAGACAACGTACATTTAGAAACAGGACGTCCCAATTTATTCGGATCAAAGGACAGAAAGAGTTGGGGAGCTGATCTGTGGGGCTTAGTACGCTTTAAATAGTAAGCCAGAGCCCGCTTACAGTCCAAAGTATGCAGAGCTTGTTCTCCAGAATGAGAGTGAGGTTTCGGAAAGAAGACAGGCAGAACAATGGATTGGTTGAGATGGAATTCCGAGACAACCTTAGGGAGAAACTTTGGATGTGTACGCAGAACCACCTTGTCATGATGAAAGACTGTATAAGGTGGATCAGCAACTAGTGCATGTAGCTCACTGACCCTCCTGGCAGAGGTAAGAGCAATAAGGAAAAATACCTTCCAAGTGAGAAACTTGAAAGGAGCGGTAGCCAAAGGTTCAAAAGGAGGCTTCATTAAGGCGGAAAGAACCACATTGAGATCCCAGATTACCGGAGGGGCTTTGAGAGGTGGTTTCACATTGAAAAGACCCCGCATGAATCTGGACACCAAGGGATGAGCCGAGAGAAGTTTTCCATGAACTGGCTCATGAAAAGCAGCAATAGCACTGAGGTGGACTCTGATGGAAGTAGACTTGAGGCCAGAGTCAGACAAAGAAAGAAGATAATCCAATAAGGTCTCCACTGCAAGGGAAGTGGGATCTTGATGATGAAGAAGACACCAGGAAGAAAACCGTGTCCACTTCTGATGGTAACAATGCAGAGTGGCCGGTTTACTGGAGGCATCCAGAATGGAACGAACGGGCTGAGACAAAAGAGTATCATGAGAAGTCAGCCCGAGAGAAACCAAGCTGTCAGGTGCAGAGACGGAAGGTTGGGATGCAAAAGGGTCTCCTGATGTTGCGTAAGCAGAGAAGGAAACAGTGGAAGAAGGAAAGGCTCCCTGGAACTGAGTTGAAGTAGAAGGGAGAACCAATGTTGCCTGGGCCACCGTGGAGCAATCAGAATCATGGTGGCTCGTTTCCTCTTGAGCTTGAACAAGGTTCGTAACATGAGAGGCAGAGGAGGGAAAGCGTACAGGAACAGATTGGACCAATCGAGGAGAAATGCATCCGCTGCCAGACGGTGAGGGGAGTAGAGTCTGGAGCAGAATAGGGGCAGCTGGTGATTGTGAGGAGCTGCAAAGAGGTCTATCTGAGGAGTGCCCCACTGAGCGAAGATGGACTGAAGAGTTAAAGGATCGAGTGTCCACTCGTGAGGCTGGAGAATTCTGCTGAGCTTGTCCGCTAAGAAATTCTGTTCTCCCTGAATGTAGATAGCTTTCAGGAATAGTTGGTGATCTGTGGCCCAAGCCCAAATCTTCTGGGCTTCCTGGCACAAGAGGCGAGAGCCTGTCCCACCCTGCTTGTTGATGTAGTACATCGCAACTTGATTGTCTGTGCACAGCAGGAGGACCTGAGGAAAGAGAAGATGTTGGAAGGCCTTGAGGGCATAAAACATCGCTCTGAGTTCCAGGAAATTGATGTGATGTTTCATTTCCTGGGCTGTCCAAAGTCCTTGAGTTTGGAATTCGTTCAAATGAGCTCCCCAGGCATAAGGGGAGGCGTCGGTGGTGATGACAAGTTGATGAGGAGGTAGATGAAACAGAAGACCTCTGGAAAGATTTGAGGATATCAACCACCATTGTAGAGACTGACGAAGAGATGATGTCACAGATATGTGTTGTGAGCAAGGATCCATCGCTTGGGACCACTGGGTAGCTAGGGTCCATTGAGGAGTGTGCAGGTGAAGACGTGCGAGGGGTGTGACATGAACTGTGGAGGCCATGTGACCCAAGAGTATCATCATTTGCTTGGCAGAGATGGAACGTTGTGGAAGCACCTGCTGACATAGAGATTGAAGAGTTTGAAGACGGTTGGATGGCAGGAATGCTCTCATGAGGACTGTGTCCAGCACCGCTCCAATGAATTGAAGTCTCTGAGTGGGGATGAGATGAGATTTGGGTAGATTGATCTCGAACCCCAGAAGCTGTAGAAACAGGATGGTTTGGTTGGTGGCCAGGAGCACTGTTTGAGATGAATTGGCCTTGATTAACCAATCGTCCAGATAAGGAAAGACTTGAAGGTGGTGAGAGCGTAGAAAGGCAGCCACCACAATCAGACATTTGGTGAACACTCTTGGAGAGGAGGCAAGACCGAAGGGCAGCACCTTGTATTGGTAATGACAATGATTGATCATGAAGCGGAGGTACTGTCTGGAGGCCAGATTGACCGGAATGTGAGTGTATGCCTTTTTGAGATCGAGGGAGCATAGCCAGTCGCTTTGATGGAGAAGAGGATAAAGAGTTGCCAGAGAAAGCATCTTGAATTTCTCCTTGACCAAGCATTTGTTGAGATCGCGAAGATCTAGGGTGGGTCTGAGATCCCCTGTTTTTTTGGGGACCAGAAAATAACGGGAGTAGAATCCCTGCCCCTTCTGATCTAGAGGAACTTCCTCTATGGCGTTCAGGAGGAGGAGGGATTGAACCTCCTGAAGAAGGAGAGAAGACTGAGAGGTGTTCAAAGCAGACTCTCTTGGCAGACTTTGTGCAGGACGTGTCTGAAAGTTGAGAGAGTAGCCGTGGCGGATGATGTTGAGGACCCACTGATCCGATGTGATGTTCTCCCAACGGCTGGTGTAACAAGAAAGACGTCCTCCTATGGGTCGAGGGAGATTGGCAGATGGTGGAATACTGGCTATGCTTTGGAGAACCACGTCAAAAGGGTTGGGTAGACTTTTGTGGTGGAGGAGGCTTCACCTGTTGCTGCTGGGCTGGCCTAGGTGGTTGTTGCTGTTGCTGACGCTGACGTCTAGGCTGTTGAGTAGCCGGTGGCAAGGGACGGGCAGCATAGCGGCGCTGGTAGGCAGATTGTTGGCGAAAAGGCCGAGCAGGTGGAGTCTTTTTCTTAGTCTTCAGGAGAGTATCCCACCGAGTCTCATGGGCAGACAGCTTTTGTGTAGTGGAATCCATGGACTCTCCGAAGAGCTCATCACCCAAGCAGGGAGCATTTGCTAGGCGGTCCTGATGATTTACATCGAGCTCTGAGACTCTGAGCCATGCCAACCGACGCATGGCAACAGACATAGCCTTGGCCCTAGAAGTCAATTCAAATGTGTCATAAATTGACCGAACTAGGAACTTGCGTAACTGGAGAAGAGAAGTAGAGCAGGCATGAAATGCAGATTTCTTGCGGTCAGGGAGGTACTTTTCAAAAGCAGCCATGTTTTGAATGAGGTGCTTTAAATAAAATGAAAAATGAAAAGCGTAGTTCCCTGACCTATTGGCTAACATGGCATTCTGATATAAACGTTTGCCAAATTTGTCCATGGCTTTTCCTTCTCTGCCAGGAGGGACTGAGGCATACACACTAGCTCCCGCTGATTTCTTAAGTGTGGATTCCACCAAAAGAGACTCATGCAGGAGCTGAGGTTTGTCAAAACCAGGGATAGGGATAACCTTGTATAAGGAGTCCAATTTACGAGGAGCTCCCGGTACAGTCAGGGGAGTCTCTAAATTTTTATAAAAAGTCTCTCTTAAGATGTCATGGAGAGGAAGTTTGAGAAATTCCCTTGGAGGCTGGTCAAAGTCCAGAGCATCAAGGAATGCCTTGGATTTCTTCGACTCAGCCTCCAAGGGAATAGAAAGTGATTCACACATCTCTTTTAAGAAAGAGGTAAAAGATGTGGAATCCTGCTTAGAAGAGGGATCAGCAACAAGATGATCCTCTTCATCAGAGGAACACTCACCCTCAGACAGAAAGGGCTCTTCAGAGTCACCCCACAAATCAGGGTCCCGAATCTGAGAGCCACGGTCTCGAGACTCCGGAGTGGAGGGTTCCAGATGTCGGGTTTTGCGCACCGACTTACCCGACCTCATAGACACGGTACTAGGAGATGTGACATGCTGTGTCGGTACCGAAGTCTGCACCGCCTGGTGTTGAGCTCTCGGTTCCGGTGCTAAGATTGGCATCGAAGTCGAGGAAGCAGTGTGAACCGGTACCGACAAAGTGGATGCCGATAAAGGAGGGCGCTCCACTGTCGGTACCGGTGGCTCAGACCGGACCGGGACTGGAAGGCTCGGTGTCAAAAGTGCGGGAAGGAGTTGTTGCAACTGCTCCTTAAGTTGCACTTGCAGCACAGCAGCAATCCGCTCGTCTAGCGAAGGCACCGGTACCGCCTTTTTCTTCTGCGGTACCTGTGGTGCCGCTCTACGCTCCGAGGATGAGGAACCCGATGTCGAGGGGCTCACCTCAATAGGAGCGGAGCGCTTCCGTGGGCGCCTCGAGGTCCGCAGGATTGGACTCGCTGCTACTGAGACCGGAGGACGCTCCAACGGAGATGGCTTCTTAGCCGGCTTACCTGAGTGTTGCGGCGTCGACGAAGTGGGTGCCGACTGAGGTGGTGCCGATGCCGGTGTCGATGTCGCAGGGTCAGACATATCGGCACCGAAAAGCAAACGTTGTTGGATTTGTCGGTTTTTTAATGTACGTTTTTTCAAAGTGGCACAGCGGGTGCAGGTAGAAGCCTGATGTTCTGGACCCAGGCACTGTAAGCACCAATTGTGCGGGTCCGTAAGAGAGATAGGCCGTGCACACCGCTGGCACTTTTTAAAACCTGGCTGGGGAGGCATGAAAGGAAAAACGGCTTCTGCCAAATCGAAGGCCGAGGTCTCGATGGCGGCAGTAGGCCCCGCCGGGGCAAAACCGACGAAATGAAGAAAAAAGAAAAAAACTGTTTTTTTTTTTAAAAGAAAATAACAAAAGAAAAAAAGGAAATATAATTTCCAAAAAGATTTCGCGAGCGGGAAGGCGACAGAAAAATATCTTTTATTTTTTTTTATAATTCTTTATTCATTTTCATATTTTACATGAAGTGTACAAAATATTGAGTTACAACTAATGAATACACAATATCACTTTTATATCTATTACATAATATTCTGAACAAATTTTTTTATCCCCTCTCCCACCCCCCACCCTTCAAGTACTTTCCAATCACCTTATACATATTGTATACTATATTATAACATGTTATGTAAAATTATTTTCACTACCCCCCCCTCCATGTGTGCCATAAAGAAGACAAGAAAAAGAAGAAGATAAATCCTACTATTCATTCAGTACAATACTTTGTCAATGGCCCCCATATTTTTATAAATTTAGGATATGTCCCTCTTTGTATTGCTATTGCTCTTTCCATTTTGAATATATGACAAATTGTATTCCACCAAAATGTATAATTAAGGTTACTATGATTCTTCCAGTTATTGGTTATATGCTGAATGGCAACCCCTGTCATGACTAGTAAAAGCTTGTTATTTTCTGGTGAAATTTGACTTTTTTTTCTCATCATCATTCCAAATAACACTGTATCATATGATATTGCTACATGATTTTCCATCAATTTATTAATTTGTGGCCAAATTGCATTCCAAAAACTTTTAATGTACGGACAATGATACAGTAAATGATCCAACGTCCCAGGTTCCAGATTACAGTGCCAGCATTTATTGGACTTAGAACTATCTAATTTTTGCAAACGTGTAGGGGTCCAAAAAGCTCTATGTAATAAAAAGAACCAAGTTTGTCTCATAGATGCTGACACTGTACATCTCATTCTCCAAGACCAAATTAGTGGCCATTGAGATGCAGTAATTTGATGCTTAATCTCAATGCTCCAAATTTCTCTTAGACCATTTTTTGGTTTTTTATTCAAATATCCAGATATTAATTTATACCACAATGCAGCTTGATGCCCTAGGAAGTCTGCTTGAAAACATAAGAACTCTAAACTATATTGATTATTCAATGTTTTCCATTCAGGGAACCCAACCTGAATGGCCTGCTTCAATTGCAACCATTTAAAACTTTGTGTTTTACTAAGACCAAATCTATGAAAATTCCAGCAGTTTACCTTCCGAAATAACATCATTCAGAGATCTAATGCCTGCAATAATCCATTCCTTCCAAAGGATTTGAGCTCCGCCAATTTTAATCTTGGAGTTTATCCATAAAGACTGATTAGTTGACTTGTTTATTGGGACAGGTGTTAATTTACTAATAAACCTCAACGTTTTCCAAGTATCCATTAATATCTTATTTTCTCTGTATCTTCTAGGCATGTTGATACTTGGAAGATGAACTAAATTTAGGGGAAACATAAGGCACCATTCCAAATATAACCAATCCGGTGCATTATCTATCAGTTCTGGGAGGATCCAATACATACCCTGACGTAAAATATAGGCTTCATGGTACCTATAAAAATTTGGAAAATTTACCCCTCCCTCCTTAATTGATTTTTGCAAAGATACCAAAGCTATTCTATGCGTTTTACCAAGCCAAAGAAATTTCGTTAAAATGCTATTAAGCTTTTTATAAAAGGACCCCTGAAAATAAATAGGTATCATACTCATTTGGTAGCAAACTACAGGCAAGATCATCATTTTAATAGTTTGAACTCTCCCCCACCAAGAAAGATGTAACGGATTCCATTGCTCACATAACTCTGTAACTCTTTTCAATACAAATTTTTTATTTTCTTTTACTGTATCTTTAATTGTATTTTTAACTTGAATGCCAAGATATTTAAATCCTTCTTTCCATATGAACGGAAAAGCGTCAAATAATCCTTTTACACAATGAACATTTAAAGGTATAAGTTCAGACTTACTCCAATTAATTTTATAACCTGAAAATTTGCCAAACATATCAATTAATTCCAATAGACAAGATAAGGTAGACTCTGGATTCCTCAAATAAAGTAAAATATCATCCGCATAAGCCGAAATTTTATATTCCATATCAGAATATGGAATACCCTGTATCCCCCTTGCTTGCTGTATTGCTAACAATAAGGGTTCTAATACAACATCAAATAACAAAGGAGATAAAGGACAACCTTGTCTAACTCCCCTCTGCAAATGAAAATCATCAGATATCATATTATTAATATTTAATCTTGCAATCGGGAAGCTATACAATGTTTTTACCATTTGTATAAATCCAGAACCTATACCAAACCATTCTAAAGCCTGATACATAAAATTCCATTCTACCCTATCAAACGCTTTTTCTGCATCCAAGGAAACTGTAAAAGCCGGTTCATCCATTTTTTTAAAATAAATTTAACATATGAAACAATAATCTAGAGTTATTAGAGGAATGTCTTTTAGCAACGAAACCCGTCTGATGCGTGTCTATAATATGTGGGAGAGCTTTGGCTAATCTCAAAGCCAAAATTTTAGCCAATAGTTTATTATCCACATTTATTAAAGATATAGGCCTGTAGTTTGAAACCAAAGTAGGATCTTTATTTGGCTTAGGCAAAACAATTACTATTGATTCAGCCATAGTACCTTTAATATCACCTTTTATAAGTTGTGTCTGATATAAATTTAGTAAATATGGGGAAAGGACATTTTGAAATGTTTTATAAAATTCTACTGTATAACCATCACCACCTGGAGCGGATCCAACTCTAAGAGATCTCAATGCTGTTTCTAATTCTTTTAATGATATAGGTTCATCTAAACTCCGTTTTATATGATCAGGAACTTTAGGTCCAATAATTAAATCTAAAAAATTTTTACCATCTTTTTGCCTCTCCAAATAAGGCTCGGAAGAATACAGGTCCTTATAAAATTTTAGAAATTGCTTTAAAATTATATCCGTTTGATTGGTTATTATACCATTATCATCTTTTATCCCATTAATGTTAGTTCTTCTTTTTTTTTTGCTTTAAGATAATTTGCCAATAATCTTCCCGCCTTATTAGAATTTCCTTAATACATTGTCTGTTTGGAAAACAAATCTCTTCTTATCATTTTTGAAGCTAATTCGTTATATTTACCTTTTGCTTTCAAAAGAGCTTGTAATACATCATGTTCCCATTTGCTTACCAATTTAGTTTCTAGTATTTTAATTTCTTTTTCTAACTCTATATACTGTTTTTTAATCTGTTTCCTAATAAAAGCCGAATATGATATAATATGACCTCTCATAGTCGTTTTAAAAGCGTCCCATACATTTTCAATAGATGTATCTTCCACTAAATTAATTTGAAAGAAATCACTAATTTGTGTTTTAAAATTTTCCAAAAATTTTTCATCCACAAGCAATGCATTATCAAATCTCCAAAGAGGTCTTCTATTTTCTAATTGATCTAATTGTAAATCTATCCATACTTCCGCATGATCCGAAATGATAATGGGATCAATGGAAGCCTTAATCACTTGCTGCACCTTATGTGATGAAATAAAAATATAATCTATTCTTGAAAATGATTTATGAACCTGTGAACAAAATGAAAATTCCTGATCATTAAAATGAAGAATACGCCATATATCCTTCAAATCACATGATTGAACCAAATTATCTAAACCTAAAGATTTTATACTTTTACCTGGTTTTTTATCCATTAATGGATCCATTACAGCATTAAAATCTCCAGCCACCACTAAATTAGAAGCAGCCAGTGGTAACAACATACTCTGCAATTTTTTAAAGAATTCTGATTGATTCGAATTAGGGGCATATATATTGAACAACGTCAGGGCATTATTTCCCATACTTATATCAACATGTAGCCATCTTCCATGTGGGTCCGAATTTACTATCTTAAAATTGGCCATACACTTTTTATTTATAAGAACTGCTACTCCTGCTATTTTACCCTCTGCTGGAGCAAAAAAACATTCTTTCACCCACCCACCTGTTAGTTTCTGTGATTCCTTTATATTAAGATGGGTCTCCTGCAGACAATAAACATCCGCGTTTTACTTCTTTAAAAATGATAATACCTTTTTCCTTTTGATTACATGATTCAGGCCATTGACATTAATAGAAAATATCTTAAAAGACATAATATATTTTATACTCCTTATCATAATCTTCCTCTTCCCTTCTTCCATAACTAAGATCTAAAAAACTTCTCCCCATGGCACACATTCTTACCTCCAAATTACCCAATCCCTTATTAATCTTTTCCTTAATCATCCTAGTACGGACCTTTATGTGAAGAAAATCAATAAAAACAAGAGAAAAAGGAAGCCGATATGGTTCTCCAACCTAGTGGTTGAGAAAATAAAGGCGAAAGAGTTGGCGTTCATGAAATATAAAAAAACCCAAGAAGAGGAGAGCAGAAAGGACTACAGGGTGAAACTTGAAAGAAGCCAAGAGAGAGATACGTTTGGCGAAGGCACAGGCGGAAGAACAAATGGCTAAAAATGTAAAAAAGGGAGATAAAAATTTTTTCAGATATATTAGTGAAAGGAGGAAGATAAAAAATGGAATTGCTAGGCTAAAAGATGCTGGGAACAAATATGTGGAGAGTGATGAGGAGAAAGCAAATGTGCTAAACAAATACTTCTGTTCTGTGTTCACAGAAGAAAATCCTGGAGAAGGACCGAGATTGTCCTGGCAAAGTTACACGAGAAAATGGAGTAGATTCTGCGCCGTTCACGGAGGAGGGTGTTTATGAGCAACTTGAAAAACTGAAGGTGGACAAAGCGATGGGACCAGACGGGATCCATCCCAGGATACTAAGGGAACTCAGAGAGGTTCTGGCGAGTCCTATTAAAGACTTGTTCAACAAATCTCTGGAGACGGGAGTGATTCCTGGGGATTGGAGGAGAGCGGATGTGGTCCCTATTCATAAAAGTGGTCACAAGGATGAAGCAGGAAACTACAGGCCGGTGAGCCTCACTTCAGTTGTTGGAAAAATAATGGAAGTGTTGCTGAAAGAAAGGATAGTATATTTTCTTGAATCTAATGGGTTACAGGATCCGAGGCAACATGGCTTTACAAAAGGTAAATCGTGCCAAACGAACCTGATTGAATTTTTTGATTGGGTGACCAGAGAGCTGGATCGAGGACATATGCTAGATGTAATTTACTTGGATTTCAGCAAAGCCTTTGATACAGTTCCTCATAGGAGGCTGTTGAACAAACTTGAAGGGCTGAAGTTAGGACCCAAAGTGGTGAACTGGGTCAGAAACTGGCTATCGGATAGACGCCAGAGGGTGGTGGTTAATGGAAGTCGCTCGAAGGAAGGAAAGGTGACTAGTGGAGTCCCTCAGGGTTCGGTGCTGGGGCCAATCCTGTTCAATATGTATGTAAGTGACATTGCTGAAGGGTTAGAAGGAAAAGTGTGCCTTTTTGCAGATGATACCAAGATTTGTAACAGAGTAGACACCGAAGAGGGAGTGGAAAATATGAAAAAGGATCTGCAAAAGTTAGAGGAATGGTCTAATGCCTGGCAACTAAAATTCAATGCAAAGAAATGCAGAGTAATGCATTTGGGGATTAATAATAGGAAGGAACCGTATATGCTGGGAGGAGAGAAGCTGATATGCACGGACGGGGAGAGGGACCTTGGGGTGATAGTGTCCGAAGATCTAAAGGCGAAAAAACAGTGTGACAAGGCAGTGGCTGCTGCCAGAAGGATTCTGGGCTGTATAAAGAGAGGCGTAGTCAGTAGAAGGAAGAAGGTGTTGATGCCCCTGTACAGGTCATTGGTGAGGCCCCACTTGGAGTATTGTGTTCAGTTTTGGAGACCGTATCTGGCGAAAGATGTAAGAAGACTTGAGGCGGTCCAGAGGAGGGCGACGAAAATGATAGGAGGCTTGCGCCAGAAGACGTATGAGGAGAGACTGGAAGCCCTGAATATGTATACCCTAGAGGAAAGGAGAGACAGGGGAGATATGATTCAGACGTTCAAATACTTAAAGGGTATTAACGTAGAACAAAATCTTTTCCAGAGAAAGGAAAATGGTAAAACCAGAGGACATAATTTGAGGTTGAGGGGTGGTAGATTCAGGGGCAATGTTAGGAAATTCTACTTTACGGAGAGGGTGATGGATGCCTGGAATGCGCTCCCGAGAGAGGTGGTGGAGAGTAAAACTGTGACTGAGTTCAAAGAAGCGTGGGATGAACACAGAAGATTTAGAATCAGAAAATAATATTAAAGATTGAACTAGGCCAGTTACTGGGCAGACTTGTACGGTCTGTGTCTGTGCATGGCCGTTTGGAGGAGGATGGGCAGGGGAGGGCTTCAATGGCTGGGAGGGTGTAGATGGGCTGGAGTAAGTCTTAACAGAGATTTCGGCAGTTGGAACCCAAGCACAGTACCGGTAAAAGCTTTGGATTCTCGCCCAGAAATAGCTAAGAAGAAAAAAAAAAAAAAAAAATTTAAATTGAATCAGGTTGGGCAGACTGGATGGACCATTCGGGTCTTTATCTGCCGTCATCTACTATGTTACTATGTTACTATGTTATAGTAATATCAACAGTACAGCCCACCCCTAAGAAGCGCAGAGTGGTGGTCATCGGAGATTCGCTGCTGAGGGGCACCGAGGGACCAATCTGCAGACCAGACCTACAATCAAGAGAGGTCTGCTGTTTGCCAGGGGCCAGGATCCGGGATGTCACTGCTTGCATTGACAGACTCATCAAGCCCCGAGACCACTTCCCCATGGTTCTAATCCACGTCGGAACCAACGACACCGCAAGGAGCAGCCCGGACAGCATACCTGAAGACTTCAGGGCCCTGGGGGAGAAGCTGAGGAGGATGGATGCGCAGGTAGTCTTCTCCTCGATTCTCCCAGTGAGGGGCAAGGGCAGAGCCAGAGAGGATCGAATACAAAGGGCGAACGACTGGCTGCGAGGATGGTGCAAGGAGATGAACTTCGGGTTTCTGCACCATGGAGAAGCATTGCAAGGACTACAGGGACACGACGGGCTACACCTAACCAGAAGAGGGAAGAATGTCCTTGGACACCGCCTAGCCCGCCTACTCCACAGGGCTTTAAACTAGGTAAGTCGGGGGAGGGTACAGGCACAAACAACATACCAGGCGAACTAAAATGCCAATACATTTATGAGGCTGAGGAAAGTAGACACCGAAATTCTGGGTCAGGGGTGAGTGCACACACTTTTGAGTCGGGAGTAGGGTCACATCATATTTATGGGTCACATTGTAATTCCGGGTCTAGGGGGAGTACACACTGTAGTTCTGGGTATATGGGGAGTACACATTGTGGTTCTGAGCCTCAGGAAAGCACAAATAACACAAACAATGCTAAAGGTGTTCAAATAGCTCAAACAGGAATATCCCCACTGAGACATAACAAAAATATAACATGGAGGGCTATGTACGTCAACGCACACAGTTTAGGAAACAAGATCCTGGAAATTGGAAACAGAAATAAGGAATGCCGACCTGGATGTGGTGGTGATATCCGAAACCTGGCTCACAGACTCCCACGGGTGGGACATGGTCATACCGGGTTACAACTTGCTTCGCCGGGACAGAGAGGGTAGGAAGGGAGGGGGTGTAGCATTATATACTAAAGATGACATTAAGGTCACGAGAATCCCAGATGTCCAGTATACTGGGGAATCCCTTTGGGTTAATTTGGCCAGAGGGAAGAACAAATGCTTGTATCTTGGCGTAATTTACAGACCCCCAAGACAACAGGATGACCTGGATATGGAAATAATCGAAGATATAGAAAATATCACCTTGCGTGGGGACACAGTATTGCTAGGTGACTTCAACATGCCTGATGTGGACTGGGTTACACTTACCTCTGCTTCCGGCAGCAGCAGGAGGCTATTAAACTCTATGAAAGGAGCAAGCCTCAGGCAACTGGTGTTGGAACCGACAAGGGATCAGGCAATACTGGACCTGATACTTACCAATGGAGAAAGTGTCACAGAGGTCTCGGTGGGCGACACATTGGCCTCCAGTGATCACAACATGGTATGGTTCAATATCAGGAAAGGTTTCACTAAATCTACTACACTAACCAAAGTCCTCAAATTCAAGGACACAAATTTCAAAGAAATGGGAGACTTCGTTCACCAGGCGCTACAAAGCCAAGAAGAAACCGATAACGTGGAAGACATGTGGTCGACTTTGAAAGCAACCATACAAGAAGCAACAAACCGCTATGTAAAATCAGTAAGTAAACGGCGAAGGAACAAGAAGCCACAGTGGTTTACTGCGGAGATCTCAGACCTGATCAAGGAGAAGAAAAAAGCAATCATCTCTTACAAACAATCAGGGAAGCAGGACTCTAGAGCAGACTACCTGGCCAAATCAAAAGCCGTCAAAACAGCAGTCAGGGAGGCTAAATTCCTCATTGAGGAGTCTCTAGCAAAGAACATCCAGAAGGGAGATAAATCCTTCTTCAGGTATATCAGTGATAGAAGAAAAAACTCAGGCGGGTTTGTACGTCTTAGGAAACCAGACGGAGACTATGTGGAAAAGGAATTCAGAAAAAGCCCAACTATTAAATGAATACTTCTGCTCAGTCTTCACCCGAGAAGCGCCAGGGCTCGGCCCTCAGCTACAGACAAGGGTTGGCTCAGTTGACCCGTTTACTAACTTTGAGTTTACGCCCAGCAGTGTCTACGGTAAGCTGTCAAAGCTCAAGGTTAACAAAGCAATGGGGCCGGACAACCTGCACCCCAGGGTGCTTAGGGAGCTGAGTGATGTCTTGGCGGAGCTACTGTCCGCGCTCTTCAACCTCTCCCTTAGTACAGGCAGCGTCCCGTTGGACTGGAGGACGGCTAACGTCATTCCACTCCACAAGAAAGGCTCAAAGATGGAGACATCAAACTACAGACCAGTGAGTCTAACATCGATAGTGAGCAAACTAATGGAAACTCTAATCAAACACCAATTAGATAAGATCCTGGATGAGGAGAATCTACGGGATCCCCGACAACATGGATTTACTAAGGGGAGATCCTGCCAATCCAACCTGATCAGCTTCTTTGACTGGGTAACGGGGAAGCTGGATATTGGGGAGTCGCTGGACATCGTGTACCTGGACTTTAGCAAAGCATTCGATAGCGTACCACACCGCAGGTTACTGAGCAAGATGAGTTCTATAGGATTAGGTAACACATTGACGAAATGGGTTGGGAGCTGGCTTGGAAGTAGGCTCCAAAGGGTGGTGGTGAACGGCACCCCCTCCGAAATGACGGAGGTGATTAGTGGAGTACCACAGGGCTCAGTCTTGGGCCCAATCCTATTCAACATCTTTATAAGAGACTTGGCAGAAGGGCTTCGAGGTAAAATAACATTATTCGCCGATGACGCCAAACTGAGTAATGTAGTGGGCAAATGCACAACAGACGAAGATTCAGTGCCCGACAACATGATGCACGACCTACTCCTACTGGAGCGATGGTCTAGGACATGGCAACTCAACTTCAATGCCAAAAAATGCAAAGTTATGCACCTGGGCAGCCAGAATCCATGCAAGTCTTATACCCTTAATGGCGAGATCCTAGCAAAAACGGTAGCAGAACGAGACTTGGGGGTAATCGTCAGTGAGGACATGAAGTCTGCCAATCAAGTGGAGCAGGCTTCGTCCAAGGCAAGACAAATCATGGGCTGCATACGAAGGGGTTTCGTCAGTCGTAAGGCGGAAGTCATTATGCCATTGTATAGATCCATGGTGAAGCCCCACCTGGAATACTGTGTGCAATTCTGGAGGCCGCATTATCGCAAGGATGTGCTGAGACTGGAGTCGGTGCAAAGAATGGCCACCCGGATGGTCTCGGGACTCAAGGATCTACCATACGAAAAACGGCTTGACAAATTACAGCTATACTCGCTCGAGGAGCGCAGAGAGAGGGGGGACATGATCGAGACGTTCAAGTATCTTACGGGCCTGCATCGAGGCGGAGGAAGATATCTTCTTTTTCAAGGGTCCCACGACAACAAGAGGGCATCCGTTGAAAATCAGGGGCGGGAAACTACGAGGTGACACCAGGAAATTATTTTTCACTGAAAGAGTGGTTGATCGCTGGAATAGTCTTCCACTACAGGTGATTGAGGCCAGCAGCGTGCCTGATTTTAAGGCCAAATGGGATCGGCACATGGGATCTATTCACAGGGCAAAGGTAGGGGAGGGACATTAAGGTGGGCAGACTAGATGGGCCGTGGGCCCTTATCTGCCGTTTATTTCTATGTTTAATACCCACCTTCTTCCCACCCCTCCCTCCCCAATATAATGACTGCTTAAGGACACACATTGGACAGTAATCCTAACTTCCCCTCTCCCCCCAGGCAACCAATATTTATTAATAACCCCTTTATTCCTTTATTGAGACAAACTCACTACCTCTCCACAATATATCTAATTATATCTCTCTTCTAGTCATAAAACCTTTTTTCTTTTTTTTTTTTCCATTTTAAAGTAATTAATTTCTCTATCTATTATTTAACCTTTAGTCACATAACCATATTTATTTCCTAACATTCCATTAATGCATTTTTATCATTTCACCAATCTCTAATTCATTCCCCCAACATTTTATTTCATTCAAGAAAATTCTATCATAGTCATATATTTAATAAAAAGTATCATTTTCCTATATCTTTTATTATCTAATCCATCTTCTCCTATCCTCCTTTAAATATCCATCAGCAAATATTCATCTCTTCATATATTTCTATTTAAAAAAAAAAAAAAATTATTTTGAAAATGAAATACAAATGTTTAAATACAAATAGGGGATAAAAACTTATAAAATTGAAAATTTTTTTTCCCCCCTTTTTATATTTCCTCTTCTCCAAATTAAATCCAATCTTTTTAAAACTATATTATCACAACATCAATCTTTACATTCCTTCAGCTACCAATAAATTCTTATGTATCTTTCTTTTATATTATTCATTTTCCTTTCCTTTACTTGCATTTAAATATCATATAACTTGTCCTTTCTATCATTAGTCCATTCTGCAATCTTTTCCTTATTGTCCTTTCATTCTTTACTTTCTCCTTTTCTGACTTATTAAATAAACTGAACTTTCATATTTATTTCTTATCTCCATCCATCCACTCTTAAAGACTTTTGACTGCCAATTGTCATTCATTTTTCTTTTTATAATATCCTTTTAGTCTATCAGTCCTGCTTTCTTCTTCTTCACATCTATTTATTTTCCTATTCAGTCTTCACTTTTCCTTTTGTGTTAATTTGACCAGTCCTTTAATCCTTCTTGTTCATTCTTTACTCCAACCATCCATCTTTCAGTCTCCTAAAAGTTCAGTCTAATAACTTCACTTCAAGTTTTTCCAGTCTATCCTTCTTTCTACTTTCTTCTTTACATTCTTTTATTTTCTTTTTCACTTGTTCATTTTTATTTCCTGTTCTTTGTTGCATATTCTTCTTTTTCCAACAAACAAAAGTCCCATAGTTCTTTATATTTAATTTTTTGTTCAATATCCACCAATCCAGTCTTAGTATTTATCCCTTCATTTCAACACCCATTGTGCTAAAATGACATAGGTTCTGATTTTGAAAGAAAGGTCTTTAGTTTTTCCGGGTCAACAAAATACAAAGATTTATCCCCACAAGATACCCTCATTTTTGCTGGGTAATATAACCCATACTTATATCCTTTTTCCTTTAATTGAGATCTCAGCTCAAGGAATTTCTTCCTAATATTTGCTGTATTTTTAGCAAAGTCTGGTAAAAACCATATTTTGGATCCTTTATAGTTTAAGTTTTTATCTTTTCTATTGCTTGCTGGTATCTTAACATCTTGAATATTAATGGTCTTGGTCTCCCTTGATTTTCCAGACTCTTTATTGGAATCCTGTGCGCCCGTTCTATTTCCAAAGGCTGTTTGAAATCCAACTGCAATAATCTAGGAATTAAATTTTCTAAAAACTGTATTGCATTTTTCCCTTCCAAATTTTCCTGTATTCCAAAAAGTTTTATATTCTTTCTTCTTCCACGGTTTTCGTAATCTTCCAGCTGACTTTTCAATTGAATTATTTCCAAACTGTCATTTTTGCATCTTTTTCCTTCTCCATTTTAACTTCTAACTCTGTTGTTCTTTTATTAGCTACTTCCATTTGTCTGTGTATATTCAGGATTTCTTCCTTCAGTTCTGCCATATTACTCACAGTCTCTGTCAGCATTTGTTTGATTTGCCTCAGTTCCCCCATAACTTCAGCTTTGCTTAACTCCTCTGATACATCAGCAGGAAGTGGAACCTTACTCGGGGTAATTTGATCCTGCTTCTGCCTTTTCACAGCCCCTCCGGTTTTACTCTTACTCTGTCGGGTGCTCGCCATGCTCCCGCTGTCCTCTCCGATGTTTTCAGCCGAAAACAGTTTAAAAGGAAATCTTTATTTATTCAACGGTTGCCCAGGTAAGAGGAGCGCTGCGATCACACGACCATTTTGTGTGCACGCTCGAAAAAAAAAAAAAAAAAAAAAAGTTGAAAAGTGCGACTTCTTAGCTCCGCGGAAACTAAGAAACTGGGGACCGCGCGCCTCTGTCGGGCGGGAAGGCACTCGCGCGTGCGCGGTGCGGCCTACTAGAACTTTCCAAGTTCTTAGAGTGCAATCACTCTAAAATTGTCCGTACCGGGGCTCCGTCGGTGCCGTCACCCATCAGTCAAGACGATACCAAACTGTGCGGCAGAGTTAGGTCCAGGGAGGAGTGTGAGGACCTGCAAAGTGACCTGGACAAGCTGGAAGACTGGGCAAACAAATGGCAAATGCGCTTTAACGTGGAAAAATGCAAGGTCATGCATATAGGGAAAAAGAACCCGTTGTTCAACTACAAATTGGGGGGGGGCATTGTTGGGAGACAGCAGTCTTGAGAGAGACTTGGGTGTGCTGGTGGATGCATCACTGAAGCCATCTGCACAGTGCGCAGCAGCCTCGAAAAAAGCCAACAGGATGCTGGGCATCATAAAGAGGGGCATAACAACCAGGACGCGGGAAGTCATCATGCCATTGTATCGAGCGATGGTGCGTCCACATCTGGAATACTGCGTTCAATATTGGTTGCCGTATCTCAAGAAGGACATGGCGGTACTTGAGAGAGTTCAAAGGAGAGCAACGAAACTGGTAAGAGGGCTGGAACACTGCCCATACGCCGAGAGGTTGGATAGGCTGGGGCTCTTCTCTCTGGAAAAAAGGAGGCTCAGGGGAGATATGATAGAGACCTTCAAGATCATGAGGGGCATAGAGAAGGTGGATAGGGACAGATTCTTCAGGCTGAAGGGGTCAACAGGCACGAGGGGGCATTCGGAGAAACTGAAGGGAGATAGGTTCAGAACAAATGCAAGGAAGTTTTTTTTCACCCAAAGGGTCGTGGACACTTGGAATGCGCTACTGGAGGAAGTGATCAGGCAGAGTATGGTACAAGGATTCAAACAGGGATTGGACGGATTCCTGAGGGATAGGGGGATCATGGGATACTGAGAGAGGTTCTGGGATGTAACACAGGTATAGAAAGCTAACCAGGTAATAAGTATAGAAATCCAACCAGGTCGTGCATGTGCAAGACCGGAGGGTTAGGACTTCGATGGGAAGATAGGACTCAATGGGAAACCAAGGTGGCAAGGGAGCCCCTTCTGGTGATTCAGACAGGTCGTGACCTGTTCGGGCCGCCGCGGGAGCGGACTGCTGGGCGGGATGGACCTATGGTCTGACCCAGCGGAGGCACTGCTTATGTTCTTATGTTATCTGCCTGCTTGTCCTGGGATAATCCATGCTACCAATACATGGCAAGCAGTGGCTTCCCCCATGTCTTTCTCAATAACAGACTATAGACTTTTCCTCCAAGAACTTGTCCAAATCTTTCTTAAAACCAGCTATGCTATCCGCTCTTACCACATCCTCTGGCAATGTGTTCCAGAGCTTAACTATTCTCTAAGTGAAAAAAATTTCCTCCTATTGGTTTTAAAAGTATTTCCCTGTAACTTCATCAAGTGCCCCCTAGACTTTGTCATTTTTGATGGAGTGAAAAATCGATCCGCTTGTACCTGTTCTACATCACTCAGGATTTTGTAGACTTCAATCATATCTCCCCTCAGCCGTCTCTTTTCCAAGCTGAAGAGCCCTTACCTTTTTAGTCTTTCCTCATATGAGAGGAGTTCCATCCCCTTTATCATCTTGGTCGTTCTTTGAACCTTTTCTAGCGCCACTATACCTTTCTTGAGATAAGGAGACCAGAATTGAATGCAATACTCCAGATGAGGTCGCACCATAGTGCAATACAGAGACATTATAACATTCTTAGTCTTGTTAACCATCCCTTTTTTAATAATTCCCAGCATCCTGTTTGCTTTTTTGGCTGCCACCGCACATTGGGCGGAAGGTTTCATCGTACTGTCTACAAGGATACCCAGATCCTTTCTTGGACGCTAACCCCCAAGTTGGACCGTAACATCCGGTAACAAAAAGGACTGGATCTATTCCTGCTACTTGCTGTCTGGACTGACAGGGATCGTGCTGGATGGATTTTTGGTCTAACCTAATACATTTCTTATGTTCTGAGCTCAGGCTGCAGTTAAGAAAGAAAGGCAGGCGTGATTGCCGGTGGACTCAGAAAGGAGAAACTCCCACATGTTTCAGCTGCTGCTGGCGTTTGTTGCTGCGAGGTGCTGGGACGGACCTTAGCACCAGGCTGCAATCACATTACTTGGGAAACACTGGCCTCTAAAATAGATGCTACTGGATCATATTTGTCCTCCTCTCCTTCCTAAGCACAGATCACAAAAGCTGAGATGTCCATTTGGGTCCTTCCTCCTAATCCACACCTTAACGGCTGGCCGTCACCCACTTTCTCTGGTGTTCAGGAAAGGAAGTGTAGCCTAGTGATCAGTGCAGTAGCCAGACAACCTGGGGAACAGGGTTCAATTCCTACCGAAGTCCTTGTGACTCTGGGCAAGCCACTTAAGCCTCCAATGCCTCAGATACAAACAATATATATGTAAACTGCTTTGAATGTAACCACAGAAAGAGGGAATATTAAGTCCCATCCCTTCTTCTTTCCTTCCTTCTCTAACTCTCTCTAGATCTCTTCCTTTAGGGCTAGATTCTCAAAAATTCACAGCCCGCTGTCGCAGCTCTTATAGTAGTAATTTTAAAAAGGTGAGCCATTCTTCAAAAAAACGCTCATGCAAATGAGGTTGGCGGAGAGTAGCAAAGTTTCACTAAATTTTCACGTGCCCATCACTGGTGATAGCGATGGGCACATGTGCAGAATAAATGCAAAATCCCCTCCCCCCCCAAAAAAAACCCCAACAACAAATTGAGCTACCGAAGTCAAGCAACCCACTCTCTCCTGCTGCCAAGCAACACACACTCCAACACCACCTTGACAGTGGGAGAGATGGCCACTCTCTCCCGCCACAAAGCAATGTCCCCCCCAACAGCAGGAGAGATGCCCACTCCCGCTGCCACGCACTCCCCTCCCCGGAGCCTCCAACAACCCCATCCTCTCCCCCTTACCTTACTTAGATGGCTGGCAGAAAGGACACCTACTTCAGCCAGCAGGTCTGCCTCTTCAAAATGGCAGGCCTTCCCCTTCCTGGTGTATCCTGGAATGCTCCGGGAAGGGGCCTAAGACTCTGATTGGCCCAAGTTGTTTAAGGCCCCTCTTATGGGTGGGACCTTAGGCATCTGGGCCAATCAGAGTCTTAGGCTCTTTCCCGGTGCATCTAGGGAGGGGCCTAAGGCTCTGACTGGCCAAGACGAATAACAACCCTCCCATAGTAGGGGCCTTAAACAACCTGGGCCATTCAGAGCCTCAGGGTCCTCCCCAGTGTAGTGGAAGGCCCACCATTTTGAAGAGGTGGGCCAGCTGGCTGGAGGGAGCACACATCCCTCTGGCCAGCCATCTAAGTAAGGTAACGGGGAAAGGGCAGGGGTTGGCAGAGGCACTGGGGGGGGGAGGGTTGTGTGTTGGCAGAAGAGAGTAGGTATCTCTCCTGCTGCCGGGGGGGTGTCGGGGGTACGTTGCTTGGTGGTGGGAAAGAGCGGGTATTTCTCCTGCTGCCAGGGTTGCATGGGGGGTGGTATTGCTAGGCAGCATGAGTGAGCATCTCTTCTGCTGCTGGGGGCTGTCGGAGGGGGAAGAGGGTGTTGCTTGGCAGCGGGAGTGGGCATCTCTCCCACTGCCAGGGGGGCATTGCTTAGCAGCAGGAGAAAGTGGGTATCTCTCCTGACGATCTTCAATTTGGTTTTGTTTTTATTATTATTAATTTAATTTGGGGCGAAGTGAGTCTGAGCTGTCGGTGCCTGCTAGTGCCTGAGTGAATTAGCGTTCAGGCACTGATCAGAAAATAATGCAATGACAGCTCAGTCTGATAGTAAATTTTGGCTGCAAATGTGGCACAACGATTTTAGAGGATCACGCGGCGATTATAGGGAATCGCTCGGAGTGATGAGTTTAATATGAATGACCTCATATTACATTTCATGGCAATATCAGAGACGGCTGGATTATCTGTCTTTTGAGAATCTGCCCCTTAGTACTCCCCTTCTCACTCCCTCCTTCACCCTCTAAACGTATTTCCTTTTCTCTGTGCAAACACCACCAGCCCTCACCTGTATCTCCCGGCTTTCTTCACCTCTTCATATGTGTCTCTGCCATCAATGGTTAATGTGATATCATCTGTAAAAAAAAGAAACACTAAAACTGTGAAAAATGAGTCTAAAGGTGAGGTAGAAGATCATTCAGGTTGACTCCAGATCAAAACATTGTTTTCTTGAAAAGAGTTAAGAGACATTTCACCCCCCCAACCTCCCTTCAAGAACCAGAAAGAGCAGACATTGCTTCTGTGACTTGTTACTGGGAAACCTCTCTCCTCTGCAGCTGCTCCCACAGCTAAGTCTAGTTTAGTACATGGATCAGGCAGTTCTGGCATATCTAGGATTAAGAAAGGTTTGGACAAGTTCCTGGAGGAAAAGTCCATAGCCTGCTATTGAAACAGACATGGGGAAAACCATGGGATTGGTAGCGTGGGATGTTGCTACTGTTTGAGTTTCTGCCTTGGACTGCCACTGTTGGAAACAGGATACTGGGTTAGATGACCCACTATGGCTATTCTTATGTTCAATTAAGACAGGTAAAAGCAGCAACCAATGAATCCAAGAAAGACAGGCAGGAAGGAAGAGTGCTTACTGACAATAATGAGAACAAGGAATCCATGCACCAAATGCTAAGGCTGCAGGTGAGGACTGGGAAAAAAACACCACTCACTTCCATGCACACAGAAGTCACAGTTGTACTTGTCTAGGGTTTCCAGCGTAGTCACATATGGAGCACCAGCCACGATGTCATCTACCCATTTGATGGCACGCACCATTTTGTACCTCTCTTCTTGGGTGAAAACTGGGGGCCCCTTGTGCTTAGAAATCTCCTCTAGTTCAAAGGACACAACAAAGTTTAAAGGTCAGTAGAGACAGGACTGCAGACCCCCCTCACTGTCTCTGGCTGTGTGACCATGAGCAAGTTTCTCTCCCCATCTCAACTTTATTTTAATTCGGTTAGATATTTTGTCCTCTCTTTGCTGCCTGCGGTGTCTCCAAAGAGGAGCACAGGAGCTTTATTCTTCCTCCTCCCAGAACTAAGGGAAATGTCTGAGGTACACCTTCAGATTGCAATCAGCACACACTGAAATTATTTCTCATTATAAATCACATGGATCTACATGGAGGCTGCAAATATTCATCTCTTTCTCATTTAATCAAATAAGTCTGTGAGGGATGTATGAGCTATGTGGCTACATGGGGCATACTGACTGAGGGGACCCCATCATGCTGTTACCCTCAAGGACAAGGGAAAGAAGGAGATAATGGTGCTGTACAGAGATAAAAGGGGGATGTTACGGTTGGTGCCACTGCCACTACCAAAATGAGAGGGTTCTATGCTAGAGAAGGGTATGACCTAGCTTTTAGTTTTCATCCAATGCTGGTTAGGAGCAAGAGTCATCCCCCCTCCACGATATACTTAAGCAGACTGAAAGAACTATAGTACCACTATGAAAATTAGACAAGCATGGTGTTTTAATCTTCAAATTCAAATTATAACCGAGCAAACCACCATGCTACACTAGATAAATCAAAATTACCCAATTTATGTGACAACTCTTCTTTCTGTCTGATTGAAAACCCAGACTTTATTAATATGGTTGAGTCACCAAGATCGAGATACAGTCCACTCAGCAGAGCAGATGTTGCAGGGAAACTGCTGGATAAAGTGTATGACAGAGAAGTGGCACGCACCCATCTAACTGCGCATCGAAGTTGTATACACAAAGGGCTATAGGGGCCCCCCCCTTTGGCTGAACCGTGGCCAGCTGCTCTATGTCTCCAATTTCTTAAAAGGAACAGCATTTGTCAAAAGAGAATTGGCATATTAGAACGACGTGCCCACAGTACCTATTCCAGAACAGATTATATACTTTCATCCAGTGCAGAATTCACGCACATAGATGGGGGGATCATTCTTTAATATGGGTCACTATTAACATTGGCTTTGGAGTATTTGGCCCTCAACGCTGGCGCTTTCCGGGATACCTTTTTGCAGATGCACACTTCCAGGAATATCTGCAGGGCGGGTGGGAGGATTATTATGCCAATAATCAACAACATTTAGTGGATCCGGAGCAGCTAAGGTGTTAAGGGGGGATTGTATAGCCTATGTGATAGCGCACAACCGCCGGATTTCCCGGGGTATTAATTTAGAAAGGGAGCTTCGAATTGCTAAACAGCAATATATGTCCTCTCCGTCCCCGGCTCATCAGGAAGCTTTGACAGCTACAGAGGCAGCGCTCAACACTCTAATCCATGAGTGTACGAAAAAATTGCTGTTTTATCATAAATATAAATATTACTGATATAGCAATAGAATGGGGAAATTTCTAGCCCAACTTACGAAATGATCCATGGGATCTTGGGCATGCCTTACTTACGCCTAATCCTGTATATCATGAGAGAGGGGGTTATGGTTTGCTAAATATAAAATGGTATGCCCTGGCTTGTCAAATGCGCCATATTAACGACTGGTACTTCCCATTTTTTGGCTACTTCGCTGGAAACTTCATTACTTCACCTCACTCATTTTAGTGCTCTGTTACAAGTCGCACCACCAGGCCTTCGTAAAATTATTTCTGCCTACCACATTTTTACCCCGGCCTGTAAGACATGGCGTTGGGTGTACCGCATTCTTTACGTTTCCTCTAAATCATCTCCTTACTTACCTATCCAGGGAAATGGGGATTTTACACCGGGTATGCAATGTCAAGCAATCAGATCTTGGAAAACTATGGGTCTCCAATTTATTTTTCAGTTATTTGATGATAAAGATATTCTGCATACATTTGAACAACTGCAAAACATTTTTTTACCTAGTTCTGATGTATTTCATTATTTTCAGGTTAGACATTATATCCATTCTTTGCTCCCTGAAACATTGACGAAGGCAAATTGTGAGGTGCTCTCTGAAATGTTTAGTCTCTTGGCACAAAATCTCATCCCACTTCGTTTCCATCATGTCGGTCTCTTGGAATGTCAGCTGGGAGCAAACTTTGTGCTTATAGTGGGACTATGAGCTGCGGATTTACAGTGTACCCTTTTGGAGCAGCATATAAGTAGAGCTTTGAAGAAAGCTCTCAAATTGACATTACCCATTGGGAACTTCAACATAAGTTTCTACTTCGCCTTTATGCCAGCAAGAGAGGCAGTGGGCCCTCTTGACGACCAGGGAAGGAAAGGGTCAATTAAAGAGGACAAACAGGTTGCCGATAGGTTAAACTCATTCTTTGCCTCAGTCTTCACAAATGAGGACATGTCAACAGTGCCAACCACAGGGAAGATATTCACCGGGGGCATAGAGGAAAGCCTCACAACAGTAAATGTGACGTTGGATATGATATACTTTCAGATTGACAAATTAAAAAGCGACAAATCCCCTGGACCGGATGGAATTCACCCAAGAGTATTAAAGGAACTTAAGGTGGAAATTGGTGAATTATTACAATCCGTAGCTAACATGTCTATTAGAACTGGGCAAATACCAGAAGACTGGAGGATAGCAAATGTCATCCCAATTTTCAAAAAAGGATCAAGAGGGGATCCAGGAAACTACCGACCTGTGAGCCTCACATCTGTTCCAGGGAAGATAATTGAAACACTAATAAAAGATAATATTGTACAACACTTGGAGGATCACAATCTAATAAGGGCTAGTCAACACGGCTTCAGAAAAGGGAAGTCATGTTTGACAAATTTACTACAATTCTTTGAGGTAGTGAACAAACAAATGGATAGTGGAGATCCAGTGGATATAATTTACTTGGACTTCCAGAAAGCGTTTGACAAGGTCCCACATGCAAGGCTTATGAAGAAACTAATAAGCCATGGAATAGGGGGTGAAGTGCACAGATGGATAGGCAAATGGCTAGAAAACAGAAGGCAGAGGGTAAGCATAAATGGGAAATTCTCGGACTGGGAGAAAGTGACCAGCGGTGTGCCCCAGGGCTCGGTTCTTGGGCCTATCTTGTTCAACATTTTTATAAACGACCTAGAAGAAGAAACAACATGCAATATATTAAAGTTTGCAGATGATACAAAACTATGTTGAGCGGTTGGCTCTCAAGGGGACTGCGAGGACCTCCAGAAAGATCTGAACCAACTGGTAACTTGGGCGACAAATTGGCAGATGAACTTTAACATAAACAAATTCAAGGTGATGCCTCTGGGAAAGAAAAACAAAGAACACGAGTATAAGATGTTGGGAGTTACATTATCAAAATGCGAACAGGAAAGGGATCTGGGGGTACTGATTGACAGTACCCTAAAGCCGTCTGTACAGTGTGCGGCGGTGGCGAAGAAAGCAAACAGGATGTTAGGCATAATTAAGAAAGGGATCACGAGTAGATCGGAAGATGTCATAATTCCACTTTATAGAACAAAGGTCAGACCAAACTTAGAATATTGTGTCCAACACTGGTCTCCATACCTCAAGAAGGATATAACTCTGTTGGAGAAAGTGCAGAGGCGAGCCACAAAACTTGTTAAAGGGATGGAGCATTTGAGCTACAAAGAACGACTCAGGAAACTGGGACTGTTTACCCTTGAGAAGAGAAGAATGAGAGGGGATTTGATAGAGACTTTTAAAATATTAAAAGGATTTGATAAAATAGACCAGGAAGCAGCATTGCTAACATATTCAGAGGTGACACGGACAAGAGGTCACAGCCTGAAACTGTGTGGCAGCAGGTTCAGGACAAATGTCAGGAAGTTCTGCTTCACACAGCGAGTGGTGGGTGCTTGGAATGCACTCCCGGAGGAGGTTGTGGCAGAAACTACTGTACTGGGATTCAAGCGCAAGTTGGATGCACACCTTCTTGCATATCATATTGAGGGATACGGTAAAGTCGGGTCTCCAAAAAAGAGTACCTAAATGGGCCGCCGCGTGTGCAGAGCATAGGACTGGATGGACCTCGGTCTGATCCGGTGGAGGCGTTTCTTATACATGTGCGTTTCGGATGCTTATTAGTCAATCTCCCTGCTGCCTCAAGTGTTCCGCCTCCTATGCCTCTTTAGGTCACCAATTTTGGTCCTGTCTGAGGGTTTCACATTCTGGATGACTTTGGGTAGATATGTCTCAACCCTCTGGAATCGTAGTTGGACTCCTACACCAGCAGCTTTGTTTGGACACTACAGGATTGTAACTCCAAAGCCACGGGGAATGGCAGCTTTTGTGAACTGAGTCATGCTGATGAGCAAGAAAGCCATATTGCACGTTTGGCTCTCTCCTGAGGTGCCATCGGTGCAACACTGGCATTCACTTCTGATACTACAAGCAGCCTTGGAACGTCAAAGCATTTCTGATCTTGAATCCCTTTCAGGTTGTCGTTTTTGTGCCCTATGGGAGCCCTTTTGGATTGACCTCATGCCTCAGGCCCGCAGAATTCTGAACACGTAACCTTGTTGGCAGGTTCCTATTCTTTTCTTTGCAGGATTGTATTCTAGATGGTTGGGGGGGAGACGAGGGGTTGTAGGGGACTGTATTATTCTTGCTGATTGGTTGTTCTGTCTGTATATGGCTGATTTTTATTTTGTTAAAACCAATAAAATCTATTTAAACATACTGCAGCCTGTGGGGTCAGATGAGTGGTTTTCAATTGGTCTATTATGGCTTTCAGTTTAATATGTCCTTTCCAAGGCAATGTGATATAAATTCATAGATTGAACGTAATAGGGTAATGGCAATTACTGCCCTACTGCCACCTAACTTAAGTAGTTTAATTGGTGATAAATGATGCAGTAATTGACCATGTCATTTAAAACCACTTAAAATCTATTGCAAGATTTAATTAATACTATGGATATTACTATTGGTATGAAAGATCTCCTCAAGCAATTTAGCCGGTTAGTGATTGAATGTAATTATTTGAGCTATGAGGATCAATATTATTTACAAACGAAGGGAGTTGCCATAGGTACTACGGTGGCCCCTGCAATTGCATATTTGAGCAGCTGTTTGTTGATGGATGTCGGTATAGTGAAAAGATAGTAAGTTGGAAGCGTTTTATAGACGATGTACTGTTGATTTGGTCTGGTGACAGGCAATCCTTAGAAAGCTTTTTGCAATATTTGTGACCCAAATATCACATTTCAATCCTCTATCTCCTCTACTATGATACAGTTCCTGGATGTTCAAATTGGGTGTCAAAGTGATAAATTCAAGACGTCAATGTATAGAAAACCTACAGACCGGAACACTGCCCTTCACTACAGTAGTCATCACCCTAGGACATTGAAGGATGGAGTCCTGGTGGGGCAGTTTCTCAGAGTGAAACAATTATGCAGTGAGCCGGTAGATTTTACAAATCAGGCCCAACATATGACAGAGCGTTTTAGTCAAAGAGGTTATCCTCAGAAGGTGATAAGGCGAGCATATAAACGAGCAAAAAATGTTAATAGGAGTTGGTTAATGTTAAATAAAGATAAACATCGGGAAACACAAGTTACATTCATATTGCCGTTTTCACGTCAAGCTCAACAAATTAAACAAGTTATAAGGGATAATTGCTGGGTTGCAGGACATGCCAAGATTTGCTTTTAAACAAGGTCGGAATTTACGGGAGATATTATCTGTAACAAAAAGATCTATGGATAACGGGAGCGGCTG
Source organism: Geotrypetes seraphini (assembly GCF_902459505.1). Lineage (NCBI taxonomy): Eukaryota > Metazoa > Chordata > Amphibia > Gymnophiona > Dermophiidae > Geotrypetes > Geotrypetes seraphini. The sequence goes on along the minus strand of NC_047093.1, from coordinate 2,327,873 downwards.
TCATCAGAAATGTGTGTATTGTCAGTATGCGTTGGAAGTTGATTGCATAAACATACCAAACAGTGAAAAAATATTTCCTTTACGGAGCATTACTAATTGTGACACTAGTCAGGTTGTGTATGGGGTTAGATGCCCATATAATAAGTGATATCTGGGGCAGACTAAACGTAAAATTAAGTACTGAATTGCTCAGCATATGAGTAACTTGAGACAGGAAAAAACTGACCTATCTTTGGTATCTCATTGGGTTCAACAGCAACATGGGGTTCTTGAGTTGCAATTTGTGATATTGATGTTAATCAGGGGGGGGGGGAATATTTCTGAAATACTAGTGAGGAACGGTTGAACCAAAAGGATTAAATAAGGATATTGGCATCTATTATAGGGTCATTTGCCCTGATAAAAGGGAAACAGGAAGTGAGGTAGTTAACGGAACTTTCCTTTCATGTTGAAGTTGAAAGGGTGATCCTGGTTTGGACGCTCCGACCTTATGAGCTGCTGTACATGATTATTTATAATGAAACTTCAAGGTAACATGGATTTTGGAATATATTATATTGTATGTTTATGGAATATGTTTGATAATAGGTGAAGTTTAGTTTAGTTATTATGTATTGTAGTATGTTAATTTGAAATGGAGTCGTACCCAGTAAGCTCCTGATGGCGAAACATGTGAATCTTATCGAGCTGAATGAGAATATTTAGCGAGGGTGAATTGGACATCACTGAAGATTTACGGGATAAGTGCAATTGAAGCAAATGATGAGTATTCATGAGTGAGCACTTTGAATCCAAGCATTTTGGATGCTGGTGTTGGACATTGGTGCTAATTGATTGCTGCTATACCCAAGTGATGGGTGAACATTTCATGAAATCTTTTAAGGAGATTTTATAATTTATGTATGAACTGGGTGGGCTCTATATGTATGGTGATGTTGTATGAGATATGTTTATGAGTATTCATGAAATTAATAAAAGTATTATGTATTTATATTAATGGTTAATGATAAATGTTTTGAATAGAGATTAAAACAGCTTTTTTTGAATATATGATTTGTATAATAGTGATTGAAGCTATTTAAAGTTTATTGATAAGCCCTGGCAGGATTTTTAAATTGATTGTCACCACCTCTATGGAGAGACAATGCATCTACCACTCTTTCTGTAAAAACGTATTTCCTTAGATTACTCCTTAGCCTATCACCTCTTAACTTCATCCTATGCCCTCTCATTCCATAAATGGGCTCCCACTTGAACCGGAGGAAGGACCCGAACACTGTCATTGGGCAGGTTGAGAAGAGGAGGAGATAGAAGAGGAGTCCTGACCTACCTAGCGAGCACCCAGAAAGCACTGTATACACTGGAAGAACCAACTCTGTGAGGAAGCCCCAAAGGCCTATACTGGCAAAACTCACAAAGATGAGTGCAGTCTAATCCTCCTTTACCAGACTGCCAAGGCCTGTCCTCTGGCAATTGAGGCACCTTGGAATCACCTAAACTCTGCACCAGCTCTGTCCAAGTCCTTGCCAAAAAGAAAAGAACCCTTGAAGGTAAATTTGCTAAGCTTGGATTTGGAGGCCGCATCCACCGACAAATCACGTAGCCACAGAGTACGTCCAGTAGCCACCCCTCTCGTATGAGGAAAGACTAAAGAGGTTAGGGCTCTTCAGCTTGGAAAAGAGACGGCTGAGGGGAGATATGATTGAAGTCTACAAAATCCTGAGTGGAGTAGAACAGGTACAAATGGATTGATTTTTTACTGTATCGAGATTTACAAAGACTAGGGGATACACAAAGTGACAGAGAGACACTTTTAAAATCAAGAGGAGGAAATATTTTTTCACTGAGAGAATAGTTAAGCTTTGGAATGTATTGCCAGAGGATTTGGTGAGAGAAGTTAATGCAGCTGGTTTAAAAAAAAAGCTTTGGACAAGTTCCTGGAGGAAAAGTCCATAGTCTGCTGTTGAGACAGACACGGGGGAAGCCATGGAATGCTTCTACTATATGGGCTTCTGCCAGGTACTTGTGACTTGGATTGGCTTCTGTGAAGATGGACCACTGGTCTGACCCAGTAAGGCTATTCTTATGTTCTTAAGCTTTAATGTTTGTTTAAGTTCAGAGGCAAACTGTGCACAGAACTTTAACCCTCAAGACATACAACTACGTGCAGGATTGCACAACACAGGCCTGGCTCCTAAAAAGAATTCTTGTTTAGCCAAAACTATTCTGTATTTCCTGTGCATATGGGGTAACAAAGTTCAGCACTGGTTACTAAAGGGGCTTTTGTTTCACCTTGTATCCTTGTCTGACTGTGGTTTATGAAGGCCTTGCTCCCACACATTACAATATGGATCTAGACATAACCAGAAGTAACTCAAAACTAGTTATAATCAGGCACAGTAGGTCTTTTTCTGTACCCAGGCAGCTTGCAATCTGAGTCTGTACTTGAGACAGTGGATTTTAAATGACTTAAGACTCCAAGCATGGTCAGTGGGATTTGAACCCTGGCTTTCCTCGCTCTAACTACAAAGACTAAATGGTTAATTTTCCAACAGAAGGGGAAGAGACATGATCCTTGGCATAAGGTAAGTCAATTTTAAATGTTGGAGTTGGTCCGAAATAGTATATTCATAGATTTGCATTTTCAACTCTGCATGCGCACACAAAGCCAGTGATAGTGAGGAAAAAGCAGAGTTAGCACAATGGAGGAACCTGTAGCAGTTTTCCATCCCTACCCAAAACATGCTTCCTCTTCATGGGGCCAAAGATAGGGACTTTTAGTCAAAATTAGGAAGAGAAATTCCCAGGCAGCTGGGTAAAATTATTTTACTCATGTTCTCTATATTTGCAGGTATGGCTAGAGTATGAAGCATTTTGTGTACGTCCCTGTAACACCCACCCAGCAGGTAATGGAACTGCAGTCCCTTTTACAGTGTAAGGGAAATAGACAAGAGCCCTGACAAATACCAAATGATTGTTCACTTCCACACACTGATCAATTGTTTAGACTGCTTTATTCATCATCTGTAATCCACATCATCTTTTCTCCTCCCAGTCAACGAATCCTGAAGAGCAAAGATCAACACACCTCACCAGGCAGAGTGCAAAGGCCACATCTTACCATCTGTGTGAACACCAGCGATGAGGTAATCGCCCATGGCACGAGCCTGCCGCAGTTGGTTGGAATGTCCATAATGCACCATGTCATAGCTAGAAGAAAAGGAAAAGAATAAATTCAGGAAAAGAATCTACGAAGACCATCCACTTCCTGCCTTTAGACTCTGGCATGACTCCTGCACTACAGCCAGGATGGATAAAAATCAATGAGTTCAAAAAATGGATTTTTGCTTTAATAAAATGCTTTTGAGGAAAAATCTATCTAAAAGTAGTTTTCTATTTAAGATACATTCTAGTTCAAAAGTTATTCATTGTGTAGTACCTGAAGACTGGAAGGTGGCCAATGTTACGCTGATTTTTAAAAAGGGCTCCAGGGGAGATCCGGGAAATTACAGTGCTGGGCAAAATGATGGAAACAATTATAAAAAATAAAGGGGTCCTTTTATTAGTCTATAGATACGTTAGTGTGCCTTAGTAAAAGGACCCCAAAATTGTGGAACACGTAGACAGAGTCAGCATGGGTTTGGCCAAGGGAGATTTTGCCGCACCAATTTGCTTGACATCACTGAAGGTGTGAATAAAGGTGAGCCAGTTGATGTAGTGTATCTCGATTTTCAGAAAGCTTTTTAAAGTTCCTCATGAGAGGCTCCTGGGATAGGTGGCAAAGTTCAGTTGTGGGTTAGGAATTGGTTATTGGATAGAAAACAGAGGATAGGGTTAAATGGTCATTTTTCTCAATGGAGGAGAGTAAACAGTAGAGTAAACGAGTGGATCGAATTTTTACTCTGTCAAATAATACAAAGACTAGGGGACACTCGAAGTTACAGGAAAATACTTTTAAAACCAATAGGAGGAAATTTTTTTAGTTAAGCTCTGGAACGCATTGCCAGAAGTTGTGGTAAAAGCAGAGAGGGTAGCTAGCTTTAAGAAAGATTTGGACAAGTTCCTGGAGGAAAAGTCCATAGTCTGTTATTGAGAAAGAAATGGGGGACGTCACTGCTTGCCCTGGATTGGTAGCATCGAATATTGCTACTCCTTGGATTTTGGCCAGGTACTAGTGACCTGGATTGGCCACCGTAAGAACAGGCTACTGGGCTTGATGGACCTTTGGTCTGACCCAGTAAGGCTATTCTTATGTTCTTATAGCATGAGGTTGTATATTCATGCAATGTTTAAATTTTTGGGTAAATGAATTCTATGAATCCATTCATAATGTTACAGGTAATTTTCATCTAGAATATATTATCACAGATGCAATGGTCATATTTGAGCAAAAATATATTTGCTATTATTACCATCATTTTGATACAGTTGTTATGAAGAAATAAAGAGTTGAAACAAGCAAATATCCTTTTTTGGGCAGTACTGAGTGGCGGTGAATACACAATTCATCCCACAGAAAAAGAATCAACTGCAGCAGACAGAGCATGGTCTCAATTCCCCAACATACAATGGTTCGAACTCAATAAACTCTACAAAAAATACAGCCACGCACCCTGTGACCTCAACCACTGCCCATCATATCTTCTTACAACCTCCAGCGCAAAATTCCGTACTCTACTTCTGCAATGGATACAAACCATACTCACAGATGGCCTTTCCCCAACTGACCTCAGCGAAATCATCATCACGCCAATCCAAAAAGATCCAAAAGGACCAACAGACCAACCATCCAACTACAGACCCATTGCCTCAATACCTCTATATGTCATATTAACAGAAGGACTAGTAGCCAAACTCCTCATCAGCTATCTAGAAGACCATAACATACTTCACCCCACGCAATCTGGCTTCAGAACCAAGTTCAGCACAGAGACATTACTAGAGTCCCTTATTGACACAGCCAGACAACTCCTCAGCACAAGAAAAAAAAAAATGCTTCTCATACAACTGGACCTGACCGCAGCATTTGACCTGGTAGACCATAACATCCTACTGCAAATTTTGGACGCAATAGGTATCTCTGATAAAGTATACTCTTGGTTTGAAGACTTCCTAAAATCCAGAACATACAGAGTAAAATCAGATAAAGAAAAATCTGAACCTTGGTTCAACCTCTGCGGCATACCACAAAGATCCCCACTATCCCCTACTCTCTTCAACTGCCTCTCTCGGAACATACCTGGATAATCTAGGCATAACCACCTATAGTTATGCAGATGACATTACCATTCTCATACCTTTTGATCAACCAAAGACTGCCATGACAAACACTACACTGAACACTAGAAACAGTAATGACCTTGATGAAAGATCACAAACTGAAACTCAACCCGGACAAAACTAAATTCATCCTCCTCGAAAATGACAAAATCACAACCATAACCAATATAGAAATCAACTCAATCAACTACTCCATTCAAACCACCATAAAACTACTAGGAATGACTATAGACAGATGCTGCACCATGCAACCGCAAATAAATAAAACAATACAGAAATCCTTCGCAGTTATGAGAAGCCTAAGACAAGTCCGGAAATTCTTCGAAAGAACACAATTCCAGCTTATAGTACAATCCCTAATCCTAGATCTACTAGATTCCTGCAACATCCTCTACCTCCCCTGCCCTGCTACAATGACTAAACAACTACAAACAATCCAAAATACAGCTCTGAGACTCATCTACTCATTGAGGAAACACGACCATATTACAGAACCATACATCAACTCACACTGGCTACCAATCCAAGAAAGAATACTATTTAAAACCTTAAATGGAGACAGCCCAACCTACCTGAACAACTGCCTCATTCAAGCCACCTCAATCAGACATAGAAAGACACACACCCCATTCACACACACCCTTCCCACGATCAAACAAGTTAAACGGAAAAAACTATACGATGGCCTCCTAGCCACTCAAGCAGCAAACTAGATAACCAAATCTCTAATCTACTGATAACTACCCCAGACTACAAGATGCTCAGAAAAGAAATAAAAACTATATTCTTCAAGAATTCCTGAAACAGTCCTAACATCACATATACCGTCCTCCCTCCCTCCCTCTTCCCGCCACACAGAAACTACCTTGACCTACTCTTTACCTTCTCTAGAAATGACGATCTTCCATTGTAACCAACCGTTTATAACTCTTTTGTAGCTCCTTGTCAGGAGTTGCTGTCTACGGCCTTTACTATTGGCTCCCAATTCCCTGTTCCTCTTAAATTTCACCATTGTCATTTGAAAGATGAGTCCCCCTTGTTTGAATATACTACTTTTGGGAACAACAATATAAGCTTGTCCTTCGATTGTACATTTCTCCTAAGAGGGCTTACCTGTCTGGGTTTCAGGAGTCAGCTGCCTGCCCGTGATGTCAGACCGCCGAGGCAGGCTTGGGACACATGTTTTGGACTTGCCCCGCTATTATTTCTTTTTGGGATGCAATTTTTATCTTTGTGGAGCGCATTTGGAACATAACTATTCACCACTCCCCCTTAGTTTTATTTGGAGCTGAACCCCCACTATTCCCTCCCCGTATCAGGGGGTTGCTGCCTTTCTTAAGTGGACAGTTCTTTTTCCATTGAAATGTATCCTGCTCAAATGGCTTGACCAGGATGTGCTGGACTACTCTCTAAGGCAGTGCCGGATGATTACTCTTCTGATGTGGGAAAGATGAGATGTGTTCGATTTTTTCTCTCTCCCGCGGTGCTCTTTTCAGCGCACTTGGGAACCCTTTTGGACTATCATGACGCATGTGGCACATAGCCACTTGCTTAACTGTTAAGGCTCTTTTATATTGCTGTCTTCCATTTATGTATGCCTTTGCCCTTTTATATTGTACTACAGTTTATCATAAGGCTTGTACTTGGAAGGAGGACTGGGGGTGGGGTGGATGGGGGGGGAACTATTGGGGGGGATGGGTAGTTGGATGTTGTGGGATATTTCATATACCTTGAGCTTGTTTTGCTGTCTTGTGTACCTATTTCTGGTTTTTCTATTGAGCTCAATAAAATATATTTGAATATAACTCTTTTGTAATCCGCCTTGAACCACAAGGTAATGGCAGAATAGAAATCTCTAATGTAATGTAATGTAATACAATCAGTAATACTAAATAAGCAAAAATGGTATTAATAATAAAATAACAGCATTGACATTTTTTTGTTGTTGTTTAGGGGAATCTATCATCAGTCTAAAGCAGTGGTCTCAAACTCAAACCTTTTGCGGGGCCACATTTTGGATTTAACAGTTAAAAGGAAAGATATATAAATTATAAAGAGTTTTACCTTATGCAAAATTATCATTTCTTTAATAAGACATTAACTATTTTTTCTGCGGCCCTCCAAGTACTCTATTTTTTCTGCAGCACTCACATTTAAAGTTTAATATCTTTTCTTTCTCAAAACTGGCACATTTCAATCACTATATTGAAAATAAAATCATTTCCCTACCTTTGTTGTCTGGTGACTTTATTTTTCTGTGCTTTCAACTATGTTTCCAGGGCCTTCTTGTCCTTTGACTGTTTTTCTCTCCGTCTTCACTTTCTGCCTTGCATCCATCTTTGGCATTAACTTAATGTTCAATTTTTCGGCTTTCTTTTCAAAATCTACATTTCCATGTCTTCCCTTCCCTTCCTATCTCTCTCTTCTTCCGTCCTATTTCCATGGTCTGGCATCTCTTTCCTTCCTTTCTCTCCCTCCCTCCCTCCCTCCTTCCTTCCATTCCCCTGGTCTGGCATCTGTCTCCTTCCCTTCCCCTATGCCCTGGCATCTCTCCCTCCCCCTCCATGGTCTGATATCTCCTTTCCTTCCCTCCCTCCAATGAACTTGGCTTCTTCTCTTGTTCCTCTCCTTTCCTCTCTCCTTCCTTCCCTCTCTTTCCCCAATTGGGTGCAGCAGCAACAGAAGCAGCATTTCCCTTCCCCCTTTCCTGTGCAGGAGAGGTATTTCTCTTCTCCTTTCCCTCCCTCTCCCTTTCCCTGTACAGCAGCAGCAGCATTTCCCTAGGGTCCCCCTTTCCCTATGTAGCAGAAGCATTTCTTTTTCCCCTCCCTTTCCATTCTCTTCCTTGTGGAGCAGCAGCGTGTCTGGCCGGCTCGTTCCGTTCAAAGCCGCAGGTGGCGGCTCCTTGCGAGATCTGCGCCTGCGTCTGAAGCCTCTCTGATGTTGTGACGTCAGAGAGGCTTCCGATGCAGGAGTGGATAGCGCAAGGAGCCGCCAACCCGCGGCTTTGAACGGAATGAGCCGGCCAGACACGCTGCTGCTCCAAAATGAAGGGAAAGGGGAAGAGAAATGCTGTTTATCGCGTCCAGACTGCGGGCTGCAAATAAAACCTGGAGAGCCACATTCGGCCTGCGTGTTTGAGACCGCTGTCCTATGCCCTCTCATTCCAAGCTTCCTTTCAATTGAAAGGGACTCGACTCATGAGTACTTACACCACATAGGAATTTAAACGTCTCTATCATATCTCCCCTCTCCCGCCTTTCCTCCAAAGTATACAGATTGAGATCTTTAAGTCTGTCCACATACACGTTATGACGAAGACTACGCACCATTTTAGTAGCCTTCCTCCATCCTTTTTATATCTTTTTGAAGGTGCAGCCTCCAGAATTGTACACAATATTCTAAATGAGGTCTCACCAGAGTCTTATATAGGGGCATCGATATCTCCTTTTTCCTACTGGCCATACCTCTCCCTATGCACCCTAGCATCCTTCTAGCTTTCAACCTTTTCAACCTGTTTGGCCACCTTGAGGTCATCACATACAATCACGCCCAAGCCCTGTTCTTCTGTCATGCACAAAAGTTTTTCACCCCTAAACTGTACCGTTCCTTTGGGTTTTTGCAGCCCAAATTCATGACCTTGCACTTCTTAGCATTAAATTTTAGCTGCCAAATTTCAAATCATTCTTCAAGCTTAGCTCGGTCTTTCTTTATGACATTCACATCATCCAGGGTGTCTACTCTACTGCAGACTTTGGTATCATCCGTAAAGAGGCAAATCTTGCCTGACAGCCTTTCAGCAATATTGCTTATAAAAATGTTAAAAATAACAGGCCCAATAACAGAACCTTGAGGCAAACCACTGGTAACATCCCTTTCCTCAGAGCAATCTCCATTGACCACTATACTCTGTCGTCTTCCACTTAACCAGTTCCTGACCCAGCCTGGGGCCCATCCCGAGGGCATTCAGTTTATTTATTAGCTCTCTGTGTGGTACACTGTCAAAGGCTTTGCTAAAATCTAAATACACCACATCTAGCATACTCCCTCTATCTAATTCTCTGGTCACCCAGTCAAAGAAATTGATCAGACCTACCTCTAGTGAATTGACAAGACATACCTCTAGTGAATCCATGTTGGCTTTGTGGTCCTGTAATCAACCGGATTCTAGAAACTTCACCATTCTCTGTTTTAAAAGCGTTTCCATTAATTTGCTTACCACATAAGTCAGACTTACCGGCCTATAATTCCCTACTTCTTCAATACTTCCACTTTTGTGGAAAGGGACCACATCCGCCCTTCTCCAGTCCTCCGGTACCACTCCCGACTCTACAGAAGCATTGAAAAGGTCAGTCAGCAGAGCTACTAAAACTTCCCCAAGTTCCTTCAGCACCCTCGGATGTACACCATCCGGCCTCATTGCTTTATCTACCTTTATTTTAGCTAACTCTTCACGAACAAAAGCCTCTGAAAATCGATCGGGGTCTACCACTCCATCATCCCTATTCTCATTTGTCTTCTGTGGTCCTGCTTCTGGATCATCAGCCGTGAACACAAATAGAAATATTTGTTAAGCAATTCAGCCTTTTCTTTATCAGCTTCTACATATTCCTCCCATTCACTTTTGAGTCTCACAATGCCACTTTTGTATTTCTTGCTATCACTGATATATCTACAAAATGTTTTGTCTCCCCGTTTTACTGTCAGCTATTTTTTCTTCCATTTGTATCTTTGCTTTCCAGACTTCTTGACCAGCCTCTCTTAACTTTTCCAGATATTTTGTCTGTATTCCTCTTTCTGTGATCTTTTGTAGTTTATGAAAGCTAACCTCTTATTCCTTACCTTTTCAGCTATTATTTTTGAGAACCAAAATGGCCTTCTTTTCCTCTTAATTTTACTTACTTGCCTCACAAAAAGATTTGTCACCCTTACAATAACTCCTTTCAGTGTCCCAGAAATAAAGACTAATGTCATTGAAAATGCTTAATACTTCCATAACAATCATTTTACAACAGCTCTGAAAATAATGGGTGGAACCAAGCTAATGATCCCACAAGATTTTAGATGGAACTCTGTAGTGGACTGTTTTGAGAGATATATCTAGAACTAGTCTATTCTGATGACAGTTTGTGAACAAAATGGAGAGAAAATAGATGGCACTGTTATGGCTAAAATCCTCAACATTGGGCTTAAGAGAATTGTTGAAGATATACTGAGAATCCTGAAACCCATTTCTGAAGCTTTAAACAAAATACAGAAAAATATCTGTTTTATTGCTGATGCTGTTGAAATTTGGAAGGACCTGAGTGAGCACTTAAAAACAGAACTGTACAATGTGCGTTAGGTGCTATAGACTCGTATTTGAGTCCTAGCAACTTGATGAATTACAGATCTAAAAAAAAAAATGGTTTTGTGCTAGTTTAGTAAGGTCCTTCAGTGTCATCCCCATTGTTATTTTCAGTGTGTCCAGCCATCTGATTGCAGATCGCCCTGTTCACCTGGTTCCTTCAATCTCCCCTGGTTCGTTCAATGTCCTTCTCCGATGATCTTTCTCTTCTGATAGAGTGACTAAAATAAGACAGTTGTAACTTCATCATTTGGGTTTCTAGTGACATAGCCGGTTTGATCTCTTCCAGAATTGATTTGTTGCACAATGACAGAATTAAATTACAAGCATTAAAAAATGTATGTGACAAGCACTGTCTTCAGCTCATTTTCTTGAAAATATTGTCACTATTTGGTACCGGGGCAAACCTTAAATGCTGAAGAAGATTTGGCTATGACGTGAATATCCAGGAATCATCCATTTGAATGCCAACTATAATAAACTTCAGAGCTAAGGGGGAACCATTAAAAAAAAAAAAAAGTTTGCCAATGATGCTGTAAAGAAAGTCACACCAGTGAACTGGTGAGGGTCACTGATTATGCACTTGGATTTAGAGACTGTTGAAGCAATGATTTCACTTTTAACAACAGTAGCTTCTTCTGCTGGCATAGAAAGAATATTCTTTTCTTTTGGATTTGTTCATCCCAAATTGAGAAATTGTTTGGGACCTGATAAAGCAGTAAAGCTTGTTTTTCTTTTCCAGTTTATGAAGAAACAAGATGAAGATGAGTGAGTTACAGAAGACAGTATTATAAGTTTTTCATGTGTGGACTTGGCTAATAGTCCAAGATTTTTTTTAAAGATAATTTGTTTAACTACATCAGTTATAATGGATGTTTAATACAAGAATACATATGCTATGTTATTATCGTTTTGGTTAAATAAAACTATTTAAATTGTTGTTAAAATAATTATTATTTTTCTCCTTTCAATAAAAGTACAGCAGAAAATGCAATAATTTCAGAATTATTTATCTATGTATTTCTAATAGTACAAATAAGTATTTTTTAACTAGCTTTATAGCCCGTTACATTAACGGGTGCTAGAATATATGTGTGTCTGTCTTTATTTCTTTCTCTCTGTCTCCTTAGCCGCTTTTTCCTGTCCATTCTCCCTTATTTTTACCTCCCCTGTGTCCACCACCACCCCTTCACTGCTCCCCTTATCCAGCAGCAGCCCTTCTCCCTTTGTTTTACCTCTCCCCTGTCCATCAGCACCTCTTCCTGCTCCCCCTGTCCAACAGTAAGCCTCTCTTCATTTTTCCCCCGTGTCCATCATCACCTCTTCCTGCTCACTCTGTCCAGCAGTAGGCCTTCCTTCATTTCCCCCCCTGTCCATCAGCACCTCTTCCTGCTCCCCATGTCCAGCAGTAGGCCTCCCTTCATTCCCCCCCCTCTGTGTCCATCAGCACCTTTTCCTGCTCCCCCTGTCCAACAATAGGCCTCCATTCCTTCCCCCCGTCCATCATCACTTCTTCCTGCTCCCTCTGTCCAGCAGTAGGCCTCCCTTCATTTCCCCCCCTGTCCATCAGCACCTCTTCCTGCTCCCCCTGTCCAGCAGTAGGTCTCCCTTCATTTCCCCCCTGTCCATCAGCACCTCTTCCTGCTCCCCCTGTCCAGCAGTAGGCCTCCGTTCATTTTCCCCCCCCTGTCCATCAGCACCTCTTCCTGTTCCCCCTGTCAAGCAATAAACCTCCCTTCCTTTTCCCCCCCCTGTCCATCATCACCTCTTCCTGCTCCCTCTGTCCAGCAATAGGCCTCCCTTCATTTTCCCCCCCTGTCCATCAGCACCCCTTCCTGCTCCCCCTGTCCATGGGAGTTAGTACAGAGCCGGTGTCTGCCATTCTCCCCAGAGTCCTTGCGCCTCCCCCCCTTCCCTTCCCACGGACCTGACCACCTACCCGGCGATTCAAGCAGCGTGTGCACCAGTGTTTACACGCTGCTTCGGGTCCTTCTACTGCCCTGATTTACTCTGGCACGTCCCTGATGACATCATCAGAGACGCGGCAGAGCAAATCAGGGAAGTAGAAGGGCCTGCTCTCCGTCAGTGACGTAATAATCATGCATGCGCACTTGTCTTGTCACATCCCGACAGAAAAGGAATCAGGGAACACGCGAGGCAAGTGCGCATGCGCAGCTAGCATTTTATTATTTAAGATATAACTGTAAAATTAATCTGAAAAATTATTTTTCAAAAACTTAGGGCTCCTTTTATGAAGCCGTGCTAGCGGTTTAACGCACTTAATAGCGTGTGCTAAACTGCCGGCCATGCTAGCTGCTACCGCCTCCTGAGCAGGTGGTAGTTCTTCGGCTAACTTGGCTTCGTAAAAGGAGCCCTTAAACCTTCATCTGGTTGTAAATATTAATATTATACCAATAAGATTGAGTCTTTCTGTAAAAAAACATGTAACATGTTTTAAATCATATTTTTCTGACTAGTGATTTAAATCATATCCATCCTGATAGCCATTTAATCCTACCCTCTGTTTTCTGTCAAATAACCAATTCCTAACTTACAACAAAACACTGCCTATCCCAAGGTATTTATAAAAAATAACAGCAAAACAGGGAAGATAGGGCATCCTGATATCGAGAAACAAGATGGGAGAGTTAGAATATATTGCACTAAATGAAAAGATAGCTATAATAGCCCCCTTCTGAGACCTGGTGGAAGGAAGATAATCAATGAGACAGCGTCATACCGGGGTACAAACTATATTGCAGCGAGAGGGTGGATTGAAACAGTGGAGGCAAAGCATTTTATGTTAAGGAGGTCCTTGGATTGAAAATTCTACAGGAGCAGAAACACACCTTGGAATCCCTGTAAGTAGAGATTCCATGTGTAAAGGGGAAAAGGATAGTGCTAGAAGTCTGCAGGATTAAGGGATAGATGCTGAAACGTTATCAGAAATTAGGGAGGCTAACAAACAATATTGACTGGGTAAGTGTAGCATCAAGTCATGCTAGGGAGGTCAAATTCAGTCAAGGACTTCCTGGGCCCCTCAAATCTGTGGTTTAAAAGCAACCTCCTAGGCAGCCCAAGAAGTCCACCCACAAGGAACACGTGACCAGAGGGGCGCCCCTCCCCCCTTCCCTTTAACTTTCCAGGACAGAGCAACAGCATGAACTTGCTGCCCGCTTCATGTTGGCTAGTCCTCTGTCGTCACTTCCTGGGCGCTGTCAGAAAGAGGCTACGCCAACGGCACAGGCAGGCGGGCGCGAGGGTCCACGAGACCTCGCGCGCGCTCTGCCGAAGCAGCCAGAGAGGGCTCAGCGCGCGCTGGGGGTCTTTGACAGGAGCGCAGCGACCTCCCGCTCCCCGCCACTCACCAGCCGTCGCACCAGACCCGCACCGGGCCTTTGCCTGGCTCCGGGCTTCCCACCTCCGCCTCCTGCCCGTTTCTCAGCATCGCGGCTGTCAAAAAGACAGGACAACCTCGGGGACCCGCCCCGGAAGCGACGACACAAAAGCGCGCCGGAACTGCTCACCTGAGGCGAAAACGGCCACTAAATAGAGCTCCCGGCCGGCGCCAGAACGCGACAGAGCAAAGGCTTCCCGGGCAGGCTGACGGGGGGGTTGGGGGGTCCGACGGACGTTCCAGTTTGTCGATCTGGAGAAGGACTGAGATTGTCTGGCAAAGTTACACACGGGAAAGGAGTAGATCCTGTGAAAGAAAGGACCGGCCAAGATTGGCATTTCTGGTCAACAAATCTTTTGAGACAGGAGTCGTTCCTGGGGATTGGGGGCAGAGAGGACGGCCAGTAATGGGTTACAGGATCTAAAGGTAAATCATGCCAAACGAAACTGATTGAACTTTTTTAATTGGGTAACCAGAGAATTGGATCAAGGACATATGCTAGATATAATTTACTTAGATTTGATTTCAGCAAAGCCTTTGACACAGTTCCTCAGAGCAGGCTGAAGTTAGGACCCAAAGTGATGAACTGGATTAGAAACTGGTGGTTAATGGAATTCACTCGGAGGGAAAGGTGAGTAGTGGAGTCCCTTAGGGATTGGTGCTGGGGCCACTCCTGTTCAATATGAGCCACATTGCTGAAGGGAAATGATACCAAGATTTGTAACAGAATAGATACGGAGGAGGCAATGGAAAACATGAAAGAGAAGAATGGTCTAAATAAATATTTGGCAACTAAAATTCAATGCAAAGAAGTGTAGAGTAATGCATTTGGGGATTAGAAACTGGACGGAGCCATATGTGCTGGGAGGTGAGAGGCTGATATGCACGGATGGGGAGAGGGACCTTGGGGGTGATAGTGTCTGAAGATCTAAAGGCAAAGAAACAGTGTGACAAGGCGCTGGCTTTTGCCAGAAGGATGCTAGGCTGTATAATAATAATAATAACTTTATTTTTCTATACTGCCATAGTCAAACTGACTTCTAGGCGGTTCACATAGAAAGAAGGCTGGACAATCAGCGAATTACAAAATGCAAGAAGAAAGATGTTACATAATACAATGGGGTTATAAGGTGAAAAAAAAAACAAAAACCTGAGAGATGTGATCTCATTAAGCAAGGAATTTGTCAAATAGAACGGTTTTAATTGATTTTCAGAATGTGTTGTTGGTTTGCCTGGCGTGACCAGTAGAAGAAGGTGTTGAAGCCCCTGTTCAGGTCATTCATGAGGTCCCACTTGGAGTATTATGTTCAATACTGGAGACCGTATCTGGCAAAGGACATAAGAAGACTCCGGTCCAGAGGAAGGTGACAAAAATGGTAGTAGGTTTACGCCAGAAAACATAAGGAGAGACTGGCAGCCCTGAATATGTATACCCTAGAGCAGGGGTAGGCAATTCCGGTCCTCGAGAGCCGGAGCCAGGTCAGGTTTTCAGGATGTCCACAATGAATATGTATGACAGGGGTAGGGAATTCCAGTCCTCGAGAGCCTTATTCCAGTTGGGTTTTCAGGATTTCCCCAATGAATATGCATTGAAAGCAGTGCATGCAAATAGATCTCATGCATATTCATTGGGGAAATCCTGAAAACCCAACTGGAATACAGCTCTCGAGGACTGGAGTTCCCTACCCCTGATGTATGAGATGGATTTACATGCACTGCCTCCTTGAGATGCAAATCTATATCATGCATATTCATTGTGGATATCCTGAAAACCTGACCTGGCTCCAGCTCTCGAGGACTGGAATTGTCTACCTACCCTAGAGCAGTGTTCCTCAACTTCTTCAAGCCAAGTATCCTCTGTCAGTGGTTCCCAACCCTGTCCTAGAGGACCAACAGTCCATTCTGGTTTTTGGGATAGCCCTAATGAATATGCATGGGGAAGATTTGCATGCCTGATACCTCCATTATATGCAAATCTCTCTCATGCATATTCATTAGGGCTATCCCAAAAACCCAACTGGCCTATTGGTCCTCTAGGACAGGGTTGGGAACCACTGCTCTAAGTCTAATAAATATCAACTGAGTACCCCCACCCATGCTCCGTCCCTGACCCCACCCCATAATAATAATACTAATTGTAATCACAGGTCTCTGGAACGACCTTACTATCCCGTTGTGGAACCTGGGCTCTCTCCAACTATTCCGCAAGCAACTGAAAACTTGGCTCTTCTCTAACATGTAATTCTATTTTCCCCCTTACTCTTCCATTCTATATATAAGCTCATGTAAACCTTTTCCTTTCTTTTCTTATATTTTAAGTTCATGTAAACCATGCCGAGCTCCACTTCGTGGAGAGGATGCGGTATATAAACTTAAGGTTTAGTTTAGTAATGCAATTTCTTCCATCCATTTTTCATATACACACAATATAATCTTAATACATAATGGCAACCACAAAATAAAAAAAACCCCACAAAGCACACTGTATGCAGAGAAAATGTTAATTATTTCTACAGTATTCTTTTTTTTTCCAAAGAGGTTAAGGCAGATGACTGCAATGTCACCTCGGTAACAACTATAGAAAAAGACAAATATAGTGCAAAATATAGACAAGCAGATATAAATTCTCAAAACTGATACATTTCGACCACTAAATTGAAACTAAAACCATTTTTCCTACCTTTGCTGTCCGGTGATTTCATGAGTCACTGGTTGCACTTCCTTCTGACTGTGCCTCCTGCATGCTTCCTCTTGCCCAGACCTCATTCCATTCCCCAGCCAACATCTCTGTCCCTCCATGAGTCCAACTTTTCTTTCTTTCTCATCCCCCAGATCATGTGCATTTTTCACCGCTGCCCACTAGCCCCATGCCCATTTCTCCTATCACCCCTCTCCAACACCATGCCACATCTCTCCCTCCATCACTATGCCCAACATTCCTCCCCCTTGTATCCCCTTCAATCCATTCCTCTGTTCCCTCTCCACCAAATCCAACATTTCTTCCCCTCTTCCTTCTATTCCCCATGCATCTCTACCTCATTCTTTCAACCCAATTTTCCTCCTTTCCTCATGTGCACCATCTATTTCCCTCACTAACACCCGACTGTCCCTTTCTATTCCTTCCCTCCCTCCTGTGTCCCAAGTTAGTGCCTCCTTCCTCCCTCGTGTTTATGTCCCCTCCCTTCCTTCTATGTCCCGGGTTTGTGCCCCCTCCCCCTCACTGCCTTCCAGCCTTTGTCCCATCCCCTTCCTCTCTCCCCTGAAGCCAAGCCGTGCCAAAACCTACCTGCTCCCCACTGAAGCCGCAGCCAATTCCTTCCTGCCACCCGACACGCTACATCCATCCCCTGGTCCGCCACACCACATGCTCCATCCAATCATCCCCCACTGCTGCAATTCTGGGCAAGGGCCAGGCGCGTGCAGCAATTGCATGCTTCCGGCCCACAAGCCTTCCCACCGACGTCAATTCTGAAGGAGAGAAAGTTCTGGGCCAGCCAATCACTGCTTGGTTGGCCTGGAACCTTCTCTTCGAAGTCGGAATTGATGTCAGGGGGAAGGCTTGTGAGCTGGCAGCGTGCAATTGCTGCATGCGCCTGGCCCTTTCTTGCCTGGAGTTGCGGCAGGGGTGGGGGATGATTAGATAGAGCATGTTGGGTGGAAGCAGGGGTGGTGGTGGATGTAGCGTATCGGGTGGCAGGAAGGAATCAGCGGCGGCTTCATTGGGGGGGGGGCAGGCAGGGAGAGATCCCAGGTGGCGGCCAGGCCGCTTACCCCCTGGGATACGCATGCCACATGTTAACACTGGTATAGACCAGTCTCCTATACCAGATGAGTATCTTCCTGAATTTGACTTGGTCCACCAGGACCTTCACTGGACTCCTCGCACTTATGTTTGTGCTTCTCCACCACAAGCTACAATTTTGTCTCCAGGGTGGCTTCATCCTGGGAACCTCTTCTCAACAAGACCCTACTTCTCACATGGACGTACCTCAGCTTGTGGAAGAGGGGGAAGAATATTCTTATCCAAAATTCTTACAAAAAGTATCTACTTTACTTAATCTTAACCAAGCTTCTGCAAAGTCAGAGAAGAAATATTTTCAAACAATTCTTCAGTCCTGCAAAACTCCTTCAAAGGAATTTACTGTTTTGCCAGTACACCAAGTTTTTTAAGAACTTCAGCTTGAAAACTGGCAAAAGCCACATTCTGTTTCTACAGCATCTAGACACTTTGAATTGAAGTACAAAGTGCAAAAGGTGCCTGGGCATGATTTTACCCAACTGCCCCACCATTCTGTGGTTTCTGAATCAGCTATTAAAAAGGCTAAGGCATCAAAAACTCAATACCATTCTCCACCAGTAAAAGAATATCGTATACTGGACTCTATAGGGTGAAAGGTCTACCAAGGCACAATGCTGGCTTCCAAAATAATAGCTCATTAGCTTCAGATATCCTCCATTTTCAACACTCCATCTTACAATAACTGGAGACAGCCTTACCGGATGAAGCACCAACTTTGCACATTGCACTTCAAGAATCAACCTACCATCTCATAAAAACTAACTATAATGCATATATGATATGATGTCTCACACAACAGCCATAGCGATTGCATCTTGTACAGCATGGCTTAAATCATCTGACCTCAGGGAAGATCTCTTTTTTAAGTTTAAGTTTTTTAAGTTTATTAGAATTTTATAAGCGGTTTTACAATCAGGTACTCAAGCATTTTCCCTTTCTGTCCCGGTGGGCTCACAATCTATCTAACGTACCATGAAAGACTGGCGGATGCACCCTGCTTAGGAGATAATCTCTGGTGAAAAAGTTAAAGATACAGTTTCACAGCTCAAAGAAGATTTTTCTACTATGCGTGAGCTTTCAGATCAATCACAACAATTTCACCGTCCCTCTCTCTTCTTATCAAAGAGCCTACCACCAGCAAATCTTCCAACAGTACTATCCGCATAGATGTTTTGTTCCTTACAATAGACCGGCTTTACAAAGATAAGTGTAAAGTGATGCATGTTGGTAACAAAAATCTCAAGCACGAGTACAGGATGTCCGGGGCGGTACTTAGAGAGACCTCCCAGGAAAGGGACTTGGGAGTTCTGATCGACAAGTCGATGAAGCCGTCTATGCAATGTATGGCGGCGGTGGCAAAAAGGGTGAACAGAATGCTGGGAATGATGAAGAAGGACACGGTACTACTTGAGAGGGTCCAGAGAAGAGCGATTAAGATAGTTAAGGGGTTGGAGGAGCTGCCGTACAGCTTAGATTAGAGCAGTGGTCTCAAACTCGCGGCCCGGGGGCCACATGCGGCCCACCAGGTACTATTTTGAGGCCCTCAGTATGTTTATGATAATCACAAAAGTAAAATAAAGAAGTTTCTTGATCACGTGTCTCTTTAGCTATAAATTACAATATTATTATTACGACTTAGCCAAAAGGAAAGATTTATAAACTATAAAGAGTGTTACCTCATGCAAAATTGTAATTTCTTTAATAAGACATTAACTATTTTTTCTGCGGCCTTCCAAATCGAAAATGTGGCCCTGCAAAGGGTTTGAGTTTGAGACCACTGGATTAGAGAAACTGGGCCTCCTCCCTCGAACAGAGGAGTTTAAAGAGGGGACATGGTTGAAATATTCAAGGTACTGAAGGGGATAGACTTGGTAGATAAGGACAGGTTGTTCACCCTTTCCAAGGTAGGGAGAATGAGAGGGCACTCTTTAAAGTTGAAAAGGGATAGATTCCGTACAAATGTAGGATTAGAGGTAATTTATGTTTAAATCATTTTTATTAAACAGCACAAGTAGCAAGAAACAGCAGTGCCAGAAACAATTTTACAGGCATAAACCTCAGCCAATCTCCCCATCCCCCACCCTCCCCGGGCAGCAGCAGCGGCAACCAAAGAAAATGACAATTGTAAGAAGCAAACCAAAAGGCACATATTATGAGTCCCAAATTTTCTTCTGAACATAAGGAGTGAAGGTAAGACTGAATAACTGCCAACATTGACAGAACAAGCGTCCCGCTTTAGAGGACAAGTCCACAATGTCTCTGCGCTCCAGCAACATTTGATGCAACATTAAGACTCTCCAATGAGAAATGGTGGGAGGTTGAGAAGAACACCATTGTAACAAGATACATTTGCGGCCCAGCAGTATGGTTTTTCTAAGAAATGCTGCACATCCCGGTCTAGGCGGATGAAAGCAAATTTGTAGAGTAAAAAGAAAACTTGGATGTAGTCTCCAGGAGCACTGCCACAACTGCGCCACAGAGGACACCAATTGAATCCAAAAGGAAGACACCAGCGGACAAGTCCAAAACATATGTCCAAAGGAGGCCATTGGATGCGCGCATTTACCACAGCAATGTTCCAGACTAATTCCCATCACATGGGCTCTTTTAGGCGTATAAAAGGCACGCAACAGGAATTTGTAATTTCGCTCCCTTTCAACCGAGGACAGAGTGGCAGTTGTCCCCAAACGGATACCCTTACGCAGCATGTCCTCGGATATGGGTAACTGAAGGTCATCCGACCACTTCCGAGCCAGCACAACAAAGTCCAGGGCACCAGCACGTTCTTGTAAAAACTTGTGGTAATACTTCAAAGGGATGGGTTCCTGAGCCGTGAGGGACAAGGCCTCCTGTAACTGGTCTTGTATGTCCACCGATATCACCACCGGAGTTAAAGCCCGCAAATAATGTTGCAATTGATTATAGGCCAACCAGTCTGTAGGTAGAAGACGAAATGTCTGTTGAAGTTCAGCAAAGGAGACAGGAAGGCCAGCGCGTGTCACCACCTGGGACACATACTGGAGGCCGGCACCCGACCAGCGCCGGAACGATGGAGAATCTATCCCAGGTAGGAAGTCGCCATTACCCACAATAGGAAGGTAAGGTGTAGTAGAGGAGGAGACCTTCAATATTCTGCAGTTTTCTCCAGGCCATGCGCATAGCTGGCAAGAAGGGATGACACTGTAGCACAGGTAACTCAGGCAAGCGAGGAGAGTGTAGGAGATAACTAAAGTGATATGGCTGCAAATAAAAACATTCAACAACTGGCAAGGAAAAACAGGTGGTATTACAAAACCAGTCATGGATATGTCGCAATTGACAAGCCAAATTAAACCTAGATACACACAATAAACCTAACCCCCCTTGAGTGGGGAATAAACTTCTAGAACTGGAAACAGAAATGGTTAATGCAGACTTAGACGTGGTGGCTGTGTCCGAAACATGGTTCACGGACTCTCATGGGTGGGATATGACTATACCAGGATACAACTTGCTTCGCCAAGACAGAGAGGGTAAGTTAGGAGGAGGGGTAGCACTTTACATCAAAGAGAACATTAAGACAACCAGGATCACGGATGTCAAGTATACTGGGGAATCTATCTGGGTAAACCTGGCCAGAGGCGGAGAAAAATGCCTATACCTTGGTGTGGTATATAGACCTCCTAGACAATCGGAGGACAAAGACGCAGAATTAATCGAAGACATTGAGAATATCACCTTGCGGGGGGATGTTGTTCTATCAGGAGACTTCAATATGCCTGATGTAGACTGGAACACACTCTCAGCAACAACTTGTGATAGCAGGAGGATATTAGCGTCCATGAAGGGAGTACAGCTCAAACAAATGGTGCTAGAGCCTACTAGGGCCCAGGCCATCCTGGACCTGGTACTTACGAACGGGGAAAGCGTCTCGGAGGTCTCGGTGGGAGAAACGCTAGCCACCAGTGACCATAACATGGTATGGTTTAACCTTAGGAAAGGCTTCCCTAGATCTCAAACAAGAACAAGGGTACTCAATTTCCGGGGCACTGACTTCGCACGCATGGGAGATTTCGTTCATCAGACACTACAGGTTCAAGAAGTAACTAATAATGTGGAAGCTATGTGGTCAACCTTGAAGTCGACCCTTCATGAGGCATCTATCCGCTACATTAAATCGGTAAATAAACAACAAAGAAACAAGAGACCCAAATGGTTCACTGATGAGGTCTCGAACCGCGTCAAGGAGAAGAAAAGAGCATTTCTCTTATACAAACGCACCGGGGAGAAGGAAGCAAACATTGAATACAAGACAAAGTCTGCAGTGGTCAAAACAGCAGTCAGGGAGGCCAAACTTCGAATGGAAGAAACTCTAGCGAAGAACATTAAGAAAGGGGACAAGTCCTTCTTCAGGTACATTAGTGACAGGAAGAAGAACACA
Organism: Geotrypetes seraphini; assembly: GCF_902459505.1. Lineage (NCBI taxonomy): Eukaryota > Metazoa > Chordata > Amphibia > Gymnophiona > Dermophiidae > Geotrypetes > Geotrypetes seraphini. Next base: position 2,305,630 of record NC_047093.1, on the reverse strand, counting down.
AATGGGATAGTACGCCTTAGAACGACGGACGGGAATTATGTGGAAACAGATTCCGATAAAGCCAAACTGCTGAATGATTACTTCTGCTCGGTCTTTACCTGCGAGGCACCAGGGCACGGGCCAAGGCTGGAAATGAAGCAAAGCATGGAAGATCCATTTCAGAATTTTGAGTTCACACCTGCTGATGTCTACAGTGAACTGTCAAAACTTAAGGTGAACAAAGCCATGGGACCGGACAATTTGCACCCAAGAGTGCTCAGAGAGCTAAGCGATGTTTTGGCAAAACCGTTAGCAGTACTCTTCAATCTCTCCCTAAGTACGGGGAGAGTCCCCCTGGACTGGAAAACAGCCAACGTCATTCCTCTGCACAAAAAAGGTTGCAGAGCAGAGGCTGCAAATTACAGACCAGTAAGTCTCACATCAGTAGTATGTAAACTCATGGAAACTTTACTTAAAGGTAAACTAGACACGATTTTGGACGAGGGGAACCTAAGGGATCCCTGTCAACATGGATTCACTAGGGGTAGGTCATGCCAATCCAATCTAATCAGCTTCTTTGATTGGGTGACGGGAAAGTTAGACTCGGGAGAGTCTCTGGACATAGTGTACTTGGATTTCAGTAAAGCTTTTGACAGTGTCCCACACCGCAGACTATTGCACAAGATGAAGTCGATGGGGTTAGGTGAGAAACTAACTGCATGGGTCAACGATTGGCTGAGTGGAAGACTTCAGAGGGTGGTGGTCAACGGCACCCTCTCTGAGACATCGGAAGTGACTAGCGGAGTGCCGCAGGGCTCGGTCCTGGGACCATCCCTTTTCAACATATTCATAAGGGACTTGACCCAAGGGCTTCAGGGTAAAGTAACATTGTTCGCCGACGACGCCAAACTGTGTAATATAGTAAGTGAAAGCAATCTCAAGGATAATATGACGCAGGATTTGATCACGTTGGAAAACTGGTCCTCGACATGGCAGCTGGGCTTCAACGCTAAGAAATGTAAGGTCATGCATCTCGGCTGCGGAAATCCATGCAAAACTTACACCTTAAATGGGGAAACACTAGCTAGGACTTCAGAAGAACGGGACTTGGGAGTAATCGTCAGTGCTGATATGAAGGCTGCCAAACAGATGGAGCAGGCCTCATCCAAGGCAAGGCAGATGTTGGGATGTATCAATAGAGGCTTCATCAGCCGCAAACCTGAAGTCATAATGCCGCTTTACAGAGCCATGGTGAGACCTCACCTGGAATACTGTGTGCAATTTTGGAGACCACACTACCAAAAAGATGTGCTTCGAGCTGAATCTGTCCAGCGAATGGCCACTAGAATGGTCTCCGGACTCAAGAGTCTCACATACGAAGAAAGACTGGGCAAACTACAGCTATACACTCTTGAGGAGCGTAGAGAAAGGGGAGACATGATTGAGACATTTAAGTACATCACAGGTTGTGTCGAGGCGGAAAGCGATATATTCTTCCCCAGGGGACCCTCGGTCACAAGGGGGCACCCGCTCAAACTCAGAGGAGGGAAATTTAATGGTGACACCAGGAAGTATTTCTTCACAGAAAGGGTTGTAGATCACTGGAACAAACTTCCGGTGCAGGTGGTCAAGGCCACCAGCGTGCTAGACTTTAAGAATAAATGGGACATCCACGTGGGATCCCTATGGGGGTCGAGCTAAGGATCTGGGTCATTAGCACTCAGACTTGATGGGGTGGGTCAGAAGAGTGGGCAGACTTGATGGGCTGTAGCCCTTTTCTGCCGTCATCTTTCTATGTTTCTATGTTTCTATGTTTCTATGAAGCATTAACTTAGCTAGTGATAGTCTAGCCCTTTTACCCTGCCACAAATAAGCGGAAAGGTGAGACCTATGTTGAGATAAGTGTTGTGTGGTCAACATAATGGGGAGCATTTGTAGGATGTAGAGCCATTGTGGGAGTATCATCATGTTGTAAAGAGCTATGCGTCCAGAAAGGGAAAGGGGAAATGTTCGCCAATTATGTAACGTGGATGCAGTACGACGGAGTAGGGGCAAAACGTTAGCATCATAAAGTCCCTTCAAGTCCTGTGGAATAACCACCCCTAAGTAAACTAAAGAAGAGGGAGCCCAAGCCAGAGGAAACCCGCCACCCCAAGTGCGTTATACCTCAGTGAATGTAGGAAGTGCTAGAGACTTTTGCTTATTAAGGACCAAACCCGAATAAAGATGAAATTCATCTAAGAGTTCCAGAGCCCGAAACAACGAGCGATGAGGGTCACCCAAAGTAAGCAAAAGATCATCAGCAAAGGCTAATACCCGCAACTGAGAGGAGCCCTAAGGTAATCCCGTAATCTCATCATCCTTCTGTAGCGTGCGCAGCAGGGGATCCAAATATAAAAGAAAAAGAAGAGGGGACAACGGGCAACCTTGCCGCGTCCCCCTACCTATAGAAAAAAGGGGAGAACGCACCCCATTAACTAACACGGAGGCGGTTGGGTCGGAATAGAGCGCTTGTAGGGACGCTAAGTAACTGTCAGGCACCCCCATATATTGTAATACCCTGAACAAGTAATGCCAATGAACCTTATCAAAGGCTTTCGCTGCATCCAGGCCGACTAACAAGCCAGGCAACCTCTCATGCTGTGCACGCGAATATGCAAGAAGAACCCGTCGAACATTTAATACCGAATGACGAGACCGAACAAAACCCACCTGTTCAGGGACAATAATAGAAGGCAACAGGGGAGCCAACCTATCGGCCAAAACCCTAGCAAAAATTTTTATATCAACATTCAACAACGATATAGGTCTGTATGATTCAATATCAGTGGGTGGTTTAGACGGCTTTGGGATCAAAGTTATCAGGGCTTCATTAGCATAACGTGGAAACGAGCGCTGTGTCTGAATGGACCGGTAATAATCCAAAAGAGAGCCCCCTATGGAAAAAGATAAGATCTTAAAAAACTCCGGAGAATAACCATCTGGGCCCGGCGCGGTACAGGGTCTCAATTTCTGTATTGCCAGCAATACTTCCTGAAGCTGGAATGGTCTGTCAAGTAAGGATACCTGGGCCGCCGACAAACGAGGCATTCCCGCGTCTTCCAAGTAATCACTCACATCTGGACCCGCGTAAGGACCCGGGGACGCATAAAAGTTCTCAAAGTAACGTTGGAAACTGGCCGAGATATCCACAGAAGACGTCAATATCCTCCCCGAGCTCTCACGGAGCATAGAGATATAACGTGACCCCTTCCAACTCTTGGTTATAGAAGCTAAAAGCTTCCCGGCCTTGTTACCATATTTATAAAAGCGATATTTACGAAAAAACAATAATTTCATCGTACGCTCATGTATTAAAGAATTTAACGCTACCAAGACGGTCTTATAGGCCTCCCGAGTGGCCGGGGTTGGGGTATCCAATAAATCCCATTTCAGTTGTACCAATTGATGTTCAAGGCTATGCGGCGTGCTCGGGTAGAAACATAAGCAATAATATCCCCACGTAAGACCGCCTTGGCCGCATCCCAAAATAACACAGGCTGGTCAACATGCTGTGAATTAAAAGAACTATAGGCCTCCCACTTTTCAATCAAAAACTTTTGGAAGTGAGCGTCATGATGTAAATAAGAGGGAAATCGCCATCCCACCCCAGTACCAGCTGGACCGCCCAGCTCTATATCAATCCAAATCATGTTATGGTCCGACACTTCCAGGGGGGCCTATCGTCGCTGCCGTAACACGGGAAAATAGGGATTCCGAGAGCAAGGTATAGTCAATTCTAGAAAAGGTCCCATGTGCCCTAGACTGGTGGGTATAGTCCCGTTCAGTAGGGTGAAGCAAGCGCCAGGGGTCAACCAACCCCAAAGCGTGACAAAGATAAGGGACCCCTTTGGTTTGTCTCAAAGAAGCTACTCCCGATGTCCCAGAACGGTCTATACTTGGATCATGCACTTGGTTCAAATCACCAGCCAGAACCAGGGGGCAATCAGCATCTTGTAAACATATATTAACCAAATTCTGAAAAAAGGAATGTTGATAACCATTAGGGCCATAACCTACTAACAGTCGAAAAGGCCCTCCAGGTCCTACCACCCGCACCAAAATGTAACGGCCCTGAGGATCACGCCGCAAGACCCGAACAGTGCAGGATAAGCCCTCCCTGAAAAGGATAGCAACCCCAGCCCTTCTCCCTAGGGAGGAAGCATAGTGTAGTTCTCCAACCCAACCCCGTTGTAATTTTTTATGTTCTAAATCAGTAAGCCTAGTCTCCTGGAGACAGGCAATGTCAGCGCGATGATGTTTTAATTGGGACAAGATTTTTGAGCGTTTAGTTGGCGATGTAATGCCAGATACATTCCAGGAAAGTATATGCAATGAACGGTCACCCATGAGGAACCTCACCCATTAGACCAAAGCTAATATACCACCAAATAAAGAGTGTCCCAGGGCGCCCAGCCTCACCCCAAGACCCCACAATCATACTCCACTCACACCAAACCATGCCACCGAAGAAAACCCCAAATGAAATAAAATATATATCACAAAATACCATTGCAATGCCGCTGCTACCACCCAAAAGTCCCAACCCCCCCAGTTCCCCCCAACAATCCCAAAAATCCCTGCCATTAGGGATAAGTACAGGTCACGAAAGACACCCCACCCGGGGCTGCCCCAACTAGCCATATAAGCAGGCCCTCAAGGGGCTAATGGAACCAAGTCCCCTCTACAATATGGGTTCAAACTGCAATAAAATACCCACAAATTGTGCCCAAGTCCAAACAGTCAAACCACCCCAGACGTGGGGTTACCCAGGAGCTTGATGAAGTCTGCTGCTGCCTCAGGGGATTGGAAAGACTTCCAAACTCCATTGTGCTGGATCCGCAGCAAAGCCGGATAGTTGAATTGAAACCGTTGCTTAAGCTCCGATAGCTGAGCACATAGAGGGTAATAGGGCTTTCTCCTTTCTTGTAAGACCAATGAAAAATCTTGACTAATACGGACCAAAGTTCCATTGTATTTCAACTCATCCCGCTTGGCCTGGTATTGCTGTAACAGCTCCACTTTATGTCTAAAATTCAGGAGCTTCAGGATTACTACCCGCGGGCGTGTTTCCAGGCCAGGTCGAGGGCCCAAACGATGTGCCCGCTCCAGGCGCAGTGGCCCCACTGAGGGCGGTAGAGGCAATTCATCCTGCAGCCAGCATTCCAGGACATCCAGCAGCAGCCGATCAGCAATTGTTTCTGGAATGCCCATCAGGCGCAGGTTGGATCGGCGCGAGCGGTTCTCTAAGTCGTCAAGTTTTTCCGCTTGTGAGCGTACCTGGGCCTGCAGCGTGCTCAAGTCTGCATTTCTGGTTTCAGAGGAATCTTCTAAGTTCGAGACCCGCTGCTCCAATTCCGTAGTGCGAGCCGCTGCGGCAGTCAGTAAAGTTTCGATGTTGGAGATTTGGGCAGAGAGTGATTCCATTTTTGGGGCCAGGACTTGCGCGACCGCCTCTTTAATATTGCCCAGCGCTGCTTCTGTAAGGTGAGTAACCGGAGCTGCAGGGCTCGCCGCCATCTTGGCCTCAACAGGCCGCACTTGTTCATGATCTTTTCTTGTAGATTTAGCCTGCATGGAGTCCTGCGACCTCGTTATGTATCTGTCCATACAGTTATAGCGCCCCGAAAGTCGCCGCACCAGCGCTTGGGGGAGAAATCGTCCCGTAGTGCTAATAAGTATTCAGGGCAGCCCCGGAGCGAGCAAGGAGACGAGCTCACTCGATCATGGCATCACGTGACTCTCCTTAGAGGTAATTTATAAAATTAGTCAGAGACCACTATTCAGGCAATAGGCCTGATGGGCCGCCGCGGGAGAGGAACGCTGGGCAAGATGGACCTCTGGTCTGCCTCAGCGGAGGCAACTTCTTATGTTCAGAGAGTGGTGGAAAACTGGAATGCTCTCTCGGAGGCTGTCATAGGGGAAAACACCCTCCAGGGTTTCAAGACAAAGTTAGACAAGTTCCTACTGAACAAGGACGTATGCTGCTAGGGCTAGTCTCAGTTAGGGCGCTGGTCTTTGACCAAAAGGGCTGCTACGTGAGTGGACTGCTGGGCATGATGGACACTGGTCTGACCCAGCAGCGGCACTTATGTTCTTATCACAAGTTTCTTCTTATCCGCAAAAGCCACGTTCAAAGGATAGGAAACAATCGGCTACATCTATGCTCCCTCCGCTTAAGCCTAATCCTGGTTTTTGACCAATTACCAGGGGGTGAGGGGGGCAGCTAACTCATTTTTTCTCAACATGGCAGCGCATTACAACAGACAAATGGGTCCTGACCATCATATCTCAAGGATACTCCCTAAACTTCCTTTCTCACACTCTAACCACCATCAAACAATTGTAGGATTTTATTCCAGATTTGTTCTAATCCCAAAGAAAACTCAGGGCTTCCATCCTATTCTTGATCTTCGACCACAAAATGCCTGCCTCAAAAGATTAAAGTTCAGAATGTTTCATGTTTATAATAATATTTCAAAGCGAATTACAAATTACTAAAATCGGGATTTATAAATAACATTTAATTACAATAACATTTAAGGACAGACTTACAGATTACATATATTTTATAGGAAAGTAACATTAAAAGCTCATATATTAGGGTAGGGGTAAAAGGAAAGCAAAGTCTGTTGGGACGCTATCGACGAATATGCAATCTAATTATCGAATGCGTTTCTCTAAATAGAAAAGTTTTCAAAGAGCTTTTAATGCCACTTCTTCTCTTATATATCCTGGAAGTGAGTTCCATAACTATGGTTACAGGGCAGACTGGATGGGCCAATCATCATTTACTATGTTGTTATGTTTATATTCAGTTCTTCAAAGCCTCTTCTCTTACAGCCTTTGGCACAAACCCCATACCATTTTTGTCATCTTCCTGTGAACTGCTTTGTGTATTTTTATATCCTTAGCAAGGCATGGCTTCCAAAACTGACGCCAATACTCCAAGTTGAGCCTCACCAATTACCTATTCAGGGGCATCAGCACCACCATTCTTCTGCTGGTTATGCTGCTCTCTACAACCCAGTGTACTTTTGGCTAGGCCACTGCCTTGTCACCTGGAGATCCTCATACAGATATCCCAAGGTTCCTTTTCCAATCCATGCATATCAGCCTCTCACTTTTTCATTTTTAATACCCTAGTGCATCATTCTGCATTTCTTTGCGTTAAATATTAACTGCCAAACATTACAACATTATAGTTTTTGTAGATCACTGCCAATGTTGTCCATGGTGTGGTTCTACCTCAGGAAAGGTTTCCCTAGATCAGGGGTGTCAAAGTCCCTCCTCGAGGGCCGGAATCCAGTCGGGTTTTCTGGATTTCCCCAATGAATATGCATTGAAAGCAGTGCATGCAAATAGATCTCATGCAGATTCATTGGAGAAATCCTGAAAACCCGACTGGATTCTGGCCCTCGAGGACCGACTTTGACACCTCTGCCCTAGATCAAACACGAAAACAAAAGTACTCAACTTCCGAGGCACTGACTTCGAACGCATGGGAGATTTCATCCACTGGACACTGCAGAACCAAGCTACGACCAATGATGTGGAAGCTATGTGGTCATCCCTGAAATTTACCATACATGAAGCGACAAGCCTCTACATTAAATCAGTACACAAACGGCGGAGAAACAACAAACCCCAATGGTACTTCGCAGAAATCTCGCACCTCGTCAAGGAGAAGAAAAAAACATTTATTTCCTACAAACGAACGGAGACTAGGGAAGCTAAACTAGAACATAGGGCGAGGTCTGCAGCAGTCAAAACGGCAGTCAGGGAGTGGAAGAGACTTCGAGTGGAAGAGACTCTGGCAAAGAACATGAAGAAAGGGGACAAATCCTTCTTCAGGTATATTAGTGATAGGAAAAAGAACACAGACGGGATAGTACGCCTTAGAAAACCAGATGGGAACTGCGCAGAATCAGATTCCGATAAAGCAGAACTACTGAATGAATACTTCTGCTCGGTCTTCACCTGCGAGGCACCGGGGCACGGTCCGCAGTTGCAGGCAAGGCCCAGCATGGAAGACCCGTTTCAGAATTTCGAGTTCACACCTGGCAACGTCTACTACGAACTGGCAAGACTCAAGGTGAACAAAGCCATGGGATCGGACAATCTACACCCCAGGGTGCTCAGTGAGCTGCATGATGTCCTGGCAGAACCGCTATCACGACTCTTCAATCTCTCCCTAAGTTCGGGGAGAGTCCCCATAGACTGGAAAACAGCTAATGTCGTTCCACTGCACAAAAAGGGTTGCAGGGCAGAGGCTGCAAACTACAGACCGGTGAGTCTCACATCAATAGTATGCAAACTCATGGAAACACTAATCAAACGTAAATTAGACGCAATCTTGGATGAGGAGAATCTATGGGATCCCAGTCAACACAGATTCACCAAGGGTAGGTCCTGCCAATCCAATCTCATCAGCTTCTTTGACTGGGTAACAAAACAGTTAGACTTGGGAGAATCCGTGGACGTCGTATACCTAGACTTCAGCAAAGCTTTCGATAATGTCCCGCATCGCAGGCTGTTGAGCAAGATGAAATCAATGGGGCTGGAAGAAACACTAACTACATGGGTCAATGACTGGCTGAGTGGCAGACTTCAGAGGGTGGTAGTTAATGGTACCCTCTCTAAAACATCGGAGGTGACCAGTGGAGTACCGCAGGGCTCAGTCTTGGGCCCGCTCCTTTTCAACATATTCATAGGTGACTTAACTCAGGGGCTTCAAGGTAAGGTAACGTTATTCGCTGACGACACCAAACTATGCAATATAGTGAGAGATGGCAATTCACCCGATAGTATGACACAGGACTAGAGAATGACACGGGGAAAAAATCTGTTCCTGTCACCGCCCCGTCCCCGTCCCACCATCCTCTGCACCGCCCCGTCACCGCCGTCCCCTTCACCGCCCCATCACCGCCATCCCATTCACCGGCCCCGCTACATCCATATAAGCCTTAGTAAGCCATTTATTCCTTTCTTATAAATCAAAGTTCCTGCTGCTGAACTAGAGAAAGATGTTCAGCTGGCAGGGCTTTGTTTATAAATTTTTATCAACACAACTAATATACTACTTTATCCTAAAGCAAAAAATAAATAAATAGAATTTTTTTTCTACCTTTGTTGTCTGGTTTCTGCTTTCCACATCTTCTCATTCAATTCCTTCCATCCACTGTGTGTCTTCTCTCTGCATCTTCCATTTGCTGTTACTGTGCCTCTCCCTTCACCCCCCCTAATTGGTCTAGCACCCATCTTCTTCCCTCCGCTCCCCCATAGTCTGGCATCTGTCTTCTTCCCATTCTGTCTTCCACATTTCCCTTCAGGGTCTGTTCCTCTCCACCCTCCTTCAATGTCTGTCCTATTCCTTTCCACCACCACCCTTCCCTCCCTCCTTTACCATCTGTTCCTTTCTACCACCCTTCAGCTCCTCTCGCGTGGCCTATCTATCTACCTTCCTCCCTCTTATTTTCATGGCACGTTACAATGTAATTTGTGCAAGCCACTGGAGCCTGCGAGCTCAGTCTCTGTCCCATCCCCACAAACCATCTTGCTTCTGTGCTCCTATTTTCCCCATTTCTAATATCTCCCCTATGTATCTGCCATTGCCCCCCCCCCCCCCTGTGTCCATATACCATCCCCATGGCATGTCCCTTTTATGTCTCTGGCCCTATGCCCCATGCACATAATTTCCCCTCTTTCTGTTACCTTCCTGTGTCCAGATTTCCCCTATCTTCCTCTTCCATACCAGTGTGTCTCTTCTTTTCAACCCTATCTAGCTTTTTTCCCTCTTTCATCCTCCCCCCCCCCCTGCTTCTACCATCTGGCTCACCTGCCTGTCCTTCCCTTTCTTTCCTGCTGTGGGTTTTTCTTTCCATCTTCATCCCCTTGGCCCAGAATCCTTTTCCCTTTCACTCCCTCCTTCCAGTTTGAACCGGGAACACGGGCGATCGCACGGTCCCTGCAGCCCCCACCCGCCTGCCTAATCGATCCTAGTGTTTAGCCAGCTCTCTCCCTTCTCCTCACCTTAGTTTGCAGGCTTTCTTTTTCGGCGACCTGCACGCGCGGCTGCTCAGTGTTCAATCTTCTGCTCTGCTGCAACTTCCTGTTTCCGGTTGCGTCAGAGCAGATCGAAACTGAGCAGCAGCGGGTGCGTGGCTCTTTGATAGTATGCAGGTCGCCGAAAAAGAAAACCTACAAACTAAGGTGAGGAGAAGGGAGAGAGCTGGCTAATCACTAGGATCGATTGGGCAGCGGGTGTGGGCTGCGGGGACCGTGCGATCCTTCATGCCTCACTGCAGGGACAAGACCATTCACCGCTCCACGGGGCGGTGAATGGCCTTGTCCCCATCCCCGCAGCGACTGCTAGTTTTCGTTCCCCGTTTTGGCGGGTTACCTGCGGCTAGACGCGGTGGCTGCGGGTTAACCGCCACCGTGTCATTCTCTACACAGGACCTACATATGTTGGAGCTTTGGTCCTCGACCTGGCAGCTGGGCTTAAACGCTAAGAAATGCAAGATCATGCACCTCGGCAGCAGAAATCCGTGCAGAACTTACACCTTGAATGGTGAGACCTTAGCTAGATCTTTAACAGAATGAGACTTGGGAGTGATCATCAGCGCAGACATGAAAACTGCTGATCATGTGGAGAAGGCTTCATCTAAGGCAAGACAGTTGTTAGGTTGCATCTGCAGGAGTTTCGTCAGCTGGAAGCCTGAAGTCATAATGCCATTATACAGAACCATGGTGAGGCCTCATTTGGAATACTGTGTGCGATTCTGGAGGCCATACTACCGAAAAGATGTGCTGAGAGTAGAGTCGGTGCAACGGATGGCCACCAGAATGGTCTTGGGGCTCAAGGATCTATCGTATGAGGAAAGGCTGAAAAATTTGCGGCTGTACTCACTCGAGGAACGTAGGGAGAGAGGAGACATGATCGAGAGATTTAAGTATATTACCGACCGTATCGAGATGGCAGAAGAGATTCTCTTTCTCAAAGGACCCTCAGCCACAAGAGGGCATCCGCTCAAACTCAGGGGCAGGAAATTTCATGGCGATACCAGGAAATATTTCTTCACCGAGAGAGTGGTTGATCCTTGGAACGAGCTCCCGGTGCAGGTGATCGAGGCAAACAGCGTGCAAGAATTTAAGAGCAAATGGGATGCCCATGTGGGATCCCTTAGAGGGTTAAGTCAAGGGAACCTGTCACCAGGAGTGGGATCCCTAGGATAGTAGACTTGGGGGTGGGTCAGTAGAGTGGGCAGACTGATGGGCTATGGCCCTTATCTGCCGTCATCTTCTATGTTTCTGTTCCTTCTGGTGTGTTCACTATGTTTCAAATCTTCATATCATCCACAACTTTCCTTTCTGACCCTTTCGCAATATTATTCACAACTATGCTGAAAAGAAACAGCCCCCATATCAATCCTTGAGGCACTCCACACTCACTGGTCTTTCCTCCGAATGGATTCCATTTGCCACCATCCTCCGTCACCTGTCAGTCAACTAGTTTCTAATTCAGCTTACCAGTTTGGCTCCTAACTTCAGCCTGCTCAGTTTATTCATAAGAAACTGTGTCAAAGGTTTTCCTGAAATCTGAGTGGACTACATCTACTGAGTATCCTTTAACAAGTTCTTTTGTCAGCCAGTCAAAGAAAAATCAATCAGATTTTTTGGCATGATTTTTCTTTGGTAAAAATATTTTGCCTAGATTCCAGTAAGTTCACTATCCTATCCTTCAGTATCTCCATTACCTTTCCAGCCACCAATGAGATTTACCACTTGTTCACAAATTGTTTTTCTCCAATCCCGTGGAATCTCTCCTGTCTTTAAGGAAGGCCCTTTGAGCTCCCTCAGTATTCTGGGATGTAGCCCATGAAGCCCCATGGCTTTGTCCACTTTCAGTTTTTAAAGTTATTCATGAACCCTGTCTTCTGTGACTAGTACAGTATCTACTCTGTTCTCATATGTATCTGTCAGGCAACTGTGGCCCTTTTCCAACATTTTCTTCTGTGAGCACAGAAGTACTTTGTTCAGCACATTTGCTTTTTCCAGATCACTTTCCACATCGTGGTTCTCAGCATCTTTCAGTCCTACAATTCCATTCTAGTCTTTCTCCTTTCCCCAACATACCTGAAAGTCTCACCACCTATTTTATCATCTCTAGCTGTATTTTCACTTAAGTACACTGTGTTTTATCCATTATTTCTGTATTTTTGTACTTGTGGTTATGTATTTTAAGGCCATCAGCTCTAGCCTTTATTTTTTTCAGCCACTTATTTGGAGAAGCATATCAGTTTCCTTTTTCTCTTGCTTTTATTTATCACCATTTTTAAAGCTCCTTTCAGCTAGCCACTCTTTCCAGCTCTCTTATGTCCTCCATCTACTTGGCTCTTTCTTCAGATAGTCCCCCATATTACTAAAGTCAGTATGTTTGAAATCTAGGACTTTAGACTCGTAAGAAAGTTCTACTTCACCCAGAGAGTGGTAGAAAACTGGAACGCTCTTCCAGAGGCTGTTATAGGGGAAAGCACCCTTCAGGGATTCAAGAAAAGGTTGGATAAGTTCCTGCTGGAACAGAACATACGTAGGTAAGGCTAGACTAAAAAGCACAGTTACTTACCATAACAGGTGTTATCCAGGGACAGCAGGCAGATATTCTCTACATGTGAGTGACGTCATCCACGGAGCCCCGACGCGGACAGCTTTTCAAGTAAACTTGATTGAAGATTTCAAGTTTGCTGGTGCTGCACCACGCATGTGTGTGCCTTCCTGCTCCACTAGAGGGCGCATCCCCTCCTCGTGGTCTTCAGTTCAGATAGCTAGCAAAGAAGCCAACCTCGGGGAGGTGGGAGGGTTGCGAGAATATCTGCCTGCTGTTCCTGGATAACACCTGTTACGGTAAGTAACTGTGCTTTATCCCAGGACAAGCAGGCAGCATATTCTCTACATGTGGGTGACCTCCAAGCTAACCAAAAAGGGACGGAGGGAAGTTGGCAATTCAGGAAAAAAGATTACGCAAAACCGACTAGCCAAATCGGCCGTCGCTCCTGGACAAAGTATCCAGACAGTAGCGAGAGGTGAAGGTATGAACCGAAGACCAAGTGGCAGCCTTACAGATCTCCTCAATTGGCGTGGACCTGAGGAAAGCGACCAAAGCCGCCATCGCTCGGACTCTATGTCCCGTAACCCGACCGCGCAGCGAGAGACCAGCCTGAGCGTAGTAGAATGAAATACAAGCAGCCAACCAGTTGGACAAGGTGCGCTTGGAAACCGGACGACCCAACCGATTAGGATCAAAAGACAAGAAAAGATGAGGAACCCTCCGATGAGACTGGGTGCGTTGAAGATAGAAAGCCAATGCCCTCTTACAGTCCAGAGTATGCAAAGCCACTTCCCCAGGATGAGAATGGGGCTTAGGAAAAAACACCAGAAGAACAATAGACTGATTAAGATGGAAATCCGAAATCACCTTAGGCAAGAACTTAGGGTGAGTACGCAGGACCACCTTGTCATGATGAAATATAGTAAAAGGCGAGTCCGCCACCAGCGCCTGCAGCTCACTGACTCTTCGAGCAGACATGAGTGCAAGCAGGAAGATCACTTTCCAAGTAAGAAACTTCAGATGAGCCTTATCCATGGGTTCAAAGGGAGGTTTCATCAACTGAGCAAGAACCGCATTAAGATCCCAAACCACAGGCGGAGGCTTCAGGAGAGGATAGACATGCAAGAGACCCTTCATAAAATGAGAAACCACAGGGTGAACAGAAAGCGATTGCCCATCAAACTGCCGATGAAAGGCAGCAATCGCACTGAAATGGACACGAACCGAATTGGTCTTGAGACCAGATTGAGACAAATGAAGCAAATATTCCAGAACCGAGGACAACGAAGCAGACAGAGGTTCCACACGATGCGAAACACACCATATGGCGAAACGAGTCCACTTCTGAGAATAGCACTGCCTCGTAGAAGCCTTCCGAGAAACCTCAAGGACATCCTGCACCGACCAAGACAACCCAAGAGAAGGGGTCAGGTAGAAAGGAACCAAACTGTCAGATGAAGAGACTGCAGATTGGGATGCAGCAGCAAACCCTGACTCAGACAGCAAAGAAGGAAAAACAGGCAGAAGTAGAGGTTCCCTAACACTGAGTTGTAGAAGCAGGGAGAACCACGGATGCCGAGGCCACCGAGGAGCGATCAGAATCATGGTGGCATGAACCGACTTGAGATGCACAAGCATCCGCAAAATCAGAGGGAAAGGCGGAAACGCATAAAGGAATCTGCCTCCCAATCCAAGAGGAACGCATCCGCCTCGAGACGGTTCGGGGAGTACATCCTCGATCAAAATTGAGGCAACTTGTGATTGAGGGGGGAGGCGAACAGATCGATCTGTGGAGTCCCCCAGCGAATGAACACCTGACGCAGAGTCTGGGAATAGAGAGACCACTCGTGCGGCTGCAGGAGGTGACTCAACTTGTCCGCCAGACAGTTGTGCTCCCCCTGGATATAAACCTCACGAAGAAAGATGTTGTGGCGGAATGCCCAATCCCAAAGGCGAAGAGCCTCCCTGCAGAGACAGGAAATCTGTGCCCCCCTGCTTGTTGACATAATACATTGCCACCTGGTTGTCCATGCACACCAGGACCACCCAGGCCTGAAGCAGATGACAAAAAGCGACCAGGGCAAGGTAAATGGCCCGAAGTTCCAGCAGATTGATGTGACAACGACAATCTGCACTCGACCAGAGTCCGTAGATCGTTGAAGTGAGCCCCCCAGGCATACGCCGAGGAGTCCGTGGTCAGGACCTTGTGATGCGGAGGCTTGAGAAAGAGCAACCCTCTGGAAAGATTGGAAGAGTTGGTCCACCAACGGAGCGAGCGTCTCAAGGAAGGAGTCACCACAATGTGCTGGGAAGCGGGATCGCAATCCTGACGCCATTGAGACGCCAGGGTCCACTGAGGAACCCGAAGATGCAGCCTGGCGAACGGTGTGACATGGATGGTGGAGGCCATGTGACCCACCAGAATCATCTGCCTGGCCGAGACCGAATCCCGCAGGGAAACCGACTGGCTCAGCCGAACCAGAGCGGCCTGATGCGGAGGAGGCAGAAAAGATCGTAGGCGAACCAGCAAGGCCCCGATGAACTGTAGCGATTGAGTGGGGCACAGCTGAGATTTTGGGAAGTTGACCTCGAACCCCAGGCTTTGAAGGAATAAAATAGTCCATCGGGTCGCTGAAAGAACTCCCACCCTCGAAGGGGCTTTGATCAGCCAGTCGTCGAGGTACGGAAAAACCTGGAATCCTTGGGATCTGAGGGCCGCAGCCACCACCACGAGACACTTTGTGAAAACTCGAGGGGACGAAGCAAGCCCGAACAGGAGAATCCAATATTAAAGATGCAGGTCCCCCACCTGAAACCGAAGGAATCGGCGACAAGCTGGATGCACCTGAACCTTCAGATCGAGGGAACACAACCAGTCCCCCTCGTCCATCAAGGGGTACAGGATGGGTAGCGTAAGCATTCAGAACTTCTCTCGAACGAGAAACTTGTTCAGCCCCCGGAGGTCTAGGATGGGCCGGAGGTCCCCGGTCTTTTTGGGGACCAGGAAATAGCGGGAGTAAAAACCCCGCTCCCACTAACAAGGGGGAACCTCCTCCACCGCCTGAAGGCGAAGCAGGGCCCGAGCCTTCAGAAGAAGCAACGGAAGCTGCGCGCAATTCGAAGGAGACACGCCGGGAGGACAGTCCGGCGGGAACTCCCGGAAATTTAGAGAATACCCCTCTCTGATCACCGAGAGGACCCAAGCATCCGAGGTGACGCTTTCCCAAACCGGATAAAAGGCACGGAGGTGGGGCCCAACGTGGAGGCCAGCCCCCTCCCGGCCAGCCCGTCAAAAGGACGGCATGGGTTTAGTCGCAGCCGGAGTCTGAGGCTTGGGGGGGAGCCCGCTGCTGCTGTTGGCGTCATGGGGAGGACGCGAAAAAGCAGGCATTGACTTCTGCGGGTACCGCCGAGACGGCAATCGATAGGCCTTGGGAGGAGTGGGCTTCGGCTTGGACCACACCAAGGATGCAAAAGAACGCTTGTGCTTGGAGAGACGTTTTGTGGCCGCCTCGATAGTCATCGAAGAGTTCATTGCCTAAACAGGGAAGGTTGGCCAACCGATCCTGAAGGTTAGGGTCCATATCAACGATCCGTAGCCATGGCAATTGACGCATGGCAACCGCAAGGGCGGAGACCCTCGAGGAAAGCTCGAAAGCATCATAAGCCGCATGAAACATGTGCAGACGAAGCTGCGACAGAGTCCACCAGCTGTCGAAACTCCCCACGGCGCGAGGTGGGCAAGTCCTCCTGAAAGGCGGGCAAGGAGTTGACCAGAACCTTGAGATAAGAAGTGAATGTAAAGTTATAATTCAAGACCCAGTTAGCCATCATGGAGTTTTGGTAGAGGCGTCTGCCAAACTTATCCATCGTCCTCCCTTCCCGGCCAGGCGGGACAGCCGCGGACACCCTGGATGGATGAGACTTCTTTAAGAAAGATTCCACCAGCAAGGACTGGTGGGAAAGTTGAGCCTTCTCAAACCCCGAGCAGGGGACAGTCCAGTATCGAGACTCCATCTTGGACGGGATGGCCGGGACCGCATAAGGGGTCTCCAAATTCCGGAAAAACGCCTGGCGCAGTACTGGATTCAAAGAGAGCCGTAAGGACTCCCGAGGACAGGTTAGATCCATCTCCTCCAAAAACTCCTTGGTGTACTTGGAGTCCGACTGAAGGTCAAGATGGAGCGCATTCCCCATGTCCTGGACGAACCTCGGGAAGGACGAGAGCTGACCGTCCGACCGGCCCTCCACGGGAAGGGGGGGTCGAGCGAGAACGAATCACCGCCGAAAAAGAGGGAGAAGCCTCCCGAGAGTAGTGAGGCGGCCTATCCGTGTCCCCACGACCAGAGCCCCAGGACGCTCCGCTGAGAGAATGGGGCAGGGTCGAGGACTGCCGACGTGAGGACCCCGGGGTCCGAGGCCCGATAGCGCCGAGGAGACACGCCTTGGGAAAAAGAAGGTGACCCTTGCGAAGCTGGGACCTTCTGGCGCGGAGCCTCAGTTTGGGAAGGGGGGTTGGACAAAGTCAACTCCGAGACTCGGAGAGCCCCGGCCGTGCGACCACTCGGGGACCGGCCCCACCTTGGGGGGAGTCCCGGGGCTGCTTCGCCAAGCGGCGAAGAGTCTGAAGAGGAAAGACGCCGAGACCGACGCAATGCTCAGGCTGGTCTGCCACACGCGAAGTCGAGGCTGGGGTTAAGTGGGCCAAAGCCGAGGAGAGCTCCGAGGAAATCATAGCCCGGAGCATATCCTGGAACACGGGCACCGACATCATGCTGGGCATGTCCCGTGCAGCAGTGCATTCCACCGAGGGCGACATCGAGGATGAGTATTCCCTGGAGGCGGAAGCACGCTTGGAGGGCTTAGAGGGCCTCGTCGAGGTTGGCTTCTTCGCCGATGCCAATCCTGAAGAAGGAAGAGGGGACTTACCCGGAGCCAAGGACTTCGAGGTCGAGGCCGATCCTTTCGAAGCCGAGGGCAGTTTACTTGAAGCCGAGGTCTTCAAGGCCGAGGTCGAGACCGGAGCCGAAACCAGGGCCAGCTCCACCACAAACAGCTCAGCTATGCGGGCCCGACGACAACGCAGGGCATGAGACTGGAATGTGGCACACCTGGGGCAAGAGTTGGTCGGATGATCAGCCCCCAGGCACAGGATGCACCAGCGGTGCGGGTCGGTTATGGACAACAGCCGACCGCACTGCGAGCACTTTTTAAACCCGGTAAGAGGCCGGGACATAAGGAAAAAACAGGCTGCGGCCGTTCGAGGCCAAGCGGCCACGGCAACCCGGAAGCCGAATCGATGTAAAAAAAAGAGACACGCAAAAACTCGCAAGCACAAGGAAAAAAGCGCACAGCGACTCCCGTCAAGAAAACAAAAAAGCTGCGGTGCTAGAGAGGCACTTAGACACGGAGAGAAAAACAACAGGGCTTTCTGGGTCTGCGGAAAGCTAAGAACTGAAGACCACGAGGAAGGGATGCGTCCTCTAGTGGATCAGGAAGGCACACACATGCGTGGTGCAGCACCAG
The DNA here is from genome assembly GCF_902459505.1 of Geotrypetes seraphini. Lineage (NCBI taxonomy): Eukaryota > Metazoa > Chordata > Amphibia > Gymnophiona > Dermophiidae > Geotrypetes > Geotrypetes seraphini. The sequence continues at coordinate 2,287,476 of NC_047093.1, read as the reverse complement.
CAAACTTGAAATCTTCAATCAAGTTTGCTTGAAAAGCTGTCCGTGTCGGGGCTCCGTGGATGACGTCACCCACATGTAGAGAATATGCTGCCTGCTTGTCCTGGGATAATAGAAACAATAGAAAGATGACGGCAGAAAAGGGCTATAGCCCATCAAGTCTGCCCACTCTACTGTCCCACCCCATTAAGTCAGAGTGCTGCTCGACCCACGTAGAGATCCCACTGGATGTCCCATTTATTCTTAAAGTCGAGCACGCTAGTGGCCTTGATCACCTGCACCGGTAGTTTGTTCCAGTGATCCACCACCCTTTCTGTAAAGAAATACTTCCTGGTGTCGCCACCAAATCTCCCTCCTCTGAGTTTGAGCGGGTGCCCCCTTGTGACTGAAGGTCCCTTAGGAAAGAATATGTCGTTTTCCACCTCGACACGACCTGTGACGTACTTAAACATCTCAATCATGTCACCCCTCTCCCTGCGCTCCTCTAGAGAGTAGAGCTGCAACTTGCCCAGTCTTTCCTCGTATGAGAGACCCATGAGTCCGGAGACCATCCTAGTGGCCATTCGCTGGACTGACTCAGCTCGAAGTACATCTTTACAGTAATGTGGCCTCCAGAATTGCACACAGTACTCCAGATGAGGTCTCACCATGGCTCTGTACAGTGGCATTATGACTTCAGGTTTACGGCTGACGAAGCTTCTATTGATACATCCCATCATCCGCCTTGCCTTGGATGAGGCCTTCTCTACTTGTTTGGCAGCCTTCATGTCTGCACTGATGATTACTCCCAAGTCCCGTTCTGAGGTCGTAGCTAGTGTTTCTCCATTCAAGGTATATGTTCTGCATGGATTTCTGCTGCCGAGATGCATCACCTTACATTTCTTTGTGTTGAAGCCCAGCTGCCATGTTGAGGACCAGTTTTCCAACTTGATCAGATCCTGCGCCATACCATCCGTGAGATCGCTTTCACCTACTATATTACACAGTTTGGCGTCGTCGGCAAACAGCGCTACTTTTCCCTGAAGCCCTCGGGTCAAGTCCCTTATGAATATGTTAAAAAGGGATGGTCCCAGGACAGCCCTGCGGCACTCCGCTAGTCACCTCCGATGTCTCAGAGAGGGTGCCGTTGACCACCACCCTCTGAAGTCACTCAGCCAATCATTGACCCATGCTGTTAGTTTCTCACCTAACCCCATCGATTTCATCTTGTTTAATAGTCTACGGTGTGGGACACTGTCAAACGCTTTACTGAAATCCAAGTACACTATGTCCAGAGACTCTCCCGAGTCTAGCTTTCCTGTCACCCAGTCAAAGAAGCTGATAAGATTGGATTGGCATGACCTGCCCCTAGTGAATCCATGTTGACAGGGATCCCTCAGATTCCCCTCATCCAATATCGTGTCTAATTTCCCTTTAAGTAGAGTTTCCATGAGCTTACACACTATTGATGTGAGACTTACTGGTCTGTAATTCGCAGCCTCCGCTCTGCAACCCTTTTTGTGCAAAGGAACAACATTGGCAGTTTTCCAATCCAGGGGGACTCTCCCCGTACTTAGGGAGAGATTGAAGAGCATGGCTCCACCAAAACATCGCACAGCTTTCTGAGCACTCTTGGGTGCAGATTGTCCGGTTCCATGGCTTTGTTCACCTTGAGTCTTGACAGTTCTTGGTAAACATCAGCTGGTGTGAACTCAAACTTCTGAAATGGGTCATCCATGCTTTGTTTTGCATCCAGCCGAGGCCCGTGCCCTGGTGCCTCGCAGGTTAAGACTGAACAGAAGTAATCATTCAGTAGTTTGGCTTTATCGGAGTCAGTTTCCACATAATTCCCGTCTGGCGTTCTAAGGCGTACTATCCCGTTTGTGTTCTTTTTTCTGTCGCTAATGTATCTGAAGAAGGATTTGTCCCCTTTCTTGATGTTCTTCGCTAGAGTTTCTTCCATACGAAGTTTGGCCTCCCTGACTGCTGTTTTGACCGCTGCAGACTTTGTCCTGTATTCAATGTTTGCTTCTTTTTCCCCCATGCGTTTGTATGATAGAAATGCTCTTTTCTTCTCCTTGACGAGGTATGATACCTCATCTGTGAACCATTGGGGTTTCCTTTTTCTTTGTTGTTTGGATACCGATTTTATGTAGCGGATAGTTGCCTCATGAAGGATCGATTTTAAGGTTGTCCACATAGCTTCCACATTATCAGTTACTTCTTGAACCTGCAGCGTCTGGTAGACAAAATCTCCCATGCGTGCGAAGTTAGTGCCCCTGAAATTGAGTACCCTTGTTTTTGTTTGTGATCTAGGGAAGCCTTTCTTAAGGTTAAACCATACCATGTTATGGTCACTGGTGGCTAGCGTTTCTCCCACCGAGACGTCCGAGACGCTTTCCCCATTCGTAAGTACCAGGTCCAGGATGGCCTGGGCCCTAGTGGGCTCTAGTACCATTTGTTTGAGCCGTACTCCCTTCATGGACATTAATATCCTCCTGCTATCACAAGTTGTCGCTGATAGTGTGTTCCTGTCTACATCAGGCATGTTGAAGTCTCCTAATAGAACAGCCTCCCCCCGTAAGGTAATATTCTCAATGTCTTCAATTAATTCTGCGTCCTTTTCCTCCGATTGTCTCGGAGGTCTGTATACCACACCAAGGTACAGGCATTTTTCTCCACCTATGGCCAAGTTTACCCAGATGGATTCCCCAGTATACTTGACATTTGTGATCCTGGTTGTCTTAATGTTCTCTTTGATATAAAGTGCTACCCCACCACCTAACTTACCCTCTCTATCTTGTGTAATCAGGTTGTATCCTGGTATGGTTATATCCCACCCATGAAAGTCTGTGAACCATGTTTCGGATATTGCTACTATGTCTATGTCTGCATTAACTATTTCTGTTTCTAGTTCTAGAAATTTATTCCCTAGGCTGTGTGCATTAACATACATAGCTCTCCACTCTTTCTGTTTGCTAAGCTCCTGTTGTGAGCCACCCATTTGAGACAAATTGTCTCCTAGCGATTCGTTTGCAGTAAGGGTACTTACCTCAGACCTAGAAGCGTAATGTTGGTTCGCTACATCAGGATTGTTACTTACTGCTCCGGTGTAAAAGTGGGTACCCACCCCCGACTTACCTAGTTTAAAGCCCTTCGAAGTAGGCGGTCTTTAACCTAAGGGCCGCCGCGTGAGCAGACTACTGGGCACGATGGACCATTGGTCTGACACAGCAGCAGCAAATCTTATCTTATGTAGAACTGGTCTGTAGATCTCAAGAGCTCAATGATAAATACTTTCACATTGGTAGTGCTAGATACATAGTATGCACCAGCATAGGCTGAAACAGAACCAGGGGAGGTTTTCACCCCAAACACCTTGAACCACCATTGTGGGGTAAGAAGGGATTATATTCTGAGGCCTTTTCCTTCTCTAATTTTTTTGTTTCCGCCTGTGCTATTGCATATTTTGTACCTAGCACTACCCATGTGAGTTTATCATTGATCTCAAGAGCTCAGCCATTTGCTGCTGTGGACCTTGGGATGCATGGTTACCGGTTTAGACAGAGATCTGCTTTCTTATCCCATTTCCTTTCTTGTAATGGATTGTTATTTCTACTTTCTTTTTCTAGTAATTTTAGGGAAACATATAAACTGCAGAGAAGAACTCCCAATGGGTGGTACCAATTCAAATTGAACATGCTTTAAGACTGTCCCAAACCAGCAGTAGTTATCAGCTTGTCTGAAAAGCACTTCTGCTGTGCTCGTTCCCATCTATCAGGTTCAGATTTTGTGTAAACTTCCTAAAACTTTACAATACTCGAATTCAAAAGAACCAATCAGTGAAAAATGCTATAAAATTCTTAATAATTAACCCACACATCACAGACTTCATAGTTTTGTTTCTTTTTAATAAAAGTTGTCAGAGCTGTAAGTATAAAGTAATCATAAACTTTGTCCACAACCCACCTCAGCGATTAAAAAATAAACCTGTAAGAGATTTAAGTGATACTGTATATTTATGCTTTGCACATTTAAGCTTGGTAATGTTAGAAGTTTCACTGTTGGTAATCTCACATGACATTCCTACACCCTGAAAAGTGGAAATGCAAACATTTAAAGCTAAAGATAACTTTTCAGATTCACGAAACACTAGTTGAGGGGTTTATGAAAGAAAAGAACAATCCAAAGATAAAAACAAACACAGTGAGCTGTTTTAATTGCTTATGAAGATTTCCCATACATTTTAGCTGTCATCAATTCCAGATCCACTGCTCACTCCTAAGACCCTAGGAGCTCTATTCCCTTGTACAGCTAAGGCCAGAAAAGTCTCTTTAAGGGAATTTTTATGGTCCATCTGCAGAGGGAGTTTGAAACATGGCAGACTTCAGGCTCAAGCAGACATTTTTAACTCAAAACAAGCATCAGTTTTGCTTTAGTTGGGGCCTACACATTCAAATCCTTCAAGTTTTGTTTGCAAATCTACAAACCTTACTAGTATAAATAATATACAAATATATATATATATATATATAGATATAGATACAGTAGACTCTCTGCTAACCAGAACTCAAGCAACCAGCAAAAAAAAAGTCAAATACTGTACTACTTTAAATAAAAATGAAAATAAAATCAACTTCTGGTGGAAATTTAAGTGTAACTTGGCATGCCACACCCGAGTAGGCCCATGCTTTGCCTACCATATGTCCGGTAGATTGGAACAGTTTATGGTATGGGATATAATGTTAGTTTAGGCCTATTTTTAATAGTAACTCTCAAGCAACCAGAGACTACATTTATCCCCATGAGTGCCAGTTAAGGCCTATTTTTAATGGTAACTCTCAAGCAACCAGAGACTACATTTATCCCCATGAGTGCCAGTTAACTGAGAGTCTATGTATTTTGTAACTGGTGTAATGCTAGTTAATATTAAGTGTCACACAATGCAAAAACAGAGAATTAGGTACTTTTAGCCAGTGATGAACAGCAACAGCTTGGGATCTACATTAGCTCAATACTGGAAATACAATTAATAACTTTAGCCAAGAACCATCCCTGTGATAGGTGAGGGAAATGTCCAGGGCAGTTGCCAAGGATGGTTTCATGGGCATGTAGCTCACATGAACCTCCTTCATGACCAAATACAAAGACCAGTCCAAATGGCTCTTCTAGGAAATCATTTGTCATCTAATGAATGCTCCTTTACCTGTTTACATTTAGAAAATTAATGAATATTCCTGTGGTGAGTTTCAGTCAAATGTGCTCTAAAGTGCCACTGTAGCTCTCTACATGAAGAAACCAAGTGTTGCTGTTCCGCATTTTTGTATCTATAAGACCAGTGCACTGAAATAAATCTATGTAAGTGGGATGATAATATGGAACTGCATCTTGAAGGGGACAAGCTGAGCCAGTTGTGGATTTTCTCCCGTGTTTAGAAAAAGGTAGTTCTGAATTCTTAATGAAAACTAAGAACCTGCATGCAATGGGGTAGAGGGAAACAAAGGTCATTAACCTCCTGCTTCTGCTTTTAGACCTTATTTCATAGAACCTGGATTGGACACCTCGTCATTGGACCAACTGCGTTACATGTGCCTCATCAGTCAATTTAGTTCAATGGTTCAAAGTTTTTGATTGCTGACCGTGATTTTCACATAGTCAACTTGAGCAACAGGACTACATTACTTAATCCAAACTATAAAATACAAAAAAACAACCGAGGCAGGAAGGAAAAGCATTCCGAAGCCCAAACACTGAAACTCTTTGATGTAAGATAAGAGGAAACTACTGCTTCTGCTGCCTCCAGCTGAAGAAAAGAGAGAAGCCAAAATTGGCAATTACAAATTCCATCTCTCATCCCCGAGTTCTTGGGCTTTATTTGCTGTGATTTTGATCCAAGAAACCCCATCCCCAGATGAATTAACAGCTCGGAACAAAGCCCACGTTAAAAGATATAAATAGCAAGTTAAAGCCTGCCTCACTTCCTGGAAGACACTAGACTCATTCAGTAAGGCATTAGTACAAGTTTAACCGGTGTTAGAATATAAGAATAGCCATACTGGATCAAACTGATGATCCATCTAGCCCAATATCCTGCTTCCAACAGTGGCTGATCTAAGTCACAAGTATCTAGCAGAATCCTAAATAGTACAAAGATTTCACCTCCTTTATCTAAACATAACTCAGATTTGGAAAAGAGAGGGACTGAACTTTTGGAAAAGAAGAAAAGTTCATAAAGTTAGACAAATAACAGCATCCTTTCTGGCAGATATGGGAATATGAGTATTGTCCATTTTCTGCTGCACATATGTAGCATGAATGCCTAGTAGAGAATGCATCTTATTAAATAATCCTGACTTTTAATAAAGTTGGTTTTCTGCTATTTCTTGTCTGCCTCGTTAATATTTTTGGGGAAACACGGTAATAGCATCTCTGCTTACTCACAAGCCACATCCCCTCCAATTGCCTCTGTTTCTTACATTCCTTTAGCCATATTTTCTTCACATCTTCCCATCCCTAATATCCCCCAGTCATTTTCTCCCCTTGCCCTTCAACAATTCCCTCACTCTATTCTTGTTCTCCCTTCCACCACACACCCCACCCACTGCCCCTCAGTCATTCATTCTCCATCCCTGTCCACTTGTCACCATCAGTACCATCCTCCATTCACTGTTCCCATATCTCCTTAAAACTATCATTTCCTTTCAGGCAGTTTAGTACGCGAGTGAATGAGTACAACGGCAGCACCTGGGGCCACGTTCTCTTCCTCTGCTGTTGAGTAAACATGTCCTGCTTTGAATCATATGGTAAAATGTGATACTTTTGTCCCAAGCAGCTGAGAAGGATGCAGCCCAAGGTACCGTGATGCCAATAACCTCCAAGCTTCAAGGAGCACAAGAGAGTGGGGATGGGATGGAAGAGAGAGAAAGGTAGGTTCTTTCCTCGATAACCTTCTTTCCTGTAGAACAGAATATGATTCCTTATGGATGGGTTGTGTACCCCAACTCAAAATAGTTGGATTGTAGAAGGCATCAATCATTTTTCTCAGCTCCACCTCCTTGTCTACCTGGGCAGTCCAAACCTTGTCTCTCTTCAGTCCAAACCAAAGCAAGAGATAACCCCTAAAAGAAAAAAAACAACAAGGAGAGTTTGTTAACTTTGCTCTGCTCTGCAATAGGAACGAAAAACAGTAAAATATTGCAATTGCAAAACTAAAGGTGGCAGTAACTCACCACTTACCTGTGTGCAACCAACACTAACACTTGTATAGCTCTGTGAAAGCAGCGAACAGTAGAACTCTAACCCACTGCCTTACAGTAATTTTTGTTTTCTTCTCTTTTGGCTGCCACAAGCCAAGCCACTGGAAATCCAACCCAGACAATATCCATCTCTGGCAGGGCAGGGCATAAGGAATTATTTGCTATTCTACAGAAAAGAGGATTATCAAGGTAAGAACCTAATCTTTCCTGTGCAAACAGCATACAATTCCTTACGGATGGGACATACCAGAGCAGTCCCTTGAATCTAGGGTGGAGAGAATGAGCCTACAACAAACACCGAGGACCCAAAGGCCACGTCCACTCTGTAAACCTTTGTAAAGGTATGAAGAGTGGACCATATGACTGCCCTGCAAATTTCATCAGGTGGCACTGCCCTGGACTCTACCCAAAAAGAAGCCATACTTCTGGAAGAGTGAGCTTGCAAGGCAACTGGCGGTTGTTTACCACAGCCAATGCACACCAAGAAGATTGTCATGTGAATCCATCGGGAGATAAAAGCCTTAGAGGCTGCTCTTCCCCAATGATTAGAAGTGGATAAAACAAACAAGTTTCTCACCTCAAGATAGTGGAGAAGTACCCTCTGCACATCCAGTAACCTCAAAACCTTGTCCTGTTTCTTTCACAGGTGGGCTGAAACACAGGTAACCTCAATTCCTGATTTAACACGGAATACCGAAACAACCTTCAGTAGAAAGGAAGGCAAGGTGTGCAAAGACACTCCTGCTTTCATGAAGCTGAAAAGGCACACTGCACAATAATGCCTGCAGCTCGAACACCCTCCTAACCAAAGTGATTGCAACTAGAGAATGACACGGTGATAATTTTTTTCCCATCTCCACAGGAACTACATTTCCCCATCCTGTCCACGTGAATTTTGTCGCTGTCCCTGTCCCATTCCTGTAAGCTCTGCCTTAACTGCACAAGCCTCAAACAGTTATGATTTTAAAGTGAGGCTTGTGCAGATGAGGACAGAGTTTGTAGGAATGGGGCAAGGACAGGAAAAGAACTCACAGGGATGGGACAGGAAAAAATTTATCCCCATGTCATTTAATTGCGACCCAAAACAGTCTTCACAGTCAGACCTGCCATGTGCTGTGCCTGCATCAGCTTCTCACTGCAGTTGGAAACGGGTGGATCCAGTGGACTTGTCTCATTGAAATGCCTTTTATTCTGTTTCCAATACTTGAAATCCTCGGCCCCTCATGCTCCCACACAATTCTTGGGGGGAGGGCAGCACACAGCTGACCTCCACTAAGCCTCCTGGCCAGTTGCAGTTTAATCAACCTGTGCTCAAGCACCCAATTCCACAGGGGTCAGCACCACTCCCAGGGAACCTATTCCCAAGCTTCTAGTGTTACAGCAGACCAGCCAGGCAGGTGTTTTTTTTAAAAGTGTGGTTCTCCTGGCTTCAGACCCCAACAAATGACCCTTCTTTCAGGCAGAGCTATCCCAGGACTACGGGAAACCTCTCAGCACAGGGAAGCCTTGAAAAAGATCAGATTAAAACCCAAAACTAACAAATCTAGTGCAGAGCAGAGGAAAAGACACCTTCTCAATTCGCTTGTAGAAGTCAAGACTAAAAAGGGAGGGTACTGCCCAGGGAGACAAGGAGGCAGAGCTGAGAAAAATGATTGATAAAATCTTTACCAAATTACTGGCGCAGCAACTGCAGTGTATACTTCCTAAATTGATACATGAGGATCAAGCTGGCTTTATTTGATAATATTAAATCGGTGTTACATCTCAGACGGCATGCACGGGAGAAAAAATACCTACCTTAGTCCTCTCTCCTTGGACGCTGAAAAGGCATTCGATAGGGTTAGCTGGCACTTCCTATTTAGCATGCTTACTAGAATGGGGGTTTAAGGGTGATTTTCTTCACTGGATTTGTCAGATTTATGTAAGTCTGCTCTCTCATCTCAAAATCAACAGTAGGTTGACAAAGCCTATTGAATTGCACTCTTGATTGAGCCGTTGGCTTGCCTGATACACCAGCATGAGGGGATCTCGGGAGTCTTGGTGCGAGATCATCAGCATAAGCTTTTGTTATTTGCTGATGATATTTTGTTATTTATACAGAATCTGGAGACTTCCCTGACGAATCTAACGAGTGCCCTAGTCAGCTATGGAGTGGTTTCCGGATTAATATGAATAAATCTGAAATATTGAATATTAATGTGGAGGCTAGCCAAATGCAAGCCTTACTATCTCAATTTTCCTTTAAGTGGTCTGATAGATCAATTAAATATCTAGGAGTTATATTTGACCCCCAATTATATGAGGCCAATTATCCTTGTTTGTTACAACAGCTGTTTCTGGACAAGTGGGAAGAGCTACTTTGGGTTGGCTAGGACGTATAGCGGCCATTAAAATGATGTTACTGCCTAAACTACTTTATTTTTGGCCCTTCCCATTGTGATCTCCCAGGTATTTTTTTGAATGTTGACCCGGAAAGTGTTTGCCTATATTTGGCGTAGAAAGCAATGTAGGGTGCACAGAGTAATTTTGTATCAAGCTATGTTAAATGAAGGAATGGGAATGCCCCATTTTGCTCTTTATTATAAGGCAGCACTATTATTGGATATAGCTGTATGGATTACCTGTACAGATTGGCCTTGGTGTTCATATAGAACAAGCTTTTCTTCCAGGTATCACCTTATGGAGACTCCCCTGGACCCCAATCTCAGAACTTAGAGCTAGGCTCTCAGTAAAAAAACAACAACATTTTTTAGAATAATTTTGAGTGCTTGGTATATGCTGTGCGTAGATGTTTCCTGAGCATTTATACTTCGCCCTCACCCCAATTAGTCTTATATATAGCTTCACCCCTGGGGGTAAGGATCCCATTCGGTTTTGCTGGATGAGGGCGGGGTTGCGCACCTTGGATCAAATTGGCAGGCTGGGGATATACTGTCCTTTGGTCCTCTACAGGGGGAATATGGTCTCCCTGACCGAGATGCTTTTACCTATACACAATTACAAATATTTCTACATAAGCGAGCTTATTGGGACCTTAGCCTAGGGCAGGGGTAGGCAATTTCGGTCCTCGAGAGCCAGAGCCAGGTCAGGTTTTCAGGATACCCACAATGAATATTTATGAGATGGATTTGCATGCACTGCCTCCTTGAGATGCAAATCTATCTCATGCATATTTATTGAGGATATCCTGAAAACTTGACCTGACTCCGGCTCTCGAGGACCAGAATTACCTACCCCTGCCTAGGGGAAAGAATGCTGGAGAAAACACTTAAGAAGGGGCCAGGGTGTGGAGGGGTATCCTGTTTGTATCAAGCTCCTACTGACCCCCTATATATCACAATGGGAGGTGAACTTGGGATCAGGGGGACCAACCTCTTCATGGGTCTCTATAAGTCTTTGTTTGCCACCCCCTCCCCTGTCCTCGATAGAAAATGGCTGCAGGATATAGTATAGGTGGTAAATGACACCACAGCGTTTGATGCAAATTTACAGTCACTCCTCAGGGATGTGTTGGAGAGGGTATGGGATTTCTGGCACATTTGCTGGGCCTGTCCATTGGTTAAAAATTACTGGTATAGGGTAGGGCTGTCCTACATTAACCCAATGTTGTTTGCTGAATGCAGCTAAACCTGAATACTCTCCACAGGAACATCCCTTGGCCATGTATATTTTTACTGCTGCGCGCCTAGCACGGCACACTTGGTGCTCCCCAAATTTACTTCCCTCACAAGACCTGCTTCGCCAAGTAGACTATATGTTCAATTGATGTGTAAACTGACTGCAACCAGATGGCAAGTGATGCCACCATATTATAAGGTCTGGAGTGCTTACGAATCTTGTGAATGAACTTTGTGGCTCATACATCCCCTCCATATGCATTTGCTGCCCACTGTTATCATCTCTCTATATTGGGTGGGGATAAGGGTAGGATGGGTGTGTGGGGGTTCTTTCTTTTTTTGAATTTCTATTCTGATTGTGTTATTTGCATTGCATTGTTGAAAACTCAATAAAAAAGTAAAAAAAAAAAAAAAAGTCAGAAAAGTGATTGATGCCTACAATACAACTCAAACCCATCCGTAAGAAATTGTATGCTATTTGCACAGGAAATGAAGCTTTTGTTTAAGCCTGGCCTCTACTGCTCCACAATAGAGGCCAGGGACTGGCCAATCCCACTGCCTCACAAGACTCCTAACTATATTGATCTGTAGAAATTATATCATTGCTAGTTCCAAGAATAAGAAAGTGTGAAAGAGGTGGGGAGAAAGTTCAATACAACACTGGTTTCTGATTGTGGTACACTCTGTTCTGTTATACAGAAATTGAAAAATGGAATGAAGAGGATCAGACAATAAAATAAAAACCCAAATTTGTCCACACTGTTTTCTTTTAGACTGCCTCCCAGGTCTCAATTTGTTGTTCTTGAATGTTATATTCTAGACTAGGAAGGTGCATACACGTTTCTGAACTTCTTGCAAGTGTACAAACTGCATATTAACAGCACAGCAGCCATCAGCAGCTTTCAAACCCTTGAAATAAATACAAATGACATCCACTAGTTGTTTGCGCTGTGGCTGTACCCAGTGCTTAAAGGCACGGCTACCTTCTTCGTCTGTCTCTTGGTGACAGCTGAGCCACTCTCCCAACCCCTGCAAAAGCTTATTCTGTTCCCATCCTTTTCAGTCACTTTTTTCTCTTAGTATGCTTTCTGCAGCCTTTACCAAACCAGCCAACACTGGGCGGAACTGCACTGATCTGACAAGCCTCCAGACCCCTGACGTCTTCTTCCTGGTGAGCTCCATTTTGTGATCTGTCCACTTCCTCTGCAGTTCTAACAGCTCTACGATTGTGACTGGCTTCCTCACCAGACTGCAGAGGAACCGCCAAAGAGAAAATGGGATCCTTGGATCTAGTGAAGAAAAGGCAGAAAACGAGATTTCCAAGGTCAGCCACCAGCCTTCCTAGCAAACCAGAGCAAACTCAGCTTTAGCTCATTAGTAGCGACTTCTGCTTAAGGTTCTAATCAAGTATTCTAGTCCTATCTCTTATTTTTCTTTCAAAAAATTCATTTAGTCAGACCAGTGGTCTATCGTGCCCAGCAGTCCACTCCCATGGTGGCCCTTAGGTCAAAGACCAGTGTCCTAACTGAGTCTAGCCTTACCTGTGTACGTTCTGGTTCAGCAGGAACTTGTCTAACTTTGTCTTGAATCCCTGGAGAGTGTTTTCCCCTATAACAGCCTCCGGAAGAGTGTTCCTGTTTTCTACCACTCTCTGGGTGAAGAACAACATCCTTAAGTTTGTATAGAATCTATTCTATTTTAACTTTAGAGAGTGCCCTCTCGTTCTCTCTACCTTGGAGACGGTGAACAACCTGTACCCTCTCAGTCTCCTCTTTTCAAGGGAGAAGAGGCCCAGTTTCTCTAGCCTCTCATTGTACGGCAACTCCTCCAGCCCCTTAACCATTTTTGTCACTCTTCTCTGGACCCTTTTGAGTAGTACTATGACCTTTTTCATGTAAGGCGACCAGTGTTAGATGCAGTATTCCAGGTGGGGGGCGTACCATGGCCCGGTTCAACGGCATGATAACCTTTTCAGATTTGTTTGTGATCCCCTTCTTAATCATTCCTAGCATTCTGTTTGCCCTCTTCACCGCCACTGCACATTGTGCGGACGGTTTCATTGATTTGTCTACAAGTAGTCCCAAGTCTCTTGCCTGGGGACTCTCTCTGAGTATAACACCGGACATCCTGTATTCGTGCATATGATTTTTGTTGCCGACATGCATCACCTTGCACTTATCCACGTTGAACTTCATTTGCCATTTCGCAGCCCATTCCTCGAGTGTGTTTATATCTTGTTGTAGGTCTTCACAATCCTTCTGTGCCCTCACTACTCTAAATAACTTTGTATCGTCCGCCAATTTAATCACCTCACTCATTGTGCCAATTTCTAGGTCATTTATAAATATGTTGAAGAGCAGAGCACTGAACCCTGTGGCACTCCACTCATGATGCTTTTCCAGTCCGAGTATTGTCCATTTACCCCCTACTCTCTGTTTCTTATCCGCCAACCAGTTTTTAATCCATGTGAGTATATCACCCTCGATTCCATGGCTTGCAATTTTTTGAAGTAGGAACAGGCCGCAGCACAACCCACTCCCTAGAGAACTCCAGGAAGAGAGACCTAGAAGAGAAAGCCTGCAGCTCAGAAAAGCATCTTGCATAAGAAATGCACCCAGGGGCGCAAAAGGCGGGCACACAAGCGCAGACAGGACCAGATTGAGATCCCAAGCCGGAACCGAAAGCCACACCGGACACTGAAGCAACTTGGCAGCACTCAAAAACCGAACCACGTTCGAAATAGATGTTAAGCGCTGACCCTGCAGCGAAATGCTGACAAAGCTGCAAGCTCCACCTGGAGGTAAGACCAGGCCATCCTGGAAGAACTCCAAGAAGTGAGGCAAAGAGGCACAAAAGGAAACCACCCCATGCGCCGCACACACCACTCTTCAAAAATATGCCACACTCGCACATAAGCCCAAGAAGAGGAAAGTCTCCGGGACCCCAAGAGTAGAGATCCCAATAACCCTTCTTACCTAGGCGGTCTGCTCTCAAGAGCCAAGCCGTAAGATATAAGGGACCAAGATCGAACATTGGAATGGGACCCTGACACAAAAGGTCGGACGAGAGGGGCAGAGGAAGAGGATCTGCTATGAGATGACGAACCAGATCTTTGTACCACAGGTGCCAGGGCCACCAGGATCACGCAGCTGGGGTGCCGAGTAATGCGAAGAAGAACTCTGCCCACCATCAGCCACGGTGGAAACACTAACAGTTGACCTGCTGTCGGCCAAGGCTGTACCAGAGCATCCAACCCCCTCAGCATGAACATCCCTGTGCTGACTGTAGAACTGGGGCGTTTTGGCATTGACACTCGTGGCTATCAGGTCCATGACCGGCTGACCCCAAGTCTGCACAACTAACTTGAAGACCGCGGGACCAAGACACCACTCTCCGGGATCTAGCATGTGAATGAGGAAGTCTGCCTGGACATTCTCCATTCCTGCTATGTGGGAAGCCGAGATGTCCAGAAAATGAGTCTCTGCCCAAACCATGAGCAGAGCCGTCTCATAGAAACATAGAAGATGAGGCAGAAAAGGGCTACAGCCCATCAAGTCTGCCCACTCTGCTTACCTACCCCCTGTCTATGCCCTAATGACCCAATTTCCTTATCTTGACCCTCGTAGGGATCCCACATGGGTATCCCATTTATTCTTAAAGTCTGGCACGCTGTCTGCCTCGATCACCTGCACTGGAAGCTTGTTCCAATGATCAACCACTCTCTCTGTGAAGAAATACTTTCTGGTGTCGCCATGAAATTTTCCGCCCCTGAGTTTGAGCGGGTGCCCTCTTGTGGCCGAAGATCCCTTGAGAAAGAAAATATCATCTTCCACTTTGACACGTCCCGTGAGGTACTTAAATGTTTCGATCATGTCTCCCCTCTCCCTACGTTCCTCGAGAGTGTAGAACTGCAATTTGTTCAGTCTCTCTTCATACGAGAGACCCTTGAGCCCCGAGATCATCCTGGTGGCCGTCCGCTGAACCGATTCAATTCTGCGCACATCTTTACTGTAATGTGGCCTCCAGAATTGCACACAGTACTCCAGATGAGGTCTCACCATGGCCCTGTACAACGGCATTATGACTTCAGGCTTTCGGCTGACGAAACTTCTATTGATACAACCCAATATCTGCCTTGCCTTAGATGAAGCCTTCTCCATTTGATTGGCAGTTTTCATGTCTGCACTGATGATTACTCCTAAATCTCGTTCTGCTGAAGTCCTAGTTAAAGTTTCTCCGTTCAAGAAGTACGTCCTGCGCCACCAGACGACTTCTGGTTCCCCCCTGATAATTGACATAAGCCACCTCCATAGCATTGTCTAGGAGAACCCAAACAGACTTGCCCGTCAACAATGTCTGGAACGCTAGCAACGTCAACCGGATGGCTCTGGTCTCTAGAATATTGATAGACCAAGACACCTCCTTTGGAGACCCTGAGCTGAGCGACCAAGACACTGAGCTCCCCAACCTAGGAGACTGGCATTAAAATGGTAGATCATGCATGGTCTCTACTGAAAAATACTATCACGGAAGCACAAAATCTCTACATTCCGTAGATTTCCAAAGAAAGGAGAACTAAAGGCAAAGGAAAATCAGCATGGCTTACCAGACAGGTGAAGGAAGCCATAAAAGAAAAGAAGGACTCTTTCAAAAAATGGAAATGCACAAAAACAACAGAAGCTTGGAACAAACATAAAGATGATCAGAAGAAATGTCACAAGGCGGTGAGGGATGCCAAAAAGGACTATGAGGAGAAAATAGCGCAAGAGGCCAAAAATTTCAAGCCCTTCTTTAGATACATAAAAGGGAAAAAACCCGCAAAAGAGGCGGTGGGACCGCTGGACGACCAGGGAAGAAAAGGGTATATCAAGAAAGACAAACAAATTGCAGACAGACTAAATTCCTTTTTTGCGTCCGTCTTTACAAAGGAGGACACTGCTACAATATCAGATGCAGTAGAAGTGTTCAAAGGAGTAATAGAAGACTGCCTCAGTAGAAGTGGACTTGGACCAGGTATACTACCAGATTGACAAACTTAAAAGTGACAAATCTCCTGGACCGGATGGAATTCACCCGAGAGTCTTAAAAGAATTGAAGGTTGAAATCGGAGAGTTATTGCAAAAACTTGCCAACCTGACAATTAGAACTGGACAGATACCGGATGACTGGAAGATAGCGAATGTCACGCCAATTTTCAAAAAAGGATCGAGAGGAGAACCGGGCAACTACAGACCTGTGAGCCTTACGTCTGTCCCTGGAAAGATGGTTGAAGCACTGATTAAAGATAGCATAGTCCGGCACTTATATACATACGACCCGATGAAAGCCAGTCAACATGGCTTCAGGAAAGGGAAATCATGTTTAATGAATTTACTTCAATTTTTTGAGACCGTGAACGAACAAATTGATAGTGGAGAACCGGTGGACATAATATACTTAGACTTCCAGAAAGCACAGTTACTTACCGTAACAGGTGTTATCCAGGGACAGCAGGCAGATATTCTTAACACATGGGTGACGTCACCGACGGAGCCCTCGGTACGGACCTTTTAACTAGAAGTTTCTAGTTGGCCGCACCGCGCGTGCGCGAGTGCCTTCCCGCCCGACGAAGGAGTGCGTGGTCCCCAGTTAGGATAAGCCAGCTAAGAAGCCAACCCGGGGAGGTGGGTGGGACTTAAGAATATCTGCCTGCTGTCCCTGGATAACACCTGTTACGGTAAGTAACTGTGCTTTATCCCAGGACAAGCAGGCAGCATATTCTTAACACATGGGTGACCTCCAAGCTAACAAAGAGGGAGGAGGGATGGTTGGCCATTAGGAAAATAAATTTTGTAACACAGATTGGCCGAAGTGTCCATCCCGTCTGGAGAACGCATCCAGACAGTAGTGAGTAGTGAACGTGTGAACTGAGGACCAAGTGGCCGCCTTGCAGATTTCCTCGACGGGCGTGGAACGGAGGAAAGCCACAGAAGCAGCCATAGCTCGGACTCTGTGGGCCGTGACAGATCCTTCCAGTGAGAGACCGGCCCGAGCATAACAGAAGGCAATACAGGCAGCAAGCCAATTTGAAAGTGTCCGTTTGGAGACAGGACGGCCCAAACGGTTGGGATCGGAAGACAAAAAGAGCTGAGGGGATGTTCGGTGAGCTCTGGTACGATCAAGGTAGTAAGCAAGGGCACGCTTACAATCCAGCGTGTGCAACGCCTGTTCTCCAGGATGCGAGTGAGGCTTAGGGAAGAAGACGGGAAGCACAATGGACTGGTTGAGGTGAAAAGCCGAGACCACCTTGGGAAGGAATTTAGGGTGGGTACGCAGAACAACCTTGTCATGGTGAAAAACAGTGAACGGTGGGTCGGCAACCAGTGCATGCAGTTCGCTAACCCTCCTGGCAGAGGTGATGGCAATTAGGAAAAGCACCTTCCATGTAAGAAGCCTGAATGAAGCTGTGGCAAGAGGCTCAAACGGAGGTTTCATGAGAGCAGAGAGAACCACATTCAGGTCCCAGACGACGGGAGGAGGCTTGAGAGGCGGTTTGATGTTGAAGAGCCCTCTCATAAATCTTGAAACCAGAGGATGAGCCGTGAGGGGTTTTCCGAGAATAGGCTCGTGAAACGCAGTGATGGCACTGAGGTGGACTCTGATGGAGGTGGTTTTGAGGCCAGCGTTGGACAGCGAGAGCAAATATTCCAAGACAGTTTCCACCGCCAAAGAGGTGGGTTCTTGATGATGCCGGAGACACCACGAGGAGAATCTGGTCCACTTCTGATGGTAACATTGGAGAGTGGCCGGTTTCCTGGAGGCGTCCAAAATGAGGCGGACCGGTTGAGACAGATTCTCAGGAGAGGTCAGCCCGAGAGAAACCAAGCTGTCAGGTGGAGGGAAGACAGGTTGGGATGTAGTAGAGACTGATTCTGCTGTGTAAGTAGAGTAGGAAACACAGGAAGAGGAATGGGCTCCCTGGAGCTGAGTTGAAGCAGAAGGGAGAACCAGTGTTGACGAGGCCACCGAGGGGCGATGAGGATCATGGTGGCATTGTCCTTGCGGAGTTTGGACAAGGTCCGCAACATCAAAGGAAGTGGAGGGAAGGCATAGAGGAACCGATCCCTCCAGTCGAGCAGGAATGCATCCGGGGCCAGACGGTGAGGAGAGAAGAGTCTGGAACAGAATTGGGGCAGCTGATGGTTGTGAGGTGCTGCAAAGAGGTCCACCTGCGGAGTGCCCCATCGAGCAAAGATGGAGAGTAGAGTCGGAGGGTCCAACGTCCACTCGTGAGGTTGAAGGATGCGGCTGAGATTGTCGGCCAGAGAGTTCTGTTCGCCCTGGATATAGACCGCCCTGAGAAAGAGATTGCGGTCCGTGGCCCAGGTCCAGATGCGCAGAGCCTCCAGACAAAGGGGGCGAGATCCGGTGCCGCCTTGCTTGTTTATGTAGTACATGGCGACTTGATTGTCTGTGCATAGGAGGAGGACTTGAGGACAGAGAAGATGTTGGAAAGCCTTGAGGGCGTAGAACATGGCTCTGAGTTCCAGGAAATTGATGTGATGACGACGCTCCTGTGGGGTCCAAAGTCCCTGGGTGCGTAGATCTCCCAGGTGAGCTCCCCACGCGTAGGGGGACGCATCTGTGGTGATGATCATAGAGTGGGGGGGCAGATGGAAAAGTAGACCCCTGGAAAGATTTGAGGAGTTCAACCACCATTGGAGAGATTGCTGAAGAGATGATGTCACAGAGATGGGATGAGAAAGAAGATCCGTAGTCTGTGACCACTGGTTGGCGAGCGTCCACTGAGGTGTACGAAGGTGGAGACGAGCCAGAGGAAGGACATGCACTGTCGAGGCCATGTGACCCAGGAGGACCATCATCTGTCGAGCAGGAATGGAGGGATGCATGAGTACCTGACGGCAGAGATGGAGCAGGGTCTGCTTGCGATCGGAGGGGAGAAAAGCCCTCATTAGCGTGGTGTCCAGAACTGCTCCAATGAATTGAAGTCGCTGGGTGGGAAGCAGATGCGACTTGGGGTAGTTGATCTCGAACCCCAGGAGGTGGAGGAGAGAGATGGTGTGATGAGTAGCCTGTAGCACAAGTGGAGACGTAGGTGCTTTCACCAACCAATCGTCCAAATAGGGGAACACCTGGAGGTTGTGAGACCTGAGGAAGGCCGCTACCACTATAAGGCACTTGGTGAAGACCCTGGGTGAGGAGGCGAGGCCGAACGGTAGCACCTTGTACTGATAGTGGTGGTGCAGTACCTGGAACCGCAGGTAGCGGCGAGAATGTTGATTGATGGAGATGTGAGTGTAGGCCTCTTTGAGGTCCAGGGAACATAGCCAGTCGTGTTGAGAAAGAAGAGGGTAGAGCGTGGCAAGGGAGAGCATTCTGAACTTCTCCTTGACCAGACACTTGTTGAGGTTCCTGAGATCGAGAATGGGACGGAGGTCTCCCGTCTTTTTGGGTACCAGGAAGTAGCGGGAGTAGAATCCCTGCCCCCTTTGATCTGGAGGTACTTCTTCGATGGCATTGAGAAGGAGGAGGGATTGAACCTCCCTCAGGAGGAGGGGGGTTTGAGATGAGTTTGAAGCAGACTCTACGGGAAGGTTGTCCGAAGGCAGAGTCTGGAAGTTGAGAGAGTAGCCGTGGCGGATGATGTTGAGGACCCACTGGTCCGACGTGATGACTTCCCAACGGCTTGAGAAAATGGTGAGACGACCCCCGATAGGCTGTGGAAGAGGCAGCGAGGGTGGATGACTGGCTATGCCCTGGAGAGAAGAGTCAAAAGGGCTGAGATTGTTTAGCAGGCTGAGGAGGCTTGGAGGGTTGAGTGGCCTGAGACCGAGCCTGGGCATGGTGCTGCTGTTGACGGGGTCGCCGAGATTGTTGGGGAGGTGGATTGAGTGGCCTGGCTGAGAACCTCCGCTGGTAAGATGATTGAGGCCGATAGGGTCGAGCAGGCGGAGCCTTCTTTTTCGGCTTGATCAGGGTGTCCCACCTGGTCTCATGGGCGGAGAGTTTCTGGGTGGTGGAATCCAGTGACTCTCCAAAAAGCTCATCCCCGAGACAGGGGGCATTGGCCAGGCGGTCCTGGTGGTTGATGTCCAGGTCGGAGACTCTGAGCCAGGCCAAGCGACGCATGGCTACAGCCATGGCAGAGGCCCGAGAGGTGAGCTCGAAGGAGTCGTATATCGAGCGGACCATATACTTGCGCATTTGGAGAAGGCCAGATATGTGCTGCTGGAATAGCGGGACCTTGCGCTCAGGTAGGTACTTCTGGAGGGCAGACAGCTGTTGGACCAAGTGTTTGAGATAAAAGGAAAAATGGAAGGAATAGTTGTTTGCCCTGTTGGCAAGCATGGCATTTTGGTAAAGCCTCTTGCCAAACTTGTCCATGGTCTTACCTTCTCTGCCAGGAGGGGTAGAGGCATAGACACTGGAGCCCTGAGTCTTTTTTAAGGTGGATTCCACCAGAAGGGACTCATGGGGCAATTGAGATTTGTCGAATCCTGGAATAGGGATGACACGGTAAAGGTTGTCCAGTTTACGGGGAGCTCCCGGTACCGTGAGGGGATTTTCCAAGTTTTTGTAGAATGTCTCCCGTAAGATGTCATGTACGGGAAGTTTGAGGAACTCTTTAGGAGGTTGCTCAAAGTCTAAGGCTTCTAAAAAGGCTTGGGACTTTTTGGAGTCAGATTCAAGGGGAAGTGACAGAGCAGCAGACATTTCCCTCAGAAATTTAGAAAAAGAGGACTGCTCAGGTTTAGAGGTGGCATCAGGTGCCGATGGTTCCTCATCAGATGAGGAGGGATCCTCCTCGGTACCGAGAGGAGTCTCCTCCCATAAATCAGGATCCCTGACCTCTGGTGCGTGTCGGGACACCGGGGTGGAGGGTGCGGTGTGGCGAGTCTTGGACAAAGATTTACCAGAGCGCACCGAAACGGCACCAGGGGAGGACGATCGGCGTCGTTCTCGGTCCCGAGAAGAGTGCCGTACCGCCTGGTGCCGAGCAGGATCCACTGTGGGTTGAGAATGAACCACAGGATCATCAGGAAGTTGTTGGGCCGAAAGGATCGGCATCGAGGTGTTTACCGGTACCGAAGGAGTGGACACCGGGGGCTCGGTGCGGGGCTCGGGCCGGTCTGGTACCGGAAGGAGCGGTGCCAGGATAGAGGGTAGCAGTTGTTCAAGCTGTTTCTTCAACTGCTCCTGAAGCTGAGTTTGCAGAATGGCCGAGATACGGTCATCCAGGGGTGGCATCGGAACCGCTTTCTTTTTCTTCGGTTCCTTGGATGCCGCTCCACGCCCCGGTGATGAGGAGGCCGATGACGAGGCACTCACCGTTATCGGGGCGGAGCGTTTACGGGACCGGTGCGATGCCGGTATGGACGGTGTCGTCACCGTAGCTGGAGGGCGCTCGAGGGAAGAGGAAGGCTTCTTAGCCGGCTTACCTGGCGCCAGTGGCGCCGATGCGGGATCGGTCGGTGTCGAGCTGGACGGTGCCGATTTCTGCGGTACCGCCGTTGAGGGTGATGAATCCATCGCCGACTCGGAGCCGAAGAGCAGGGTTTGCTGGATTCTTCGGTTTTTAAGTGTACGTTTTTGTAAAGTGGCACAGCGGGTGCAGGAATCTGCCCGATGCTCCGGACCCAGGCACTGCAAACACCAATTGTGTGGGTCAGAAACGGAGATCGGGCGTGCACACCGCTGGCACTTCTTAAAACCGACCTGCGGGGGCATGAAGGGGAAGATAGCCTCCGCAAAATCGAAGTCCGAGGCCTGTATAATGGCAACAGGCCCCGCCGGGGCAAAAACGAAAGAAACAATAAAAATCAAAGTTTTTTTTTTTTTTTTTTTTGCAATTGAAAGAAAAAGGAAACCCGAAGGTAGAGGAAGAAAAATATATAACAAAAGCGCGAGCGGGAAGGCAAAAAGTGATTTCAACGGCCGTTGAAAAAATACACGCGTCTTCTTCGCTCCGCGGAAACGAAGAAACTGGGGACCACGCACTCCTTCGTCGGGCGGGAAGGCACTCGCGCACGCGCGGTGCGGCCAACTAGAAACTTCTAGTTAAAAGGTCCGTACCGAGGGCTCCGTCGGTGACGTCACCCATGTGTTAAGAATATGCTGCCTGCTTGTCCTGGGATAAAGCGTTCAACAAAGTTCCACACAAAAGACTTCTCAGGAAACTACAAAGCCATGGAATAGAGGGGGATATACAAAGATGGATAGGCAAATGGCTGGAGAACAGAAAACAGAGAGTGGGCATAAATGGGAAGTTCTCCGACTGGGAGAAAGTGACTAGTGGTGTACTCCAGGGCTCGGTACTTGGGCTGATTTTATTTAATAGAAGAAGGAACATCCAGTGAGATCATCAAGTTTGCAGACGACACAAAACTATGCCGGGCAATCAGATAGCAAAAGGATAGCGAGGAACTCCAGAGTGATTTGTGTCAGTTAGAGAAATGGGTGGAGAAATGGCAGATGAAGTTTAATGTGGAGAAATGCAAAACATAGTAACATATTAACATAGTAGATGACGGCAGATAAAGACCCGAATGGTCCATCCAGTCTGCACAACCTGATTCAATTTAAATTTTTAAATTTTTTTCTTCTTAGCTATTTCTGGTCAAAGTAATGCATTTAGGCAGAAAGAATAAGGAACACGAGTATAGAATGTCAGGTGCAACTCTGGGTAAGAGCGAAGAAAAGGACCTGGGTGTACTGATAGATAGGACCCTGAAACCATCAGCACAATGTGCGGCGGCGGCAAGGAAAGTAAATAAAGAAGGGAATCACAAGTAGATCAGAGAGGGTCATAATGCCGCTTTATAGAGCAATGGTCAGACCCCACTTGGAATACTGCGTCCAACATTGGTCTCCCAATCTAAAGAAGGACATAAAACTGCTGGAGAAGGTGCAGAGACGAGCAGCAAAACTAGTAAAGGGTATGGAGAAACTGGAATACGAGGATCAACTTAAAAGACTGGGATTGTTCTCCCTTGAGAAAAGGAGACTACGAGGGGATATGATTGAGACCTTCAAAATACTGAAAGGAATCGACAAAATAGAGCAGAAAAAACTATTTACATTGTCCAATTTGACACAGACAAGAGGATACGAAATGAAGCTAAGGGGGGACAAGTTCAGGACTAATATCAGGAAGTTCTGCTTCACTCAGAGAGTGGTTGACACCTGGAATACTCTCCCAGAGGAGGTTATTGCGGAATCGACCGTCCTAGGATTCAAAAGCAAACTAGATGCACATCTCCTTACGAGAGGCATAGAAGGATATGGGTGACTAAAAATTTTTTTTTGAAGTAGGAAGCTTGTAATAGTCATGTTACTGTCACGTCATTACGTTGAATAGGCTATAAAAAAGACGTTGCTGCCATCTTGACACTGTTTGAAAAGCTGTGACCGAATGCACTGATGTGAGTGTTGTGGTATTTAAATTTTTTAAATTTTGTGTTATCTGGTTTTGGAGGGTGAATGTCTTAACTTTTGTATTTATTTCTAGTGTAATTGTTAATGTCCCAGTGGCCCTGACGCAGCGG
Source organism: Geotrypetes seraphini (assembly GCF_902459505.1). Lineage (NCBI taxonomy): Eukaryota > Metazoa > Chordata > Amphibia > Gymnophiona > Dermophiidae > Geotrypetes > Geotrypetes seraphini. The sequence continues at coordinate 2,264,082 of NC_047093.1, read as the reverse complement.
ATGTATGTAATTACCGCGAAACGCTGGCCGCGTTGGCAGACGGACATGAACTAAATGAGGTTTTAAAATAAGACTCCAACAGTGAAGACTACTAAATAACAAGATAATTTTTGTGGTCTAGTTTTTCAGATCTGGATAATATGCACAGTACTTGCTGAAGAGTTTTTGAAAAAACTACTACATCTTCAGAATTGATTGGTGAAGGGTTTATATTAGCTCTAAGATAAACACTATGGCCCTGATTCTCCAAAAGTGCGTCCCGATTTTAGGCAGCTGTAGACGTCCTACAGCTGTCTAATCAGCCAATCGGGATGCACGTTTTTTAAAAAAAAATGCTCCCCAGGCAGGCCTGAAGGCGCCTCCGGGAGCCTAGGGAGACCCGCAAGATGCCTAAGCTCGCCTACAGGCCTTAGGCGAACTTAGGCGGCCCTACGCGTCTCCCTAGTAAAGGAAGAGACGCTTAAAATGTAGGCCAGCAAAATGCTGGTCTACATTGTAAGTAGACGCGGTCGCTATACTGATCGCGGCAAGGGATCTCCCTGCTGCAATAAAGTATAGCGGCCGCGGCCGCCTGTCTCATCACCGACAGGAGGATGCCCAACTCCTCCTGTCGGAACCCCGGAACCCCCTCCCCCCCAAACTCGTAATCGCCGACAGGAGGATGCCCAACTCCTCCTGCCGGAAAGCCCAACGACCCCCCGCCCCAACTAATCTCCCTCCCCCAACTAACCTTTCAATGTTGGTCAGCTGGACGGGTCTTGCTGCCGTCCAGTCAACGGGTCTGCCTCGTGGAAATGAGACGGCACGCCCCTTCCCGGCCCATCCCCGCTAAATCTAAGGCCTGATTGGCCCAGGCTGTAGAAGCCTGGACCAATCAGGCCTTAGGCATAGCGGGTCCACCCATCCCCACTAATCCTAAGGCCTGATTGGCCAAGGTGCCTAGCCTGGGCCAATCAGGCCTTAGATTTAGCGGGGATGGGCCGGGAAGGGGCGTGCCGTCTCATTTCCACGAGGCAGACCCGTCGGCTGGACGGCAGCAAGACCGTCCAGCTGACCAACATTGAAAGGTTAGTTGGGGGAGGGAGATTAGTTGGGGCGGGGGGTCGTTGGGCTTTCCGGCAGGAGGAGTTGGGCATCCTCCTGTCAGCGATTACGAGTTTGGGGGGGAGGGGGTTCCGGGGTTCCGACAGGAGGAGTTGGGCATCCTCCTGTCGGCGATTACGAGTTTGGGGGGGGGGGGGGTTCCGGGGTTCCGACAGGAGGAGTTGGGCATCCTCCTGTCGGCGATTACGAGTTTGGGGGGGGGGAGGGGGTTCCGGGGTTCCGACAGGAGGAGTTGGGCATCCTCCTGTCGGCGATTACGAGTTTGGGGGGGGGGGAGGGGGTTCCGGGGTTCCGACAGGAGGAGTTGGGCATCCTCCTGTCGGCGATTACGAGTTTTGGGGGGAGGGGGGTCCGGGGTTCCGACAGGAGGAGTTGGGCATCCTCCTGTCGGCGATTACGAGTTTGGGGGGGAGGGGGGGAAGGGTTCCGACAGGAGGAGTTAGGCATTCTCCTGTCGGTGATGGGACAGGCGGCCGCAACAACCGCGGCCGCTATACATATTGCAGCAGGGAGATCCCTTGCTGCCATAAGTATAGCGGCCACGTCTAATTTAACCCGATTCTCTAAAGACGCCGGTTACAGAATCGGCGTTTAGTATAGGACGCCTCTCCCGGGCGGCCTGCCTGGGGAGCATTTAAAAAAAAAAAAAAAAGTGCATCCCGATTGGCTGATTAGACAGCTGTAGGACGTCTACAGCTGCCTAAAATCGGGACGCACTTTTGGAGAATCAGGGCCTATATATATATAAAAAAAGTACAAAAAAAGTATTTATTGGCCAATGATTGGAGCAGGAGAATCAAAACTACGCGGATCATCTCAGCTTGTGACTGAACTGCTGTGCGTAGGCTCCATCTCTGAGGCCGTATAGTAAGCCCTAAATTGTAATGGGCTAACAATACTGATGTGTATTGTTCCATATAAGTGGAATTCTATACTATTTTTCTGTGATTGTGACATATACTGCTGGGTTGTATGATTTTAGGTTTCTGACTAAAAATTATGCCAGGTATACACCTGGCAGGGCCTCCGCATGTGCGGATCGCCGGACTAGATGGACCGAAGGTCTGATCTGGAGATGGCGCTTCTTATGTTCTTTTTATGTTCATCCGTGAGAACAACTGTCCACTGGGGCTGATCCAAACTCACTCCCTGCACCAGATTTGAAGACTGTAGCGACAAATTAACTCCCGAAGAGGAACGGGAGAGTCCAAATCGTGCACCTGAGGCGACCACCGCTGAAGTAGAACCTACTGGGGCCCACTGAACCATGTCTAGGGAAGTCACCATTGCCCCCAAGACCTGGAGAAAACCCTGAGCCCAAGGACACCAGTAAACCATCAAAAGGCGAATCTGTGATTGCAACTTGACCACTTGGGCCTCTGGCAAGTAGACCTTCCCCAAGCTAGTGTCGACAGAACCCCAAGGTACTCCAGGTGCTGAGACGGAGCCAACCGACTCAGCGACTGCAGGAACTCCACAACCCGAGACGTAATCCGGGAGCTCTCTTGAAATGACTTTGCTCAGATCAACCAATTGTCCAGATAGGTGTGAACCAGAATGCCCTCCTTGCGCAAGGCTGTTGCCATGACCACCATAATCTTGGTGAACATCTGCGGAGCCATGGCTAGATCAAAAAGAAGTGCCCAAAACTGGAAGTGCCCTCCCAAGATTGCAAAATGAAAGAACTGCTGATGAAAGGCGCAAATCGGAACATGCAAGTATGCTTCGGTCAGATCTAGAGAGGTCAGAAATTCCCCTGACTGAACCACCAGAATGACAGATCTCCAAGCGAAAAGACGTAACTTGCAGAGCCCTATTGACCCCCCTTCAGATCCAAGATGGTCTGAAAAGTCCCCTCTTTCTTGGGCACTATGAAGTAAATGGAGTACTTCCTGTGGAGGTACTACACCACCGCTTTGAGATCTAGCAATCTTTGTAGCATCTGGTGAAAGGCCCGCTTCTTCCATGCTGCCTGACAAGGAGAAGCGAGAAAGTGATCTGACAAGGAGTGGGAAAACACCAGAGCTTAACCGTCTTGAATCACTTCCAGGATCCACTGATCCATTGTGATCGCAGCCCATCCCTGGCAAAAATCTCGTAACCGAGTGCCCACCAGAACCAAGGGAGGCGCCGGCAGGGAGTCATTGGGCGGGCCAGGCGGCAAAGGAGCCGGTGGAGGAAACACATCCCCCCCTGAAAGGACTGCATGCACTTTAAGAAACGGCCCCGAGAAACCCCCAAGGCTGGAAAACAAGAAGCCCCCTCGACCAGGGAAGTACCTGCGGAAATCACGCAAACACCCTCATGCAATGCCACCCCACACAGGCGGGCTGGAACGATCTTCAGGAAGACAGGGCACCTTAGAGTCTGTCAAGGTCTGAATCAACTTGTCCAAATCCTCTCCAAACCAAAAAAAAAAACCCTGAAATGGAAATTTTGTCAGCTTAGCCTTAGATGCCGCATCCACCAACCAAGCCCAAAGTCATAAGGTACGATGTGCAGCTACCCCAAGAGCCATGGACTTGGCTGATGCTTGCAACAGGTCATACAGGGCATCAGAGAGATAAGAGGCACCCATGTCAATTTTAGATACGTCCTGTTCCACCAAGGACCAGCCATCAGACTCACAGTGGTCAAGGACACACTCGACCCACCAAAAACAGGCCTGAGCCACCAGACCGTCACACATTGCCGCCTGGACTGCTAAGGCAGAGACATCAAAATTCTGCTTAAGAAGGGCCTCTGATCTACGCTCCTCAGAGTTGCGTAAGGCCGAGCTGCCATCGACAGGCACTGTATGCTGCTTTTTGATGACAGAGAACACCACGCACACTACTGGCAACTTCAAGGTATCCTTATCCCCCTCTAAGATGGGATATAGGCAAGCCATAGAGCGCGCAAAATGAAAGGGCACCTTCCGGTGCTTTCCACTGCACAAGGACAAAATCCCAAATATCCTGATACAAAGGAAAGCAGATCGGATCCTCGAAGTAGAAGGTCAACACCGAGGATACCTGAAGAATCAGCTCCTGCAGCTCTTCCTGCTGAAAAATGCCCACCAAGGACACATCCTTGCCAGCAGACGGAATCACAAAGCCGCCACTAACAGCATCCGTCCCCATCCCCCCCAAGAGGATCCTAGAGGTATCCTAAAGGGTCCAGGTCCTCATCCAATAAATCATCATCCCAAGAGACCCGCGGCCACTTGGACGAGAGAGAAGGAGACAGGGATGAGACCGGTGCTGAGGAGGGCCGAACCGGAGCAGTCATGGAGGGACACCACCAGACTCCCAGGGCGGAAGCAGGACCACTGACTGCCTGAAAATAAGCTTTACACGGGGCAAAACCAAAAGCAGAGGATCCAGTAGAAACCTTCCCCTGTCTCTCCAAAATAGGGGTAGGTCACCTGATGCTACAGACAAAATGGAGGTGCTTCCAGCCAAAAACAGAGATCATGCCGAAAAAGACACCCCTGAGTCCTGTAGCAGCTGAGAAGCCTGAACCTTCCCAGCCCCTAAAGCAGGCAGCAGTGGTAAGGGAGTCCCCAGCAGCATCGGTGGTAAGAGAAACCTTATTTCCCTGAACATTGGTGGCTGAGTAAATCCCTGTGTGGGCAGAGGGAGAAGCTCGAGCTTCCCCGCTGTCAGCTGTCAGTGCGCGAGTTACTTGTGAAGGGGAACCCTGTTCGACAGCACCTGAAGCCACCGAGGATTCCCCTTCGTAGCAGCCTGCACACCGCGAGAATAGGCTGGCCGAAGTTACCTTATGTCTGGAGCACAATGAACACTTTTTCCCTTGCTCGTCAACATATTTATAAATGACCTGGAAATTGGTATGACGAGTGAGGTGATTAAATTTGCAGATGATACAAAGTTATTCAGAGTAGTGAAGATACAGAAGGATTGCGAAGACCTGCAACGTGACAAACACGCTTGAGAAATGGGCTGTGACATGGCAAATGAGGTTTAACGTGGATAAGTGTAAGGTGATGCATGTCGGTAACAAAAATCTTATACACGAATACAGGATTATTAGTTTTCAAGTTTTATTAGGATTTTCTATACCGCCTATCAAGGTTATCTAAGCGGTTTTACAATCAGGTACTCAAGCATTTTCTCTATCTGTCCTGGTGGGCTCACAATCTATCTATCATACCTGGGGCTAAGGAGGACTAAGTGACTTGCCCAGGGTCACAAGGAGCAGCACGGGATTTGAACCCACAACCCCAGGGTACTGAGGCTGTAGCTTCAACCACTGCGCCACACACTCCTCCATGTCTGGTGCAGTACTCTGAGAGACCCCCCAGGAAAGAGACTTGGGAGTACTGGTTGAAAGTTGATGAAGCTGTCCGCTTAATGCGCGGAGACAGCAAAAAGGGCGAACAGGATGCTAGGAATGATTAAGAAGGGGATCACAAACAGATTGGAGAAGGATATCATGCCGCTGTACCGGGCCATGGTACGCCCTCACCTGGAATACTGCGTCCAGCACTGGGCGCCGTACTTGAAGAAGGACACAGTACTACTCAAAAGGGTCCAGAGAAGAGTGACTAAAATGGTTAAGGGGCTGGAGGAGTTGCCGTACAGTGAGAGATTAGAGAAACTGGGCCTCTTCTTCCTTGAAAAGAGGAGACATGGGGGCCGCCGCATGAGCGGACTGCTGGACACGATGGACCACCGGTCTGACCCAGCAGCGGCAATTCTTATGTTCTTAATTAAGTCTATTCTCTTCTTAATAATGAAGGGAATAGACTTAATAAATAAAGACAGGTTGTTCACCCTCTCCAGGTAGAGAGAATGAGAGGGTACTCTTTAAAGTTAAAAGGGGATAGATTCTGTACAAACGTAAGGAAGTTCTTCTTCACCCAGAGTGTGGTAGAAAACTGGAACGCTCTTCCGGAGGCTGTTATAGGGGATTCAAGACAAAGTTAAACAAGTTCCTGCTGAACCAGAACGTATGCAGGTAAGACTAGACTCAGTTAGAGCACTGGTCTTTCACCTAAAGGCTGCCGTATAAGTGGACTACTGGGCACGATGGACCACTGGTCTGACCCAGCAGCGGCAATTCTTATGTTCTTAAAAATGCTCATTGTGCAAAATGCCACCTAGCTGTAAGAAAAGTGCTGGTTAACAAGAAAAAAGCAATAATAAAAGGTAGGGTCCCTTCAGACCGGCACTGTCTCAGGATTTTTTTTTTAATGTCAGAACAGACTCCTTCCCTTTTGTACTGGTAAATATTTGTACATATACACTGTATGTTTATTTGTTTATTGTTTGTCTCCTAATTTTAAATTGTTATACACACTGAAGTATCTGACATTGCGTGTACATCAAATTTTTAATAAACTTGAAACTCTAAGCCATATGCCTTGCCTGTATCAGTGTCAAGGCTTATAGCAGACGCACCTCTACAAAATTTGGGGGATGTGGAGGAAGGGGGGCCTCAACTAGTGACCTGTCGAGTGTGACTCCCCTGAGATTGGATAGACTCTCAAACAGAGTCCTCCCAAGCTCAGTCCGGCACTACACAAAATCCAACAGTCCTAACACTCAAGAGGGAAGACTCCAATAGCTTACCACACCTGCTGGAGACTGAGAGCAGACTGAGGTATGATAGGGAAGCACAGCTATTTCTACTACAGCCAAAAGATTTGGTCTCAGTCTCCACCTGCTGGTCATGATGAGCTATTACCCATCAGTGAAGCTGTCTGGAGAGATGCTAAAGAATAAGATGAAATGTGTCAGCAAGTGGTGAAGTTAAAAAGTGCATGTGAAATGAGAGACATCGTTACTTCCTAACCCCCATTTCATCTCCACTATACTGTAGTGGGCATTTTATTATAGTTACTCCCCCTCTCCCCCCAACAAGCTGCCACTACTGGTAAAAAAAATCGTCACCCTCCTTCCCGCAGTGTCGCTGCCAATGTCAACCTCAACCCATTCAGGGCCATAACCTCTCATGGTGCTACTCATTCACTAGCATTGTCCCCTCCCCCCAGCACCACTTTCACGCTGATAGGAATGCCAGAATATCACCTGTTGTAAGCGGGAATCTCTAGGCCTAATTCTCCTATTAGCAGTCTCAACACATCATCACATTTCCCATGAATCTTCAGCACAGCCATGTCATCTTTTGGAGTCCACTAAGGCAGAAAAAGGGAAAGCAACATTTTAAAAAAGGTGCTAAATTTCCATTTCGTTCCCTGCAGATGTGACACTTCTAGAACATCATTCAGGTTTGCAAAGGTTACATTATCCAAAAGCATTCACAGCTTTTGCAGTATTTCTATGTATTTATTTAAAAAATTTATATTCCGCTCTATCAACATTTCCAACAAACATACTGAAAGATTAGGTTCTTACCTTAGCTAATCTTCTTTCTTGTAAATCCACTTTTTTCTGGGACTAGTGGGTTATTTCTGTCTACCCACCAGGACTTTGTAGGAAGCCCCAAACTTCAGAGACTTAAACCCCTCCCCCTCATCACTGTCCCTGTAGGAATCAGTCTTAAAGCAGCCAGGAACATCTGTAGAGGATAAGAACAAGAGAAAGAGGGGAATGGGGACACTCCCCAACAAATTATTGTGCTCATATCAACAAATGCAATAATGAAAAACGAGGGAACAGGTGCTGTCAGAAGGGGGCACCTGAACTAGAGACCCTCCAAAATTAAGTGCTAAACCCTTTCTGATGGCACTCATATAAAGGCTGGTCAGAAAACAGAAATTCAGCTTACTGGTAACTGGCCAAAATACAAAGAGTAGCAATATTCCATACTACCGATCCAAGGCAAGCAGTGGCTTCCCCCATGTTTTTCTCAATAACAGACTATGAACTTTTCCTCCAGGAACTTGTCCAAACCTTTCTTAAAACCAGCTATGCTATCCACTTTTACCACAACCTCTAGCAATGTGTTCCAAAGCTTAACTATTCTCCGAGTGAAAAAAAATTTCCTCCAATTGATTTTAAAAATATTTCCCTGTAACTTCATTGAGTGTCCCCTAGTCTTTGTAATTTTTGGTGGAGTGAAAAATCGATCCACTTGTACCCGTTCTACTCCACTCAGGATTTTGTAGACTTTAATCATATCTCCCCTCTGTCGTCTCTTATCCAAGCTGAAGAGCCCTAACTGTTTTAGTCTTTCCTCGTATGAGAGGAGTTCCATCCCCTTTACCATCTTGGTCACTTTTCTTTGAACCTTTTCTAGTGCCACTATATCTTTCTTGAGATAAGCAGACCAGAATTGAACGCAATACTCCAGGTGAGGTTGCACCATGGAGCAATATAGGAGCATTATAACATTCTTAGTCTTATTAATCATCCCTTTTTAAATAATTCCTAGCATCCTGTTTGCTTTTTTGGCCGCCGCCACACATTGGGCAGAAGATAAGGACATAAGAAGTGCCATCTCTGGAACAGATCCTAGGTCCATCAAGTCTGGCGATCCGCACACGCGGAGGCCCCACCAGGTGTACCCTGGCATAGTTTTAGACCCCATATCACTCTAAGCTTCTCGTAAGGAGATGTGTGTCTAGCTTAACCTTACCCATGTCACTTTATGCCACTCATAAGGAGATGCACATCTAACTTACCCTTAAATTCTAGAACGGTGGATTCCGCAATTACCTCTTCTGGGAGAGCAATCCAGTGTCCACCACTCGTTGCGTGAAGCAGAACTTCCTGATATTTGTCCTGAACTTGTCCCCCCTTGTCCCCATGTCCTCTTGTCCGTATCACATTAGACATTGTAAATAATTTTTTTTCCTGCTCTATTTTGTCGATTCCTTTCAATATTTTGAAAGTCTCGATCATATCCCCTCGCAGTCTCCTCTTCTCGAGAGAGAACAATCCCAATCTCTTGAGTCGTTCCTCGTATTCCAAGTTCTCCATACCCTTTATTAGCTTCGTTGCTCATCTTTGCACCCTCTCGAGTATTTTTATATCCTTCTTTAGGTATGGAGACCAATGTTGGACGCAGTATTCCAAGTGTGGTCTGACCATTGTTCTATAAAGCGGCATTATTACTTTCTCCGAGCTACTCGTGATTCCCTTCTTTATCATGCCTAGCATTCTGTTTGGTTCTTCGCTGCCGCCGCACATTGCACCAACGGCTTCAGGGTCCTATCGATTAATACGCCCAGGTCCTTTTCCTGTTCGGTTCTTCCCAGAGTCGCACCTGACATACTATACTTGTGTTCCTTATTTTTTCTGCCTAAGTGCATCACTTTGCATTTTTCCACATTAAACTTCATCTGCCATTTGTCTGCCCATTTCTCCAATCGGCTCAAGTCGCTCTGGAATTCCTCACTGTCCTTCTGTGAGTTGATTGCCCAGCATAGCTTTGTGTCATCTGCAAACTTGATGATCTCACTGGATGTTCCATCCTCTAGGTCGTTGATGAAAATATTTAATAAGATGGGCCCAAGTATCGAGCCCTGGGGCACACCGCTAGTCACATGCTCCCAGTCTGAGAACTTCCCATTTATGCCCACTCTCTGCCTTCTGTTCTCCAGCCATTTGCCTATCCATCTTAGTATATCTCCTTCTATTCCATGGCCTTGCAGTTTCCTTAGGAGTCTCACATGTGGAACCTTGTCGAACGCTTTCTGAAAATCCAAGTATATAATATCCACCGGTTCTCCATTATCAATTTGTCTGTTCACTGTCTCAAAAAATTGAAGTAGGTTCGTCAAACATGACTTCCCTTTCCTGAATCCATGTTGTTTGGCTCTCATCAGGTCGTGTGTGTCTAAGTGCCGGGTTATGCTATCCTTGATCAGCACCTCCACCATCTTCCCAGGGACCGACGTGAGACTTACAGGTCTAAAGTTGCCCGGTACTCCTGTCGATCCTTTTTAAAATATCGGCGTGACGTTCGCTATTTTCCAGTCATCCGTTATCTGTCCTGTTTTGATTGACAGGTTGGCAAGTTTTTACAATAATTCTCCGATTTCCACTTTTAGCTCTTTCAAGACTCTCAGATGAATTCCGTCTGGTCCAGGAGATTTGCCACTTTTGAGTTTGTCGATCTGGCGGTAAATCTGGTCCAGGTCCACTTCTACTGTGGTAAGGCTGTCCTCTGTTGCTCCTTTGAACACTTTTACTGCTGCTGGAATTGTCGCAGTGTAAAGACAGACGCAAAGAAGGAATTTAGTCTGTCTGCGATTTGTTTGTCTTCTTTGATGTACCCTTTCCTTCCCTGGTCGTCCAGCAATCCCACCGCCTCTTTTGCGGGTTTTCTCCATTTCACGTACCTGAAGAAGGGCTTGAAGTTTTTGGCCTCCTGCGCTATTTTCTCCTCAAAGTCCTTTTTGGCATCCCTCACCGCCCTGTGACACTTCTGATCTTGCTTGTGTTTGTTCCAAGTTTTGGTTGTTTTCGTGTGTTTCCATGCTTTAAAGGAGTCCTTCTTTTCTTTTATGGCTTCCTTCACCTCTTTAGTAAGCCACGCCGGCTCTCTTTTGCCTTTGGTTTTCTTTGCTTTGGACATCCACGGAATGTAGAGGCTTTGTGCTACTGTGATAGTATTTTTCAGGAGGGACTGTTCTACCGTTTTGACTTTGCCCATTTTTTTCTTGATCCGTTGTTTCACCATGGCTCTCATGCTATCGTATCTTCCCCTTTTAAAGTTTAAAGTCGTGGTTGAGGTTTTAGTACCTTTCCCCTTCCCGACATCGAGTTTGAAGTTGATCATGTTGTGGTCGCTCGTCCCCAGCAGGACCATGACTTCTACTTTCTTTGCCGGCCCCATAATGCCGTTTAGGACCAAGTCCAAGGTGACATTTCCTCTTGTTGGCTCTCCCACCAATTGTTCCAGGAAGCAATCCCCTAATACTTCCAGGAACATTGCCTTCTTGCCACAATTTGAGGTTCCCAGGTCCCAGTCTATCCCCAGAAAATTGAAATCCCCCAAGATTACGACATTTCCTGTCTTGCATTCGTGTTTAATTTCCTCTATCATTTCCGAGTCTGTTACCTCCCCCTGTCCTGGCGGTCGGTAGTAAAGGCCAATCTTTGTGTCAGCACCATTGTGTCTGGGAATCTTTATCCAGAGGGATTCCAGCTTCTCTTTCTCTTCCGTCATAGTCTCTCTCACAGATTCTATTCCTTCACGAACATATAGGGAAATACCTCCACCTTTCTGCCCCACTCTATCTCTTCTGTACAGTTTGTATCCCTATAGTACTGTATCCCATTTGTTTTCGTCATTCCACCAGGTTTCTGTTATGCCAATGATTTTCAGTTCGTCGTTTTTCGCTATTGCTTCTAATTCTCCCATTTTGTTTCTCAAACTTCTAGCGTTCGTATACATACATTTGAGTTCCCTTTGTGTTACCTTCTTGGACTCTTTAAGCTTAGTTGTGTCCCCTAGTTCTTTCACGGTATCCTTTTCTGCTCCTGTGTTGTCTCTCTTACATGCTTTGTGGTCATCCCCTCCTGTGTCTGAGTAGTTGTCCATAGTTCCTTCTTCGGGACATCCTGTCGCCCGGACCATCGACTGGTGGTCGACTGTCGGCTGTCCCCTGTCCTTTAGTTTAAAGCCTTCTCAATGGCCTTCCTCATGTTGCCTGCCAATACTCTTGCTCCTTCCTCGTTGAGATGCAGTCCGTCCTTCCTGTAGTACTTGCTTCTTCCCCAGAACGTTGTCAAGTTGCGCACGAAGTCACAGCCTTCCTCTTCGCATCTTATTGCCTACGATGATACTCGGATTCTTTTCTTGGGCACTAATCCCCAAGGTGAACCCTAGCATTCAGTAACTGTGATTCAGGTTATTCTTCCCAATGTGTATCACACTGCATTTGGCCAAATTAAATTTCATTTACCATTTTGACACCCAGTCTTCCAATTTCCTAAGGTTCACCTGCAATTTTTCACAATCTGCATGCGTTTTAACAACTTTGAACAGTTTAGTGTCATCTGCAAATTTAATCACCTCACTCGTCGTTCCAATTTCCAGATCATTTATAAATGAACTAATTTTTTAGCCCGTTACATTAACGGGTGCTAGAATAGATGTGTAGACTTAGGCATTTCTTTCTTTCTATCTTTCTTTCTTTATGTCTGTCTGTCTCTTTCTCTCTCCCTGTCCCCTTTATTTCTTTTTCTTTGTCTTTCTTTGTGTCTCTCTCCCTGGCCCACTGTCTGTCTGTCTTTCTTTGTCTCCCTGCCCGCTGTTTGTCTTTCTTTTTTTCTCTCACCTCTGTCCAGCAGCACCCCTTCCCTGCTTCCCCTGTCCAGCAGTAGCCCTTCTCCCTTCCTTTTACCTTCCCCTATCCAGCAGCACCCCTTCCCTGCTCCCCCTGTCCAGCAGTAGCCCTTCTCCCTTACTTTTACTTCTCCCCTGTCCAGCAGCACCCCTTCTTTGCTCCCCCTTTCCAGCAGTAGCCCTTCTCCCTTCCTTTTACCTCCCCCCTATTCAGCAGCACCCCTTCCTTGCTGCCCCTGTCCGGCAGTAGCCCTTCTCTCTTCCTTTTACCTCTCCCCCTGTCCAGCAGCACTCCATCCCTGCTCCCCCTGTCCAGCAGTAGCCCTTGTCCCTTCCTTTTACCTCTCCCCTGTCCAGCAGCACCCCTCACAACGCCGAAGATCCGCAGTCATGTTCCCACATGCTGTCTGTGCGCCCGATATAGAAACCGCCGCTTTTTACCTTTCATCACCGCATCTTCCATATCGGTGCGAATAAGAAGGGGGACACCACACCCGCTATAACGCGGCAGCCAGACCGAGAGAGCAGAAACTCCTCTCCCCTCCCCCCACCTGCTCGGCACGCACGCCCCTACAGCATAGCACATCAACCCCAGGGGCCAACTGCCGGAGCTCAGCGGTGTATTGCGCAAGCGCAGGCATGGCGCCACGGATTACGGACCCACAGAGTTTGAAGTGTGTATGCGTGCTAAGGGTTTTATTATAGCGGATTAAATAGCACAAGTCCTAGTACAGACCCCTGCAGCATTCCACTGATTACTCTCTTCCATTGAGAAAAATGACCATTTAACCCTACCCTGTTTTCTATCCGATAACCAATTCCTAATCCACAACTGAACTTTGCCACCTATCCCATGACTCTTTAATTTTCTCTCGTGAGGAACTTTATCAAAAGCTTTCTGAAAATCTACATACACTATATCAACTGGCTCACCTTTATCCACATGTTCATTTACACCTTCAAAGTTGTCAAGCAAATTAGTGAGGCAAGATATCCCTTGACTGAACCCATGCTGACTCCGTCTCATTAAATCATGTTTGTCTACTTGTTCCACAATTTTATTTTATATAATTGTTTCTACCATTTTGCCCAGCACTGAAGTGAGGCTTACCAGTCTGTAATTTCCTGGATCTTCCTTGGAGCCCTTTTTAAAAATTGGCATGCCATTGGCCACCCTCCAATCTTCAGGTACTACAGACGATTTTAGCGACAGATTACAGATCACTAACAGCAGGTCAGCAATTTCATGTTTGAGTTCTTTTAGTACCCTGGGATGTATACCATCTTGTCCTGGCAATTTATCACTTTTTAACTTGTCGATTTAGCTTAGTACATCTTCTAGATTCACCGAAATTTCTTTCAGTTCCTCTACATCATAACCCTTGAAAACCATTTCCAGTTTAGGTAGATTTCTTACATCTTCTTCCGTAAAGACTGAAACAAAGAATTCATTTAGTCTTTTCGCTATGGCCTTAGCCTCCCTGAGCGCCCCTTTTGCTCCTTGATCATTCAACGGTCCTACAGATTCCCTCACAGGTTTCCTGCTTCTGATGTACCTAGAATAATTGCTATGAGTTTTTGTATCTTTTGCATCTATCCTCCGCTGGGTCAGACCTGTGGTCCATCGCGCCAAGCAGCCCGCTCATGTGCGAAGGGAAACCACACCATGCGCAGAACACCACTCCTCAAAGAAACGCCAAACTCACACATAAGCCTGAGAGGTGGAAAGTCTCTAGGAACCGAAGATGATGGAGATCACCTTATCTGAATAACCTTTTTAACTTAGGTGTTCCCTTTCAAAAGCCAAGCCGTAAGACAAAAGGGAACCGGATCGAACACTGGAATGGGACCCAGTGTCAGAAGGTCAGACGAAAGGGGCAGCGGAAGAAAATCTGCCATGAGAAGACGAACCAGATCTGCGTACTACAGGTGACAGGGCCAGTCCAAAGCCAACAAGATCTCAAGGCCAATGTAACGAGCAATGCAAAGAAGGACTCTGCCCACCATCGGCCACAGGGAAAAAACATACAGAAGACTGTCCGTCAGCCAAGGCTGCATCAGACCATCCAGCTCCTCAGCCTGGTAATCTCTGCACCGACTGAAAAACCTCAGCGCTGTGGTGTTGATGCTCGTGGCCATCAGGTCCATGACCGGCTGGCCTCAAGTCTGCACAATCAACTCGAAAGCCATGGGACCTAGACAACACTTGCCGGGATCGAGTACGTAACAACTGAGAAAGTCAACCTGGACACTCTTCACTCCCACTGTGTGGGAAGCCGAGATGTCCAGAAGATGAATCTCTGCCCAAGCTATGAGCAGAGAAGCCTCCTGCACCACTAGACAACTCTTGGTTCCCCTTTGATGATAGACGTAAGCCACCACCGTAGCATTGTCTGAGAGAACCCAACTGATTTGTCCTTCAGCAATGTCTGGAACACTAGTAACACCAACCGGATGGCTCTAGTCTCCAGAAAATTGATCAACCAGGACACTTCCTCCGGAGACCAGTTGCCCAGAGCCAAGTGCAAACCAAGAAGACTGGCATCCGTGATAAGCACCGTCCACTGATCAAGACTCACTCCCTGCACCAGATTGGAAGACTGTAGCTACCAGCAGAGGCTGTGACGAACTAACCCCCAAAGCGTAACGGGAGAGGCCAGATCGTGCATCTGAGGTGACCACCGCCAAAGAAGAGCATACTAAAGTGGGTGCATGTGAGCCTGAGCCTACCTGACCTTGTCCAGTGAGGCCACCATCAGCCCCAAGACCTGCAGAAAATCCTGCGCCCGAGGACACCAACAATCCATCAGGAAGCGAATCTGCAACTGCAATTTGTACACACAGGCCTCTGGAAGAAAGACTTTCCCCAGGCAGGTGTTGAAGAGAATCTCGAGATACTCCAGGTGCTGAGACGGATCCAACCAGCTCTTGGACAAGTTGACCACCCATCTCAACGACTGCAGGTACTCTACAACCTGTCGTAGCACGGGAGCTCTCCTGAAAGGACTTTGCTTGAATCAACCTGTTGTCCAGATAGAGATGAACCAGGATACCCTCTTTGCGTAAGGCTGCCATCACCACCACCATAATCTTGGTGAATGTCTGTGGAGCCATGGCCAGACCAAAAGGGGGCGCACAGAACTGATAATGCTTTCCCAAAATTGCAAAATGAAGGAAACACTGATGGGAGCCCGAATTGGCAAACAACATCTCGTTTTTGCGGTGTACAGCTGGATCGCATTGATTGCTTTAACACAGGCGCTTTGCTTATTACCAATTTATATTGCGGTTTGTTTTAACCCTTACAATTCATGGACCCCTGAAGAAGGCATGTTCTCTGAAACACGGACCGTGTCGGGTCCCAGGGTTTGTAAAACAAAGAGTGACGAATGCCAGGAAGTTCTGTTTCTCACAACGAGTGGTGGGCGCTTGGAATTCTCTTCCTGAGGATGTTGTGGCGGAGACTACTCTTCGGGACCCTCAACAACCAGAGGGCATCCGCTGAAAATCAGAGGAGGGAAATTTCATAGCGACTCCAGGAAGTACTTTTTCACCGAGAGAGTGGTGGAGCGTTGGAATGGACTCCCACTGCAGGTGATTGAGGCCAGCAGCGTAACTGATTTTAAGAAGAAATGGGATACTCATGTGGGATCTCTAAGGGAATGAACTCTGGGGGGAGGCTAATTGCAATGGGCAGACTTGGTGGGCTATAGCCCTTTTCTGCCGTCATTTTCTATGTTTCTATGTTTCTTCTTGCAAATCATATTGAGGGATACGGTAATTTCAGGTTTTCATAATAGAGAACCTAAATGGGCCGCCGCGTGAGCGGATCGCCGGACTTGATGGACCTCGGTCTGATCTGGCGAAGGCATTTCTTATGTTCTTATTTTATATTTAGTTTAATAAACACAGCCTGCATCTTGTACACATACTGTCTGCAGTTTTCTCTTTTGTTTTTTGGGAGCCCGAATTGGAACATGCAGGTATGTCTCTTTCAGATCGAGGGAAGTCAGGAACTCTCCACAGGCTGGACTGCCAGAATGACAGATCTCAGGGTCTCCATGCAAAAAGATGGAACCTGGAGCGCCCTGTTGACACCTTTCAGATCCAAAATGGGCCAAGAAGACCCCTCTTTCTTGGGTACCACGAAGTAATGGAATACTTACTGGTGCGAACCTCCCAAGGAGGCACTGGGATCAGTCTTGAGGTCAAGCAACCTTTGCAGCATTTGACAAAAAGCCCACTTCTTCCAAGCTGCCTGATAAGGAGAAGAGAGGAAACAATCTGGCAAGGGCTGGGAAAACTCTAGAGCATAACTATCCCAAATTACTTTCAGGACCCACTGATCTGTGTGATCTCGGCCCACTCCTGCAACCGGGCTCCCACCAGTACCAGGGGAAGGGCTCGTAAGGAGTCAATGAGCCAGGCGGCAGCGAGGCCTCCGGAGGAGTCACAATCCCCCTGGCAAGCACCCTGAAAGGACTGCATGCGCTGAAAGAAATGGCCACTGGAAGGAAAATAAGTTGCCCCCTGACTAGAGCGGAATTGAAAAAAAAAAAATCACACAAACATCCCCAGGGGACGCCACCCTGCAAAGGTGGGTGAAAACGGTCCACAGACTTACCACTGCCACCTGCTGGAGACTGAGACCACACTGATTGTACTTGGGACTGCACAGCCCACTTATACTACAGCCAGAAGTTTGTGTGTCAGTCTCCACCTGCTGGTTGTGGTGAGATATTACCCATCACTCTCTGTGCCAGTCTGGAGGGATGATAAAGAACATAATGTTGCCCTGCTGGGAACGACCGAAGGCCCATCAAGTCCAGTATCTCTTCAACTGGCAAGATCACAAAGAGTAAAACAGATTTTATGCTGCTTATCCTAGAAGTAAACACATTTCCCCCAAAAATATCACCTGGATCCAATACGTTCTATTCACTGTGTGATTTTTTTAGGACGCCTCAGCCCCACCACTCCACCGCTGTAATAGTTTTGTTACCGCGGGAAGGTTGTGTGGTGCCTCATCATTGGCTGTCCATTTTTTAGTCAATTTTTTAACCGTGTGTCACAAATATTCCAAAAATGTCTTCAAAAAGAAACTTTTTAGTGCAAATGCTAAACTTTATAAAAGTATAAATATTTACTTATCTCAGCCACCTTGGGAGTCAGACCCGACATGTTTCGCACTACAAAAGTGCTGTTTCAAGGGTTTCCCTACGAGATAAAGGAAGAAAGCTATGATATCCATACATAACCTAGCCTCTCCCCACCTAACTTAAAATGTATAGTCTTCATTTACTCATAAATTTATTATAAAAGAACTCACCGGGGCTGCCGCTGTCATCTGACTCCTATTTCGTTCTATGTGTGATGACGGCGGCGTCTCCCGGCGCCATTTAAATATCCCATCCAATCATATCCTAGCCCTGCCTTCCTGATGACGTCCACCCGAATTTTAACCTATCAGTGTCCCCCATTCTACAGCACTTTTGTAGTGCGAAACATGTCGGGTCTGACTCCCAAGGTGGCTGAGATAAGTAAATATTTATACTTTTATAAAGTTTAGCATTTGCACTAAAAAGTTTCTTTCTGAAGACATTTTTGGAATATTTGTGACACACGGTTAAAAAATTGACTAAAAAATGGACAGCCAATGATGAGGCACCACACAACCTTCCCGCGGTAACAAAACTATTACAGCGGTGGAGTGGTGGGGCTGAGGCGTCCTAAAAAAATCACACAGTGAATAGAACGTATTGGATCCAGGTGATATTTTTTGGGGAAATATGTTGATTTCATACTGGACAAAAATCCTACACATAACAATATAGCCAGTGATAACAGTATCCTAGAAGTAAGCCATGGATTTTCCCATCTTAATAATGGCTTATCAATCTTTCTTTTATAAAATTTTACAAACCTTTTTTAATCCCTGCTAAGTTAACTGCTTTTATCACATTCTCTGGCAAAGAATTCCAGAGTTTAATTACATGCAGAGTGAAGAAATATTTTCTCCAGTTTGTATTAAAATTTACTATTTAGTAGCTTCAATGCATTTAAAGGATAAACAAGCGGTTCACATCTACCCATTCCTCTCAACTCAGTATTTTAGACTGCACCAAATAACTGCCTATATGAGGTTGGCAAGATGGGCAAGTTGCCAACTGCAGTTTACAATGCCAGTATTTAATCAAGAAGTATAACCTGCACAGAGTGCCAGATACAACTCTGGATATCTGGTTAAGCAGACTGGATGGACTGTACACACCTTTATCTGCCAGCATTTACTGTGTTATGTTCTGTTTTGATGTACACAAAAAACCCATCAAAAAGCTATGTCAGAAAGCTTACCCAACTGATTACTTCCTAAAGTGGTCCCCAAGAGGCAACTCTTTCAGGGTATCCCACTTCGCTGCAGACTGGGAGGGTGCAGAGTAAGGAGATGAATGGGGGGGGGAATGTATTGCAGCACAAGCTCCTTAGCCAACCACATTATCTTTTTCCCTTCATACTTTTCCTTTCATGATTTTTAAACAATCATTTGTATTAAGTTTACAACAGTTTTCTCATCTCCAATTATTTTTTCAAGTTTCACATTACTTAATTTTTATACCCAACTGGCTCATTTTTGTTTTTACTTTCTAGGACACCAGCAACTCAGTTTCCTCCTACCCTCCATAACTAGATCTCCTCCTAGTTTACTGGGGACCCAATATCCCCCATTCCAGTTCATTCATTTAAAAATGTAGAAATCATTCCACTCCCTTCTGCTCTTACCTGTAAATTAACAATGTAAAGTTTTGGTCGACGACTACGTGGTTTGTTCATACACCACAGACAATGGTATTTCTTCAGTACCTAAAGGGACAGAAAGAAACTGATGGCATGGTACTAGCATTTCTAGCTATGGGTGGGTGTTTTTACAAGTGCTGGCGAGGGGAAGGGGGGGGGGGGAGTGACAGGCTTTAGCTCTGCCGATTCCGAGTGCGTTTCTTGATTTTGGCACACTTACCTTTAAGCTGGAACCTAAACACAGGATCATATCTGCTTTCTCTGCGGCCTCCACTGCTGCTGCCCAGTTCAGAGGCTGTGCCAGTATTCCTCTCTCCCCAAAGTGGACTATAGTGTCTCGAAGATCCCCAGCACAATGGCAACATTTTCTGCCCGTAAGGTGTCTGTGCAGCCCTGTGCGTTCTGTGACATCAAACAGACGGATGTATTCCCGGTTTGGAGAACATGAAGTGCAAACCTGGGTGAGAAGGTAAAGACAGAAGAGAAGTAATTGCATGTCTTCTGGCTGCTCTGTGAAGAATTGTGAGCACTCGACTTACCTCAATATACATGTTTCCATGCAACTCTGAGATTGCTGCTCGCGATAATCCACTGCGGAGATGCAACCCATCACAGTTCTGTGAAACCACATGCTGCACCTAAAGGTAGGTAGAGAAGAGCCAGAGAAAAGTGAGCAGGGCTCAGCTGCAGGGATGAGAGAAGAATCAAGATGATGAAAATAAAGAAGGGTGAAGAGCACATACAGAGAGGAGAGGAGGCCAAGTGTAAAAATGATGCCTCTTACTAGTTTGCATGCATGTAACTGGGCGATCGCCATGTGGGTGAGAGTGGGCTCTGCATCACTTAGGTCTGAAGTACTATAGGAGAGAAGCAAAGGAGAAATTAGATCTTACCTGCTAATTTTTTCTCTTTCTTTCTTTTAGTCCCTCCAGACCAGCACAAATGGATGGGATGGTTACGCTTCTCTGCCAGCAGGTGGAGACTGAGAACAACTGAATTCTGTCAAGAGTACAAGCGGGCTGTGCAGTCCCCCTAGAACCAGTCTACGAATAGCAAAGCAGGAAACTACTTGCAGGGTAAAAGAACACTCCAAATTCTGAACATTTCTTTTTAAACTGTTGGAGGAAAGAACAGAAGAGTCAACCAAAACCCAAACCATGGTTCACCAGCTAAACCAGCTGCATGATATGCCAGTGCTCCATATAACATAGAAACAATCCCCAATAAAGAGACAGAATATAAGCACTGGGTGGGTTCTATACCAGTCTGGAGGGACTAAAAGAAAGAATGTTAGCAGGAAAGATCTAATTTCTCCTTCTTTAGCGTCCCTCCAGACCGGCACAGACAGATGGAACATACCAAAGAAGTAGCCATCACAGGTCTGACACCAGAACGTTTGCCAAAAACGGCATCCTGCCATGCCTGAACATCCACCCGATAGTGATGTATAAACAAATGGAGAGGACCAAACTGCAGCTTTACAGATGTCCACCGGGTGCACAAGAAATCGCTTGCCCTCTGGTAAAATGAGCCTTGAGAAAGTCAGGAATGGATTTCTTCTGAAGGTAGTACACTGAGGCAATTGTTTCTTTGATTTATTGCACAATGGTTGTCTTAGAAGGCTTAGATGCTCCTTCCTCCTTCTTGCCAGCAACACAAAAAGACTTTCTGTTCACCAGAACTTTTCAGTCCTGTTCACATAAGTGAACCAGGCAAACATCTAATTTGTGCAATTGTCTCTGCTCTAAGGACCCCTCCCGACTCCCCAAGACCAGAAAGGAGACTGTCTGACATGAAAGGGGGAAAGCACTTTAGGGAGAAAGGATGAAACAGGACGCAGTATTATACACGCCCTAGAAAATTCCAAGAAGGAGGGCTGACAAGCAAAGGCCTGCAACTCTGACACGTGCTGTGCTGAAATGATGGCCACTAGAAAAACCATCTTCAGATTAAGGTTCTTCAGCATACAAAAACCCAAAGGTTCGAATGGCTGATGAATTAACACTGACAATACCAACTTGAGATCCCAGGTTGGAGGCTGAAGACACTGGAGGCCACAGCAACCTTACCGTTTGCAAGAAACGGATCACAACTGGGTGGGTCGCTATCCACCTTCCCCAACTATCCCCCCCTCCCAAATGTCACCAGAGCTGCTACCTGAACTTGCAAGGAAGACCAGACAAGACCCTTCCCTAAATCATCTTGCAAAAAAATCCAGAATGCAGGGCAAGGAAGCACACAGGGGGACCAACGAGCAAGTGGAACACCAATCCTCAAACAAACGCCAGATGCACACATAAGCACGGAAAGAAGAAAGCCTCCGAGATCCCAAAAGCATAGATGACTCTGTCCAAGTATCCTTTCCTATTTAGGTGCTCCCTCTCAAGAGCCAAGTCGTAAGAAAAACTCCCTTGAGGTTTAAAATAGGATGAAAGGACCCCTCCTTTTTGGGGACCACAAAGTAAATTGAGTACATCCTGGTTCCCACTTCGCTGGGAAGCACTGCTTTGAGCTCTACCAACCTCTGGAGAGTTTGACGAAAAGTCCATTTCTTCCAGGCAGAGCGACAAGGAAAGGAGAGAAAAAGGTCGGGTAATGGCCATTCAAACTCAAGCGCATAACCATCGTGGACTACCTCCAGCACCCACTAGTCTGCTGTTATCTGGGTCCACCCCTGGTAAAACATCTGTAACCTGGCTCCTACTGGTACCAGCGGGAGGACCCGAACACCTTCACTGTGCAGGGCAAGAAGAGGAAGAAAGCCCAAAGGAATCTAGGCCTCCCCAGCGGGCACCCTGAAATGCCGACCTCTAGAGGCTATGGAAACTCTACCAGGCCGAAAACGGCGAAACTCAAAGACGTCCCCAGCTAGAACCGCCCCTACACATCTGCCGAGGCTTGTCTTCCGGTAGACAGGGCACCTTAGAGTCACCTAAACTCTGTACCAGCTTATATAATACCTCCCCAAACAAAAAAGAACCTTTAAAAAGGAAAACAACTGAGTTTAGACTTTGAGGCCGAATCTGCCAACCAACCATGGAGCCACAAGGAACACCTAGTAGTTGTCCCAACAGTCATAGACTTGGCCAAGGCTCGCAACAAACTGTACATCGCATCCGACAGATAGAAGTTCCTAACTCAATCTTCACAACTTCCTGATCAGACTTTCTATCCAACACATGCTCAGACTCATGATCAGACTCTCTACCCAACACATACTCAGCCCGCTCTAGTAACTAAACCACCACAAATTGCAGCCTGAACCGCCAGTCGCCACATCGAAGCTCTGCTTAAGGAGAGACTCCATCAGACAATTCTGGGGGTCCTTAAGGGCAGAGCCCTCCCCCCCCCTCAAAGGGGACTGTGCGGTTTGTTTTTTAGTAATAACCGAAACCACAGTATCAACCACCGCAAAGAGTCCTTATCAGCTTCGGAGATGGAATACAAATGTGCCATGGAGTGTGCAACCCAGAAAGGCACATCCAGGGTCCTCCACTGTGCCTGAATGTCACTGATGCATAGGAAAGGACTGCAAAGTCATCTGAATATCTTTGAGAAGAGGGTCAACCACCCGCAGGATCTTAGTGTCATCCTCAAAATGCAACATGGACGAGACCTGAAGAATGAGCTCCTGTTAACTCCTCCCTGTGAAAAAAACAGACCACTGAAGTATCTTTCTCTCACGGGCGGCTCGGTCATCCAGTCTTCCGAGCCATCTGCCTCCCCAAGTCCCCTGTGGGAACCCCGATACAAACCAGTCCTCATCTGAGGGAAAATCCTCATCAAAACAGTCTTCCTCCACCTAGGACAAGCCCTGGCATATAGGCGAGGAGCCCAAGGCCCCCGCGGTACCAGCAGTCAATGGAAGAGGGGAGTAGTATCAGCTGAATGCATACAATAGGCCCTATACATTGCCAGCACAAAGTCAGGAGAAGCCCCAGAGCTGCGAGGGACCCTTGCTCTATTCCAGAGAAGAAGCCTGTGCAGTAAGCTCCTGCCTCTCCAGCCAAGGTGGGAGTGCCGAAGACAGTTAAAATGACGGGAAACCTCTAGCACTCGCAGTTGAAAGAGAAACCTCCCTGTTTGCTGCTGTGGCTGAATGCAAAGCGAACAGAGGATTCCTCTGACAGCGCTAGCTCATCTTGATGAAAGCAAAATTTAGATGCCATCTGCCTGGAGGCTTCAGCGCGAACAAACAGAGCATGTCTTTGGGTGGGAGGTGCTCATTGTGAACTGCTGCCACATGGGAACAGCACCAAAGGGAAGGGGGGGGGAATTTAAAAAACCGCCAGTAAGGGAAGAACATAAGCAATGCTGGGTCAGACCTGAGGTCCATCGTGCCCAGCAATTTGCTCACGCGGCGGCCCAATAGGTTCGGGACCTGTGCAGTAATCCTCTATCTATACCCCTCTATCCCCTTTTCCAACAGGAAATTGTCCAATCCTTTCTTGAACCCCAGTACCGTACTCTGCCCTATTACGCCCTCTGGAAGTGCATTCCAGGTGTCCACCACAAGTTGAGTGAAGAAAAACTTCCTAGCATTCGTTTTGAATCTGTCCCCTTTCAACTTTTCTGAATGCCCTCTTGTTCTTTTATTTTCCGAAAGTTTGAAGAACCTGTCCCTCTCTACTCTCTCTATGCCCTTCATGATCTTGTAAGTCTCTATCATATCCCCTCTAAGTCTCCTCTTCTCCAGGGAAAAGAGACTCAGTTTCTCCAATCTCTCAGTATATGAAAGATTTTCCATACCTTTTATCAAACATGTCGCTCTCCTCTCAACCCTCTCGAGTATCGCCATATGCTTTTTAAGGTACGGCGACCAATATTGGACGCAGAACTCCAGATGCGGACGCACCATCGCCCGATACAATGGCAGGATAACTTCTTTCGTTCTGGTTGTAATACCTTTCTTGATTATACCTAGCATTCTATTCGCTCTCTTAGCGGCCGCTGCGTACTTTGCCGTCGGCTTCATTGTCATATCCACCATTACCCCCAAGTCCCTTTCTTGGGTACTCTCATTCAGTAACATCCCTCCCATCGTATAGCTGTACCTCAGATTTCTGCTTCCCACATGTAGTACTTTACATTTCTCAACATTGAACTTCATCTGCCATCTTGTTACCCATTCCCCCAGTATGTTCAAGTCCTTTTGTAATTCTTCGCAGTCCTCTAGTCCGAGCTCTACTAAATAGTTTGGTGTCGTCCGCGAATTTTATTATCTCGCACTTCGTCCCTGTTTCTAGATCATTTATAAATATATTAAATATTAGCGTCCGAGCACCGAGCCCTGCGGAACACCACTCGTGACCCTCCTCCAGTATGAGTAGAGGCCCTTCACTCCTACCCTCTGTTTCCTACCTGCCAACCAATTCCTGATCCATCTATGTACATCTCCTTCCACCCCATGGTTCTTCAGTTTCCGAAGTAGGCGTTCATGGGGCACCTTGTCAAAGGCCTTTTGGAAATCTAGATATATGATGTCTATGAGGGTCTCCTCTATCCATCCGTCTGTTAACTCCTTCGAAGAAGTGCAATAAGTTCGTTAGGCATGATCTCCCCTTACAGAATCCATGTTGGCAAGTTATCAGAAGTTTGTTTCTTTCAAAATGTTCATCGATGTTGTCTTTTATCAGCGCTTCCGCCATTTTCCCCGGAACCGAGGTCAGACTCACCGGTCTGTAGTTTCCCGGGTCACCTCTTGATCCCTTTTTAAAGATGGGCATAACATTGGCTATCTTCCAATCCTCCGGGATCTCGCCTGTTTTCAGGAATAGATTGCAAATTTGCTGAAGTAGTTCCGCTATTTCCTCCTTTAGTTCCTTCAGAACCCTTGAGTGGATTCCGTCCGGACCCGGAGAATTGTCAGTTTTTAATTTTTCTATCTGCCTGCGTACGTCTTCAAGGCTCACTTCCATGGATGTTAATTTTTCTGCTTGATCTCCATTGAAGATTTGCTCAGGTTCCAGTATGTTGAATGTGTCTTCATTTGTAAATACAGACGAGAAAAACATGTTAAGTCTTTCTGCCACTTCTTTCTCCCCCTTCACTACTCCCTTCCTGTCTCCGTCATCCAGCGGTCCCACCTCCTCCCTAGCCGGCTGCTTCCCTTTAACATATCTAAAGAATGGTTTGAAATTTCGTGCTTCCCTGGCTAACCTCTCTTCATACTCTTTTTTGGCTTTTCTAACCACACGGTGACATTCTTTTTGATACCTCCTGTGCTCTTTCCAGTTCTCCTCAGTTTTGTCCTTTTTCCATTTCCTGAATGAATTTTTCTTATTGCCTTTCACTTCCTTCACTACTTTAGTTATCCACGCTGGGTCTTTTGTTCGACTCTTTTTGCACCCCTTTCTGAATCTGGGGATATGCAGATTTTGCACCTCGCTCATCGTGTCCTTGAAAAAAGACCAGGCATGTTCTACCGTCTGCCATTTCTTGGAAGTGTTCCTAAGTTTCTTCCTTACCATTTCCCTCATTGCTTCATAATTTCCTTTCTTGAAGTTGAAAGTAGTCGCTATGGTTCTCTTTCCTTTCAGTATCCCTACCTCAACCTTGAACTTGATCATATTATGATCACTGTTTCCCAACAGTTCCTCTACTTTCACTTCCTTTGCAGGTCCCCTTAACCCATTTAGGATTAGATCCAGAGTGGCATATCCTCTCGTCAGTTCTCTAACAAGCTACTCCATGAAGCAATCTTGTGTAGCCTCCAGGAATTCTGTCTCCCTAGCGCATTTTGAGCTTCCAAGACTCCAGTCTATCCCGGGATAGTTAAAGTCTCCCATAATAACTCTGTTACCGCTATTGCATTCTCATTTTATCTCGGCTTCCATTTCTTCATCGATATCTCTGGTTTGCCCGGGTGGACGATAGTATAGGCCCATCTTTATTTCAGGCCCTTTCCTTCCCGGTATTTTAACCCATAGTGATTCCAGCCTGTTTGTCATCTCTGCTGTGTCCATTCTTGTCGATTGTATGCTTTCTTTTATGTATAGGGCTATTCCACCTCCTTTCTGTCCTGACCTGTCCTGGCGATAGAGCTTGTACTCTGACAGTGCTGTATCCCATTTGTTTTCTTCATTCCACCATGTTTCAGAGACTCCAATGATGTCTATGTCCTCTGCATTGGCCACGCCTTCTAATTCCCCCATTTTGTTTCTTAGGCTCCTTGCATTGGCATATATGCAATTTAGATCCTGGTATTTTCTTTCTTCATTTCCTTTCCCTGTGCTTCGATCTTTAGTTTCTTCTCCTGTGCTATAACCCTTCTAACCTCCTCTTTTGAGTTAGTCAACTCCTGTAATTTGCCCAATGTTTCTTCCCAGCCTTTTTCCCCCTTAGTATCTTCATGGGATACCTTCTTCCGAATCATCGACGCTTTGTCGACTGTCGGCTTTCCCCTTCTTCTTAGTTTAAAGCCTGTTCTATTCGTCTCCTGACGTTGTTTGCTAGAAGTCTAATTCCCGCCGTGCTCAAGTGCAGTCCATCTCTCCTGTAGAGCTTGCTCTTGCCCCAGAACACTGTCCAGTTCCTCACGAAGTGAAACCCCTCTTCCTCACACCATCTCCTCATCTATGCATTTATTGAATGTAGTTCCTCCTGCCTTTTCACATCTGCCCTCGGTACCGGTAGGATCTCTGAGAACGCTATTTTCTGAGTCCTCATCTTCAACTTCCTTCCCAGAATCTTGAACTGTTCTATCAGCGTGCTTCTTCTGTAGTCTCTCCTGCTGACATCATTTGTCCAGATGTGGATCATTACTGTAGTCTCTTCTGTCTTCGCTCCTTCCAGGATCTTTCCAATTTTGTCCACGATGTCCTTGGTTCTTGCTCCTGGGAGGCAGGTGACTAGTCGATCCTCTCTCCCTCCTGCTATGTGGCTCTCCAAATGCCTCAGGATTGAGTCTCCCACTAGGATTGCTGACTTTCCCTTCTTCAATTTTCGCTTCGGTCTCAGGTCAATGTCCTTGGAGTGTTTTGCTGCTTCTTCTTCTATATCCTTGGTGTGCTTCGCTGTTTCTTCTTCTGGGCATCGATTAGCTATTTTCTCCCCCTTGTGCGGTGTTCCTCCGTGGTCGTCTTCTTTGAGGTCATCTGTTTCTTGTTCTCCCTTCCATGTTGGTGTATCTTCGTCTTTCATCTGAAGTTCGTTCTCTTCCACCCTCCTCCTGTAGGCATCCTCGATGAATTTCTCGAGTTCCCTGACTTCCTCCTCAATGTGTCTCTCATTCATGAAGTCTTCAGCTGTCCTGATTGGGTCCTCCGTAGTGTAAAGTTCTTCTAGCTCCTGTATCTTGCTCTCTAGTCACTTTACTTCCTTCTTCAAGCTTTTCAGCTCCTGACACCGAGCGCATACATATGACTGTCTCCCCGAGGGGAGGTAGTCATACATATGACAGTCTGTACAGAATACTGGAAAGCTCATCTTCTTGCTTCCCTCTGCTTCCATTGTCGTTCACATTTTTCCGGAGTACTCTCTTTTAGTTCACTGTGTAAGTGCCCTCTGTGTCTGCTTTGTTTTGCTTATATGTTCTAATAGATTTTCTTCTGTTAGTTATTTGTTTTCTTACCTTGTCGCCCTTCCTTGATGTACTGACTCTGCCCTTCTTGAGGCCTTTCGCAAAGGCGCTCTTGCTAAGGCGAGCGCCTTTACCGCTCGCTGAACGGCTGCGCGCTGTTGGCCCCTCCCCTTTTAAGGGGAGCTTCAGTGGCTGATGTCAGGGGTGGGTGGAGCTAACTCTCGCCGATCCCCTTAGCCTCTTGCCTCTTCTCTCCCCTTCTCAGCTTTGGTATGGGCAGATTAGATGGGCCGTGGCCCTTTTCTGCCGTCAGTTTCTATGTTCTATGTTTCCTTCTGTTTTGTCCTTCTAAATCCTCTCTCTCCTCTGCTTTCTCCTGCTTGCCTGCTTGTCCCTCAGGCCTCTGTTCTGGCTTTTTTTTTTTTTTTTTTTTAACTACAGGGAGAGCAGAACCCACAGGCTCTCTAAGCTGTAGTCAATGCCCAAGAGCAAAGGGCTACCAGTTGAGGGACCACTACAGGAAAAAAAAGGGGGGAACTCAAGTGTGGTACCCCAAGACCAACAAAGGGACCTCCTCAAGCCCCTACCTCAGTCCAGGAAAGGTTAGACTAGGAATGGTGAAACTAAAACCATTCTACCTCCACAAAGCTATGGCCTTTTCAGAGACTACATAGACTTACCACCTCCACTTGCTGGAGACTGAGAACAGACTGGTTCTAGGAGGATGGCACAGTCCATTTGTACTATTATCAGAATTCAACTGTTCTCAGTCTCCACCTGCTGGCAGAGCAGCGTAATCATTCCATCCATCTGTGCTGGTCTGGAGGAATGCTGAAGAATGAACATTTACTGCCAGGAATGCAGGCTACCTGGCCTGTCTTTTTTATCTATCCCTCTTTTCCTCAGAAGGTATTTAATGAAATGTTTTTATTCTTATGAAAACTTAGCCCTTCAAATAATATTAATAACAACTTTATTTTTATATACCGTCATACCACAAACAGTTCTAAGCGGTTTACAAGGGAAGAGACTGTATACAGACAGCAATATTACAGAGAACTTTCAAAATTACATTGGCATGCTAAGCTTAGTCAGGTTTATCTGGAAGTGTTTTGGAGGTACATCAGGTTGAGGTATATCAGTTTATGAGCTGTTGCTAATTCAGCTTCAGGCACACACTAAGAGAGAGAAATACATAAGAACATAAGAATAGCCTTACTGGGTCAGACCAATGGTCCATCAAGCCCATAGCCTGTTCTTACGGTGCCAATGCAGATCACTAGTATCAGACCAAAACCCAAGGTGTAGCAATATTCCATGCTACCGATACAGGGCAAGCAGTGGCTTTCCACGTGTCTTTCTTAATAACCGACTATGGACTTTTTCGCCAGGAAATTGTCCAAACCTTTCTTAAAACCAGCTATGCTATCCACTCTTACCACATCCTCTAGCAATGCATTCCAGAGGTTAACTATTCTCTGAGTGAAAAAAATTTTCCTCCAATTGGTTTTAAAAGTATTTTTCCTGTAACTTCGAGTGTCCCCTAGTCTTTGTAATTTTTAATGGAGTGAAAAATCGATCCACTTGTACCAGTTCTACTTCACTCAGGATTTTGTAGACTTCAATCATATCTCCCCCTCAGCTGTCTCTTATCCAAGCTGAAGAGCCCTAACCGTTTTAGTCTTTCCTCATACGAGAGGAGTTCCATCCCCTCTACCATCTCAGTCGCTCTTCTTTGAACCTTTTCTAGCACCACTATATCTTTCTTGAGATAAGGAGACCAAAATTGAACACAATATTCCAAATGAAGTCGCACCATGGAACGATATAGGGGCATTATAACATTCTTAATCTTGTTAACTATTCCTTTTTTAATAATTCCTAGCATCCTATTTGCTTTTTTTGGTGGCCACAGCCACTAACACACATTGGGCGGAAGATTTCATCATATTGTCTTTGATGACACCCAGATCCTTTTCTTGGGTGCTGGCATTTATTCAATTTTATACTAGAGAGTTGCACAAGGACAGAAATTTCACCCATCCCTGGTGGAATCTAACCCATACCCACCTGTACCTGCTAAGATCAATTCTATCCCCACAATTAATCTCCTGCATCCCAATCCATACCTATAGGAGTCAACATTATATTCAATCGCAGCCCTCCATTTCCTTCTCCCAACCCCCAACAGCCTCCTCTGGTTGTTTTGGATCAGTGGTCTCAAACTCACAGGGCCACATTTTGGATTTGTAGGTACTTGGAGGGCCTCAGAAAAAAATAGCTAATGTAATATTAAAGAAATGACAATTTTGCATGAGGTAAAAACTCTTTATAGTTTATAAATCTTTCATTTTGGCTAAGTCTTAATAATAATATTGTAATTTATAGCTAGAGTCATATGATCAAGAAACTGTTTTATTGTACTTTTGTGATTATGATAAATAGTACCCAAAGGGCCGCATGTGGCCCCCAGGCCGTGAGTTTGAGGCCACTGTATTGGATGGTATTCACTATTTAACCAATGAGTATTCCAAGCCTCATTCCAGTGTCCCAGCTGCCTCTGTATGTTCCAAGTCTCATTCTGGAATCATCAGAGATTTTAACTACAATCTCACAGGAATGCTGCAGCAACTTCTTCCAGTCCCATAGTCCTCATTCTCATGAAGCTCTATGTTTCACACTTGTTGCCATAATTATTTTAGTGCCCAAAATCAACACCTGAACAAACGATCCATGGGAACAGACGATGTTTCATAGGGTTACCAGATGTTCTGATTTCCCTGGACATTTCCTCCCTTTTAGAGGACATGTCCGGGCGCCTGGACGACTTTTCAAATCCGGCACTTTGTCCAGCAGGGATGGCATCTGCGCATGGTGATGTCACGTACATGTGTGTGACATCGTGTCACACCAGCGCATGCGCAGATGCCCTCCTGACAAGTGAACAGGTTGAAGGGGTGGGGCGGAACGGGGTGTGACTGGGGGCAGGGCCATAGGTCTGGATTTTAGTTCCGGAAAATCTGGTAACCTGTTTCATGCAATTCAATCAGATATTTTGTCCTGTATAAGAACATAAAACTAGCCTTACTGGGTCAGATCAATGGTCCATCAAGCCCAGTAGCCTGTTCTCACAGTGGCCAATCCAGATGTAGCAATATTCTATGCTACTGATCCAGGGCAACTATATTGTACTGTTCACCTCTTCACTGGGGTTTACAATGTTTTGGGGCAATCCCTATGGAAGAATTGGCCCAAATCTTTGATTTTTTTTAAATTTCAGAATCCATTTTCCTACCCTATGAACATTCGTAACACACAACTGACAGATTCAAGTCACTATCTACCGGATATCAAAAGATGTTTTTTGAATAAATTAAAAGCAAACCCAAATAAAATCAAGGACGTACGCTGGTAGGGCGCTTGTCTTTAACCAAAAGGGCCGCCGCATGAGCGGACTGCTGGGCATGATGGACCACTGGTTTGACCCAGCAGCGGCATCTCTTATGTTCTTATGTTTTGGTTGGCAACTGCAGAGTGCCCATGTTTATCCCAAACCAGAGTTTGCTAGCTTTTGTCCATATATCAGGAATTATTTTTCATTCAGGACTAGATATAAAAACTCAAGTAGCAAATGTTGTCAAACAAGCAACCCAGTTGGAAGCTGCACCCACCCAGAGACATTTAACTGCTATTTGTGGCACCGATGCTATGGTAAAGGTAATTTATATTCTGTTTTATCCATTGCAGATTACATAAAGAATAAGGTAGGCATGGTTATTAGATCATTTTGACTCAGGGAGAGTTGAGATTAGTGAGATGATCAGATTCATATAGATAACTTTTTACACTCTTTTGAAAGATGATGTATGAGGGTGAAGTTCTGATTTTAACTGGCAGGTCATTCCAAATTTTTGCTCCTAAATATTCAAAAGATAGTTGGTGGTGTTTTGTTTTTTAATTTTGTTTTTCTTATTGTTGGAAATGATAATGTAAGTTTCTGGTCCGTTCTTTCATTTGTCACGATTTCTTAGAAATAGGCATCTTTTGTTGTTTCTTGTGCTTGACCAAATAGGAGATTTTGAATTGTATTCTTTGGACAGGTGGCCAATGAAGTTCTTTCAGTAGTGGGGTTACCCTGTCACATTTCTTAGCACCAAAGATCAATCTTGCAGCGGTGTTTTGCAGGAGTTGCAGCTTTTCAGGAGTTTGGCAGACATGTCTTCATACAGGGAGTTCCAGTAATCCATGAGTGGGAGTAAGATGACTTGTGCTATAATCCGGAAGCTGATGGGATCTAAAGACGAGCGGACGGTCCTTGGTTGTCTCATTTTAAAGAACGATTTCTTAAATGCAATTTTGGTCTTGCTTGGTTAATCTGGCATCTAGGATAAAGCCAACTTTTGATTTACTTTGTCTGAAGCAATTCACTGGTACTCAGGGTGAGGTTTGGGACTGGTGCACTTTTCTCGTTACTGAATCATACAAACTTGGTTTTTTGATTATTTAATTTCAAGAAATTATTTTTGGTCTCATTTGATAGTGGTTTTATGACAGCATATGAAGTACATTGTTGACTGAGTCTAAGGCAGGGCATAACAGGAATATGTCATCTACATATGATAGGATTAGGATGCCCATTGTTGACGTGTATTCATACAAATGTAGATGTTGAAGAGAAGTGGTGATAATGGTGATCCTTGTGGTACTCTGAGTCTATAGCTCATTAGATTATGATCTATGGCACTGAAAGCTGCAGAGATATCAAATTGTAGCAGAATCATGTCTTTACTTAGGTACTGTCTTACTTCTGTTACTAGTGTAAGTAACAGTGCCTCTGTGCTGTGGTTTGGTTGGAAACTGTATTGAGTTCCGTGTAGAATGTCATATAATACAATACATAACTGAGAAGTAGACCAAAAACGTCAAATTCTATAAATTTTGCCATCTAAGGAAATTATTTACAGTGCTCCCCCGTGAATTTGCGGTCCCGGTCATTCGCGGCATTTTCTGACTGCGAATGACTGGGCAGCCAAAGCAGGACCCCCAGCCGCCTGTAAATAAGCCTTGCACATGGCCAATACCAAATCAGGGGAAAAAAACCCAGAAGCAAATTAGACACGCTTCCCGCTGAGGGAAGGGCCATTGCCAAACTATCACCAGAAAAAATATGTGGTACTGAAGGCACAGCTGACTCTACTGCTCAGCTGCAGCTGAAATGGAATCCCCAGCCCCGGTGGACTGCAACACCGAATCTGACTGACCACTGGTGGCTAAGAAAACCCAGCATGGGCGACAGGGGAAGCCCCACTGATTAGCGATGCACGCGTGAAGGAGAACCCAGCACGCAGACACCTGAAGCTAGGTCCCTCAAGATGGCCAGAACATTTTGTGCACCCGCCAACTGCATCCACTGTTCGGCATCCACAAACAGCACACTTTTCTGCTTTTTTGAAGTGTTCATAATAAAAGCATCAAAAACCCACTCACAACAACACCGTGGGAAACGGCAGCCTCGACCTCCCAATACAAAGCTCCTTTTTTCTTTTTTACTTCTTCTCACAGCCAGCCAGCTTTATCAAGAGAAAGCAGACCCCACAGGCACTCTAAACTTTAGTAGTCAGTGTCGGTATCAGTGGCAAGGCGTACAGTTGAGGCTCCTCTACATTGATAAAACTTTAGGGAGGTGGGGGAAATGGGGAAAGGTTTAGTTTAGTTTAATGGAAGGAGAGATTCGACCCTTCCAAGTGTGACCCCCCCTCCCGAGGTCGGTAGGACCCCCGAGAGGGTCCCCCAAGCTCAGTCCAGACAGAAAAAGGGACAAGAAAGATTCACTAACCAGAACCAAAAGGTCTTAGACCTCAGCATAGACTGCACAAAACAGACCAAATATACACATGGCATAAATGTGCATGAGGCAAGTCTTTCATTTGAAAGAAAACTCAGGAATGAGAGGACATAGGATGAAGTTAAAAGGCGATAGGCTTAGGAGTAACCTAAGAAAATGCTTTTTTACAGAAAGGGTGGTAGAAATGTGGAATAGTCTCCTGATAGAGGTGGTGGAGACAAAGACTATTTGAAATCAAGAAAGCTTGGGACAGGCACGTGGGAACTCTTAGGGAAAGAGGAGATAGTGGGTGCTGCGGAGGGGCAAACTGGAGGGACCATTTGGTCTTTATCTGCCATCATATTTCTATGTTTCCATCATATTTCCATCTCCTACTCCCACAAGGCTCCCTGGTATCTCCCATACCACAGGGAATTAAAGCAGAAATGTCGAGCCTTGGAACAAAAATGGAAAAAATCGAAATCCCCTTCTGACAGACAATCTTGGAGACAACAGGTAGTGGCAGAAAGGCTTAACATGTTCTTCTCGTCTGTATTTACTAACGAAAACACGTCCAACATACCGGAACCTGAGCAATTCTTCAACGGAAGTCAGGCAGAAAAATTAACATCCATAGAAGTGAGCCTTGAGGACGTTCGCAGGCAGATAGAAAAACTAAAAACTGACAAATCCTCGGGTCCGGATGGCATACATCCAAGGGTTCTGAAGGAATTAAAGGAGGAGATAGCGGAACTACTGCAGCAAATTTGCAACTTATCCCTGAAAACAGGCGAGATCCCGGAAGATTGGAAGATAGCCAACGTTACGTCCATCTTTAAAAAAGGGATCAAGAGGTGACCCGGGAAACTACAGGCCAGTGAGCCTGACTTCGGTTCTGGGGAAAATGGCAGAAGCACTGATAAAAGAAAACATCAATCAACATTTTGAAAAACATGAACTTCTGATAACCAGCCAGCATGGTTTCTGCAAGAGAAGATCGTGCCTAATGAACTTATTGCACTTCTTCGAAATGCACGAAGACAACCGAAGCCTGGAACAAACATAAAGATGAACAGAAGAAATGTCACAAGGCGGTGAGGGATGCAAAACAGGACTATGAGGAAAAAATAGCCCGGGAGGCCAAAAACTTCAAGCCCTTCTTTAGATACGTGAAAGGGAAAAAACCTGCAAAAGAGGCAGTGGGACCCCTGGACGACATGGGAAGAAAAGGGTACATCAAGGAAGATAAACAAATCGCAGACAAACTAAATTCCTTCTTTGCGTCTGTCTTTACGAAGGAGGACACCTCAACAATACCTGAAGTGGAGAAACTGTTTACAGGAGAAATAAAGGACAGCCTCACCACAGTTGAAGTGAACTTAGATCAGATATACTACCAGATCGACAAACTTAAAAGTGACAAATCCCCTGGACCGGATGAAATTCACCCGAGAGTCTTGAAGGAATTGAAGGTCGAAATCGGAGAGTTACTGCAAAAACTTGCAAACCTGTCAATCAGAACTGGTCAGATACCAGACGACTGGAGGAAAGCGAACGTCACGCCAATTTTCAAAAAAGGATCGAGAGGAGAACCGGGCAACTATAGACCTGTGAGTCTTACATCTGTCCCCGGCAAGATGATTGAATCACTGATCAAGGATAGCATAGTTCAGCACTTGGACACACATGACTTGATGAAACCCAGTCAACATGGATTCAGGAAAGGGAAATCGTGTTTGACGAATTTACTCCAATTCTTTGAGACCGTGAACGAGCAAATTGATAGTGGAAAGCCGGTGGACATAATATACTTGGACTTCCAGAAAGCATTTGACAAAGTTCCACACAAAAGACTTCTTAGGAAACTACAAAGCCATGGCATAGAGGGAGATATACAAAGATGGATAGGCAAATGGCTGGAAAACAGGAAGCAGAGAGTGGGCATAAATGGGAAGTTCTCCGACTGGGAGAAAGTGACTAGTGGTGTACCCCAAGGCTCGGTACTTGGGCCGATCCTTTTTAATATTTATATCAATGACCTGGAAAACGGAACATCCAGTGAGATCATCAAGTTTGCAGACGACACAAAACTCTGCCGGGCAATCAGATCGCAGGAGGACAGTGAGGAACTCCAGAGCGATTTGTGTCGGTTAGAAAAATGGGCGGAGAAATGGCAGATGAAGTTCAACGTGGAGAAATGCAAGGTAATGCATTTAGGCAGTAAAAATAAGGAATACGAGTACAGAATGTCAGGTGCAACTCTGGGAAAAAGTGAACAAGAAAGGGATCTGGGTGTACTGATAGATAGGACCCTGAAGCCGTCGGCACAATGCGCGGCAGCGGCAAATAAGGCAAATAGAATGTTGGGCATGATAAAGAAAGGAATCTCGAGTAGATCGGAGAAAGTTATAATGCCGCTTTATAGGGCAATGGTCAGACCCCACTTGGAATACTGCGTCCAACATTGGTCTCCCTACTTAAAGAAGGATATAAAACTGCTGGAGAGGGTGCAGAGATGAGCAACTAAACTAGTGAAGGGTATGGAGAAACTGGAATATGAGGATCGACTTAAAACACTGGGATTGTTCTCCCTTGAGAAAAGGAGACTGCGTGGGGATATG
This sequence comes from Geotrypetes seraphini, assembly GCF_902459505.1. NCBI lineage: Eukaryota > Metazoa > Chordata > Amphibia > Gymnophiona > Dermophiidae > Geotrypetes > Geotrypetes seraphini. The sequence continues at coordinate 2,228,012 of NC_047093.1, read as the reverse complement.
ATCGAAACCTTCAAAATACTGAAAGGAATCGACAAAATAGAGCAGAAAAAACTATTTACATTGTCCAATTTGACACGGACAAGAGGACATGAAAGGAAGCTAAGGGGGGGCAAGTTCAGGACTAATATCAGGAAGTTCTGCTTCACACAGAGAGTGGTTGACATCTGGAATACTCTCCCAGGGGAGATTATTGCGGAATCGACAGTCCTAGGCTTCAAAAGCAAACTAGATGCATATCTCCTTGAGAGAGGCATATAAAGATATGGTTGGCTATAAAATAAGCCAGGTGTATACCTAGCAGGGCCTCCGCGTGTGCGGATCGCCGGACTTGATGGACCGAAGGTCTGATCCGGAGATGGCGCTTCTTATGTTCTTATGATCAACAAACGGATGGACAAAGGAGACCCCATAGACATCATATATCTAGATTTCCAAAAAGCCTTTGACAAGGTGCCCCATGAACGTCTACTCCGGAAACTGAAGAACAATGGGGTGGAAGGAGACGTACATAGATGGATTAGAAACTGGTTGGAGGGTAGAAAACAAAGGGTAGGAGTGAAGGGTCACTACTCCGACTGGAGGAGGGTCACGAGTGGTGTCCCGCAGGGCTCGGTGCTCGGGCCGCTGCTATTTAATATCTTCATAAATGATCTAGAAACAGGGACGAAGTGCGAGATAATAAAATTTGCGGACGACATCAAACTATTTAATGGAGCTCGGACTACAGAGGACTGCGAAGAATTGCAAAGGGACTTGAACAAACTAGAAGAATGGGCAGCGAGATGGCTGATGAAGTTCAACATTGAGAAATGTAAAGTATTACACGTGGGGAGCAGAAATTCGAGGTACAACTATACAATGGGAGGGATGTTATTGAATAAGAGTACCCAGGAAAGGGACTTGGGGGTAATGGTGGACATGACAATGAAGCCGTCGGCACAGTGTGCAGCGGCCGCTAAGAGAGCAAATAGAATGCTTGGTATAATCAAAAAGGGTATTACAGCCAGAACGAAAGAAGTTATCCTGCCGTTGTATTGGGCGATGGTGCGCCCGCATTTGGAGTACTGTGTCCAATATTGGTCGCCGTACCTTAAGAAGGATATGGCGTTAGTCGAGAGGGTTCAGAGGAGAGCGACACGTCTGATAAAAGGTATGGAAAACCTGTTATATTCTGAGAGATTGGAGAAGCTGGGTCTCTTTTCTCTGGAGAAGAGGAGACTTAGAGGAGATATGATAGAGACTTATAGGATCATGAAGGGCATAGAGAGAGTAAAGAGGGACAGATTCTTCAAACTTTCTAATAATAAAAGAACAAGAGGGCATTCGGAAAAGTTGATAGGAGACAGATTCAAAACAAATGCTAGGAAGTTCTTCTTTACCCAACGTGTGGTGGACACCTGGAATGCGCTTCCAAAGGACGTAATAGGGCAGAGTACGGTACTGGGGTTCAAGAAAGGATTGGACAAATTCCTACTGGAAAAGGGGATAGAGGGGTATAGATAGAAGATTACTGCACAGGTCCTGGACCTGTTGGGCCGCCGCGTGAGCGGACTGCTGGGCACGATGGACCTCGGGTCTGACCCAGCAGAGGCATTTCTTATGTTCTATAACACCGTATTAAAAAAAGCCAGGAAGAATTACTATGGAGACAAAATCGCCAGGTCAAAAAAACAAAACAGGACACTGTTCCACATCTGGCACAACCTCATTTCAAAAAACGACTCCACCTTTTCCCCCTCCCTCCCATCTCCAAACGACCTAGCCAAATTTTTCAACAAAAAGATCACTTCCATAAAGAGTTCACTTCCCCCAGCTGTCTTACAATTCTCTACCTCCGAATGACTCCAACCCTATCCCTGCTGACAGATCATGGACCTCCTTTGACCTCGTATCCGAACCCCAGATCTCTAAATTTTGTCTCAAACTTAAATCCTGCAAATGCATCCTAGATCCTTTCCCATCCTACCTTTACGAAAACATTCCTGCGCAGGCCATCTCCTCCCTTACCAGCCTTATAAACAAAGCATTACTATCGGGCCTGTTCTCCACAGAAATGGGACACATTGCCTTATCGCCTCTTCTGAAAAAAGCCGATCTCGACCCTACCTTACCATCGAACTACCGCCCCATAGCAAATATCCCTCTTCTAACTAAACCGCTAGAGACCATAGTCGCTACTCAGCTTTCTTCTTACCTAGAGAGATTCTCCATTCTCCAACACTACCAATATGGATTCAGACCCAACTTCAGCACCGAGTCCCTCCTAGTTTCCCTAATTTCAAAGGTGCAACAACTACACTCTCGAAACAAATTTGCTGTTCTGCTACAATTCGATCTCTCCGCAGCTTTTGACGTTGTCCACCATGACATACTAATCTACCAACTTTCTGAGATAGGAATAGACTCCATCGTCCTAAAATGGTTCTCAAGCTTCCTTCGTTCTCGTTCCTACATTGTCAACACAAATGGTTCCAGGTCCGCTCCGTGGAGTCCATCTTGCGGTGTCCCACAGGGTTCTCCCCTATCCCCTATTCTCTTCAACATTTATATGACCTCCCTGAAGCTCCTCAAACTTTCCCCCCTTGAAACAATCTACACACACGCTGACGACATCCTTATCCTCCTTGAAACAAACCAGAACCTCACAAACCTCCATGAGAACATTACTTCATGCATAATGAGACTTCACGCCTGGTCCCTCTCAGTACAAATGAAATTAAATGAATCAAAAACAAAATTACTCTGGCTCGGCCCAAAATTAGAATACCTGTCCACCCTCTTCACACTACCCACAGGCTCCGCTCTGCACCTTGAGTTCTCTAGCAAGGTCCTCGGCATCATTATTGACTCTTCTCTCTCCCTCAATGATCACCTCAATTCCCTGGCAAAATCTTGCTTTTTCAGCCTCCACATGCTGAAGAAAGTAAGATCCTACTTTCGCCAAAAACATTTCGCCGTCCTTGTCCAATCCATCATCCTCTCTAAACTCGATAACTGTAATGCCATTTATTTATGCCTAACAAAAAATCTTCAAAGACTCCAGCTTATCCAGAATACTGCAGCCAAGCTGATCTTTGCAAAACGCAAATTTGACCATGTCTCCCCACTCCTTACCAACCTTCACTGGCTCCCAGTGATTCCCAGAATTCATTTCAAATGCTCCTGCCTAGCTTTCAAGATCATTCACGGCATCCTCCCTCCCCTAATCCCAATATCCTTTAACGCCTCGAGGCCTGCTACCACCAGATCCGTCCACAGACATAAACTATCCTTCCCCTCTCTACACGGTATTCTCTACGCAGGCAAACTGGGAAAATCCCTTCTCTTCAAAATCATGGGCCTTTGAAACGATCTCACCACCCCGCTGTGGAACCTGGGCTCCCTCCAATTATTCCACAAACAGCTGAAAACCTGGCTTTTCTCTAACATATAACTTTATTTCCCTCCTTTTATTCCCTCTATTTATATGCTCCTGTAAATCTCTCTCTTTTCTCTTCTTATATTTTTAAGCTTTGTAAACCGTGCCGAGCTCCACTTCTGTGAAGAAGATGCGGTATATAAATTTAAGGCTTAGTTTAGTTTATGTTTGTTTCCAAAAGTCTTAAAAGTCTGGACAATCAGCTGCAATAAGCCACGACATTGACTTCAATTTTTAGGATGACAGGCACACTTAAAAGAGATTTGCAGCTGCGTTGACTTAAAGGCCATAGCAGATCTGGCTGGTAGTTATGGCTGGCACCAGGGCCAATGAAGTGTGGCAGGGATCTGCAGCTCTATTCCCAGCAAGACCTCTTTGCCTGCTGTCCAGAGGTGGAGCCCAGCAAAAAAGTGGTTGTTTTTTTTCCCCACTTCTTTATTATTTTCAATACTTACAATAAGTGTAACAGTAAATATAGCATTTTATGCTCAAATATCACACTTAATATTCTTGTAATATCCATTTCAGAATTAATCCCCCCTCCCCCCTAAACAATCACAATGCACATACATAAAATATCTATAATCATCCTATATCAATTATTCAAAATTCATTAACCTAATCTAATCTAAACCTTAAGTTTATATACCGCATCATCTCCATGAGAATGGAGCTCGACACGGTTTTCAAGAACTTAAAATAGTGGGTAGAGAAGAAGAAAAAGGATTACATGAACTTATGTATAGAAGGGGGGAGAGAAAGGGGGGAAGGATAGAGCTACAATTTGCTGAAAAGCCAGGTTTTCAGTTGTTTGCGGAATAACTGAAGGGAGCTCAGGTTCCGCAGCGGGGTGGTGAGGTCGTTCCAAAGACCTGTGATTTTGAAGAGAAGGGATTTTCCCAGTTTGCCTGAATAGTGGATGCCACGTGGAGAGGGGAAGGCTAGTTTAAGCCTTTGGGCAGTTCTGGAGGAGTCGGGACTGGAGGAGTTGAAAGACAGTGGGATAAGAGGAGGCAGGATTCCGTGAATGATCTTGAAAGCCAGGCAGGAACATTTGAAATGGATTCTGGAGATTATTGGGAGCCAATGAAGTTTGGCAAGGAGTGGGGAGGCATGGTCAAACTTGCGTTTTGAGAAGATCAGTTTGGCTGCAGTATTCTGGATTAGCTGGAGTCTTAGAATACTTTTTTTTGATAGATTTAAGTAGATGGCGTTGCAGTAATCTAGTTTGGAGAGGATGATGGATTGGACAAGGATGGCAAAGTGTTGTTGGCTGAAGTAGGATCTAGCTTTCCTCAGCATGTGAAGGCTGAAAAAGCATGATTTTGCCAAGGAGTTGAGGTGGTCATTGAGGGAGAGAGAGGAATCGATAGTGATACCAAGGACCTTGCATGAGAACTCGAGCTGTAGTGTATCGCCTGTAGGTAGTGTGAAAAGTGTGGGCAGGTGTTCAAATTTTGGGCCGAGCCAGAGTAGTTTTGTTTTAGATTCGTTTAGTTTCATCTGTACCGAGAGGGACCAGGCACGGAGTCTCATTATGCAAGCTGTAATGTTTTCGTGGAGGTTGGTGAGGTTATGGTCAGTCTCAAGGAGGACAAGGATGTCATCTGCATAAGTGTAGATTGTTTCCAGGGGGGATAGTTGAAAGAGTTTCAGGGAGGACATGTAGATGTTAAAGAGAATAGGGGAAAGGGGTGATCCTTGAGGGACACCGCAAGATGGAGTCCAAGGAGTGGACATGGTGCCATTTGTGTTGACGATGTAGGAACGGGAGCGTAAGAAGTTTGAGAACCACATTAGGACGGTGGAGTCGATTCCAATCTCGGAAAGTTGGTAAAGTAGTATGTCGTGATGGACGACATCAAAAGCAGCGGAAAGATCGAATTGTAGTAGGACAGCGAATTTGTTACGTGAGTGTAGTTGTTGTACCTTTGAAATTAGGGAAACTAGGAGGGATTCAGTGCTAAAGCAGGGTCTGAAGCCATGTTGGTAGGGGTGAAGAATGGAGAATCTCTCGAGATAGGAGGAGAGCTGGGTAGCAACTATGATTTCTAGAAGTTTGGTAAGTAGAGGGATATTTGCTATGGGACGGTAGTTTGATGGTAGGGAGGGATCGAGATCGGCTTTTTTCAGAATAGGTGACAAGGCAATGTGGCCCATTTTTGTGGAGATAGCCTGATAGTAGAGCAGAGTTAATGAGTCTCGTAAGGGAGGAGATGGCCTGTGCAGGAATGTTTTCATAAAGGTGGGATGGGAAAGGATCTAAGATGCATTTGCAGGATTTCAGTCTGAGGCAGAGTTTAGAGATCTGGGGTTCAGATATGGGTTCAAATGTCATCCAGGATCTATCCGCTGGGATAGGGTTTGAGTCATTGGGAGGAAGAGAATTGTAAGAGACTGCCATCCTCCCACCTGCATGTGCATATTTAAAGAGGAAAACACTATTTAAATGTTACAACATTTTGCTAATGGCTCCCAAATCTCCTGAAACCTCTTATAGTGTTTTGTTTTGTTTTTTAAATCTTTATTCATTTTCATATCTTACAACAAGTGTATAATATTCAATCAAAAACTTTTTACAACTCACTTGACATTCTTACTTATAATCATTAAAGTATAAAAGAATCCCTCCCCACCCACACCATCCATTAATAATAAACCAATTAGCAAATATCATATTGCCAAATCCCATCCTACCTATATCTTATATAATAACAAGGTGTTTAAGGTGTCTGATCATTAGAATAATTAATCAATGGCCCCCAAATCTTTTTAAACTTGTGATAATTTCCTTGTTGCATGGCAAGCACCCTCTCCATTTTATAAATATGGCATACTGAATTCCACCAAAAGTATAATTAAGTTTAGTATAATCCTTCCAATTTCCAGTAATATGTTGAATGGCAACCCCCGTCAGTATTAATAAAAGTTTATTATTATTTGCTGAAATTGGACTCTTAAATCTCATAGATGTACCAAATAATATAGTATCATAGGAAAGGGCAACATGATTTTCTAACAATGAATTAATTTGGGACCAAATTAACTTCCAAAAAGCATTTATATAGGGACAGAAAAAAATTAAATGATCTAAAGTCCCCGCTTCTAAACTACAATGCCAGCATCTATTAGACCTAGAGCTATCCAACTTCTGTAAACGAACTGGGGTCCAAAAAGCTCTATGCAACAAAAAGAACCAAGTCTGCCTCATAGATACTGACCTTGTAGTTCTTATTCTCCAAGACCAAAATCGTGGCCATTGAGAGGCAGAAATTTGGTGCCCAATCTCAATGCTCCAAATATCTCTAAGACCAGTTTTGTGTTATTCAAATACCCATACAACAATTTATACCACTGTGCGGCTTGGTGACCCAAGAAATCCGCCTGAAAGCATAGGAATTCCAAACTATACTGAGAGTTAAGAATTTTCCATTCAGGGAACCCTTACTGAATAGCCTGCTTCAATTGCAACCACTTAAAAAGTGGTTTTAAGGTGGAATAAGGAGCTCTTTGCTCCTGTTCTGCAGGCTTGCAATTCCAAGTCAGATCCTGTGACAGGAACAGACATTCTGGCACACACCTTTCCCAAAGCGATTCTGTTATAGACCTGATGTTGGATGCAGGAGCACCAGAGAGTTTTAAATCTCCTTTAATCCTTTTCTTCCTTCTGGCTTGAATGAATCTCTAGGAACATAAGAACATAAGAAATGCCTACACCGGATCAGACCAGGGGTCCATCCAGTCCGGCGATCCGCACACGCGGCGGCTCAGCCAGGCATATCCTGGCGAATACATTAGTCACTCATATCCCTCAATGTGTCCTGCAAGAAGATGTGCGTCCAATTTTCCCTTAAATCCTAGAATGGTGGTTTCCTCCACCATCTCTTTCGGGAGAGAGTTCCAGGCGTTCACCACTCGCTGTGTGAAGCAGAACTTTCTGACATTTGTCCTGGCCGTATCCCCTCTCAGCTTCAGGCCATGACCTCTTGTCCGAGTCGCATTTGCCAATGTGAATAACGCTGATACTTGCTCACCATCCTTTCCCCCTGCTGGTGAGTGAGGAGCAGAGATTTTTTTTTTCCCTGAGCTGCTTGTATTATCGATAAAGTTATCTTATAGCACTCAAAAGAAAAATCAAGGCAAATTCTTCCTTCCTCTGTAGGTGCAGACTTTTTAGCATTCAGCTAGGCCATCTGGAGATTTACCTTCAACAGTTTCCATTACTGTTCGGAGTGTGATGCATCTTTTGTTCTAAGGCTGCTAGATAATGGGGAAGATTTCCACACATTAGAGTTTCTGTTCGGTTTGTTAGATCTTCAAGCATTGAGCATGGCTGAAGCCTTAACCCAGGAGCAGAATAAAGTATAATATTCCATCACGGAGGCTGTTAGGAAGAAGAGGCATATCTGATTTATAAGGGAAAGTTGAGAGAGCCTCAGGTACATGCCTTGGGAAAGGCCATTTCCAAAAGGCTTCTCTCCATTAAAAGAGGCTCAGAGCTTATACCTAAGATGCAATCCTTTCAACTAAGCATTGTAGTTGCCAAAGAAGCTATTCTAGTGATGGTAGATGATGCTTAAGGTTCTGCTGCTTCCTTGTTAGGTCCAGCATGCTCAGTTTCACTTGGAAGATGTTTGGATTCAGTTACATGGTAAATACCTTCAAAGCAAATAGGAGAAAATATGTTTTCACTGAAAGAATTGTTAAGCTTTGGAACTCATGTGGTAACAGCATTTAGCGTTTGGATAAGTTCCTGGAGGAAAAGTCCACAAACTGCTGTTAAGGTAAACACGGGGAAAGCCATTATTTATTTTACTTTTTTCAGATGCTTTGCCTCCTAGTCCTGGATGTACAATTTATAAGTTTTCTTTCTTTGACTGTCTATTTTGATCTCTGGAGCTCTTTTCTTTGAATTGAATTAGTTTGAACACTGCTTTGACCTATTTGTTTAGTAAAGGCAGTATAGCGAATCTCTAACAATAAACACAAACATACTTATCCCTGGGGTCGGTACCATGGAATCTTGCAACTCTTGGGGATTCTGCCAAATGCTTGTGACCTAGACTAGCCACAGTTAAAACCAGGATGGACCTTCAGTCTGACCAAACATGGCACTTCTTAACTTCTTCAGTGAACAGTTGCTAGTCATCCCTTCATGCTTTTGCAAGCTAAGGAGTGCATGAGCAGTTACTGGGTTTGCAGCCCAAGTGATTACAGCAAGGCTTTTAGAGTCCCATCCTTCATAAGCCACAGGTTCTGAGGAAGGAGAAATTAGGCTCACCGATTTTCTTTAGACCAGTAGACCAGTTCAGAGTGCTCCCCACCCCCCAAGTTAATATAAGATTTTGTTCCATTATTTTTTTCTTCCTAATTTATAATTTGAATGGAAAACACACACCTAATTGCCACTACTTTATCACTCAAAACAAGGAAGAGCTAAAGCTGAAGGTACGGCATGGGTCAGAGATTGGCTGAGTGGCAGACGTCAGAGGGTGATGGTTAACGGTACTTTCTCTGGGACATCGGAGGTGACCAGCGGGGTGCCTCAGGGCTCGGTCTTGGGTCCGCTCCTCTTCAACATATTCATAGGAGATCTGACTCAAGGGCTTCAAGGTAAAGTAACATTATTCGCCGACGACGCCAAACTATGTAATATGGTAAGCGAGGGCAATTTACAAGATAGTATGGCGCAGGACCTGCGCACATTGGAATGCTGGTCCTCAACCTGGCAGCTGGGCTTCAATGCTGGAAAATGTAAGGTCATGCACCTAGGTAACAGAAACCCGTGCAGAACTTATACCTTGAACGGGGAGACCTTGACCAGGACTTCAGCGGAACGAGATTTGGGAGTAATCATTAGTGCAGACATGAAATCTGCCAATCAGGTGGAGAAGGCTTCCTCAAGGGCAAGGCAGATGCTGGGTTGCATCCGTAGAAGTTTTGTCAGCAGAAAGCCTGCTGTCATTATGCCATTGTACAGGGCCATGGTGAGACCTCATCTGGAATACTGCGTGCAATTCTGGAAGCCACACTACCGCAAAGACGTGCAGAGGGTCGAGTCGGTCCAAAGAATGGCCACCAGAATGGTCTCGGGGCTTAAAGGTCTCCCGTACGAAGCAAGACTGGACAATTTGCAGCTCTACACTCTAGAGGAGCGCAGGGAGAGGGGAGACATGATTGAGACGTTTAAATACGTCACCAGACGTATAGAAGTGGAAGATAACATCTTCCTTCTTAGAGGCCCCTCAACCACAAGAGGGCACCCGCTCAAACTCAGGGGCGGAAAATTTCACAGCGACACCAGGAAGTATTTCTTCACGGAGCGAGTGATTGATCGGTGGAACGGGCTTCCAGTGCAGGTGATCGAGGCCAGCAGCGTGCCAGATTTTAAGAATAAATGGGACGCCCATGTGGGATCCCTAAGAGGGTCAGGGCAAAACACTAGCTAATCTTAAGGGGAGGGTCTATAGTGGGCAGACTTGATGGGCCTTGGCCCTTTTCTGCCGTCATCTTTCTATGTTTCTATAGGGTAGAGTCTCCAATTCTCCAGTCTTTCTCCACAGATTCTGGACTAAAGGAAAGAACATAACAGGTAAGCTTAATGTCTCCACATACAATGCTATTTTATAAAATTTAAGGTTTTTTTCCCAATTCTTTATTCATTTTTCATCTTACATCAAGTGTACAATATTATATCAATTGACTCATATACATCACTTGAAATTCTTTCCTATTATTAATTTCAATACATAAATTAAACCCCTCCCCCACCCTCCCTTTCCACAAATATTGTAAATCAAACATATACATGTAATACATTCAAAAATATTGTTTATACCAATAATATAGCAATATATCCCCCCTTTCCCATTATTATAATTATACTTTAGTGTAAAAAGGTGTCTAATCATTACAATATGTTATCAATGGCCCCAAAATCTTGTTAAAATTATTATAATTTCCATTTTGTACAGCAAGTGTTCTCTCCATTTTGTATATATGGCACAACGAGTTCCACCAGAAGGTGTAATTAAGTCTGTTGTAATTTTTCCAATTTCTGGTAATATGTTTAATGGCAACTTCTGTCATTATCAACAAAAGTTTATTATTGCTAGATGAAATTTGACTTTTTATTCTCATGGATGTCCCAAATAGAACTGCATCATATGATAGAGCTACATGATTCTCTAATAAACAATTAATTTGGGACCAAATTGATTTCCAAAAGGCCATGATAAAGGGACAAAAATAAATTAAATGATCAAGAGTTCCTGCTTCCAGATTACAGTGCCAGCATCTATTAGACTTAGAGCTATCCAACTTTTGTAATCGAACTGGGGTCCAAAATGCTCTATGTAACAAAAAGAACCAAGTTTGTCTCATAGATGCAGACACTGTACATCTCATTCTCCAAGACCAAATTCGTGGCCATTGAGATGCAGAAATTTGATGCTTAATCTCAATGCTCCAAATGTCTCTAAGACCAGTCTTTAGTTTTTTATTCATGAATCCAGATATCAATTTATACCACTGTGCGGCTTGGTGTCCCAAGAAATCCGTCTGAAAGCATAGAAATTCCAGATTGCTAAGATTTTTCCATTCAGGGAACCCCTCCTGAATAGCCTGCTTCAGCTGCAACCATTTAAAACTTTGTGATTTGTTTAGACCATATTTATGTTGCAACTGTGAAAAATCAAGCAGTTTACCATTTGAAATAACATCAATTAAAGTTCGTATACCTGCAATAATCCAATGCTTGCATACGATTTTAAAATCGCCAATTTGAATTTTGGAGTTTAGCCAAATAGATTGATTTGTTGATTTGTGTATTGGATTAGGTGTTATGTTGCTGACATAATATAATGTTTTCCATATATCCATCAATATTCTATTCTCTTTATATATTCTAGGCATTTTTATACTGAGAACATGAGAAAGATGTAAAGGAAACATGAGTCGCCATTCTAAATACAGCCAGTCTGGGATGTTTTCCATGAGATCTGGGAGGACCCAATACATACCCTGGCGTAAAATATAGGCTTGATGATACCTATAAAAGTTTGGAAAATTTTGTTATTAGCTATTCAACAGGCAAAGGGGATACAGGGTATTCCTCGGACAGACTGGGAATATAAAATCTCTGCTTATGCAGATGATATACTGCTTTATTTGAGGAATCCAGAAACTACCATTCCATGCTTGCTTGAATTGATAGAGAAATTTGGAAAGTTTTCAGGATATAAGATAAATTGGAACAAGTCAGAAATTCTTCCACTTAATGTGCATTGTATTAAAGGTTTATTTGATTCATTCTCATTTGTATGGAAAGATGGGTTAAAATATTTAGGTATTAGAATTAAAAATACACTAGAAGACACTGTAAAGGAGAATGAAGAATTTTTATTAAAAAAGTATCAGAAATGTGCGAGCAATGGAATCCTCTACATCTTTCATGGTGGGGGAGTCCAAACTATTAAAATGATGATATTGCCTGTGGTCTGTTATCAAATGAGTATGATACCAGGTTTTTTTTCAGGGTTCCTTTTATAAAAAATTAAATTGTATTCTTACAAAATTTGTTTGGCTGGGTAAAAGGCCTAGAATTGCCTTAGTATCTTTACAAAAATCAATTATGGAGGGTGGGGTATAAATTTAAGTTATTAAGAAATTGAAGTTGGCTTATTGTTGCCATAACTGATAGGAACACCTCTGTTGTCTAATACAGAACATTTTCTAATTTTGCCTTACCATGTAGACTTTCCTTTATGAAGCAGAGTCCACACGCCATTTGGGCCCCTGTAATCTGGAATGGAAGCCGCCTGCATCCACAAACACAAAAACATAGCTAGCATAAAAAGGAACCAAGTTGATGACGTAAAGAGAGCTACTAGAATAAGGAGGTGATCTTCAAAGAAAAGTGCAACACCAGATGCTGCTACAAGACTAAGAGACATATGCAGTCCCTGCTCAAAAGAGCTGACAGACAAGCTGGTCGATAAGGTGCATCTAGACAGAGGGAGTAAGACAGGCCTGGGTGCTTAGCGGGTGGGCTGGAGTTTGGAATTGTTCCACTTTATTCATTCATTTCATTTTCTACACTGTTCTCCCAAGGGAGCTCAGAGTGCTTTACATGAATTTATTCAAGTACTCAAGCATTTTTCCCTTTCTGTCCCGGGGGGACAATCTAATGCACCTGGGACAATGGGGGGATTAAGTGAGTTGCCCAGGGTCACAAGGAGCAGCGTGGGTTTGAACCCACAACCCCAGGGTGCTGAGGCTGTAGCCTTAACCACTGTGCCACTCTCTGTGATATGCACTTACAGAGGGCGTGATAGGACAGAGTACGGTATCGGGGTTCAAGAAGGGATTGGATGATTTCCTGAAGGAAAAGGGGATAGAAGGGTATAGACAGAGGATTACTATAAAGGTCCTGGACTGCTGGGCACGATGGACCTCTGGTCTGACCCAGCAGAGGCACTTCTTATGTTCCCCTTTGTGGATCAGGCTCCAGTGCCACCAGGAGACTGCTAAGATGCCATTGTATATTCAGAGGCAGTCTCTCCTGCTCGATTGGTGTGACATTCACATGCATCCTGAGAAAGGGGTCTCACCGTGCTAATGCCTGCTCCTGTGTACACCACCAAGTGCTTGGCACTCTGGACGGCACTTGCCAATTCCCACACTTTCTTCCTCAACGTCTCCGGTTCATCAAACACCTACAGTTCAAATCAAGTGCCGTTAAACTTCCTCTGCCAAACAGTGACACAGTAGACCAACTGTAGGGGGATTTCTCATTTAATTGCATTTGATTAATCATATTATCCATCAAGCTTCACATAGCAACATGCTTTTAATCTCTATTTCTTACACAGGATAAAGACAGCCCTAACAGCTTGATAAGAAGACATGCATGAGAGCCTGTGTGTTGGATTAGATCAGTCATGGCACTAGCAGAGTTCCTTTTGCTTCAGAGGGTGTGTATGTGTTACAAATGATCCTCAGATGCCACACTTTTTTTGTTATTTTCCATCCTTTACAGGGATAAAAATGTACACCTTTTATTAAACCTGTATGCTTTTATCCACATCCTACTGTACTAAAGGCAGACAGTTAAAGCACGTAATGTGTTTAGGGATAAGACCTATGTAATATCAGCATGAACATCTGCCAAGGAATCAGAATTTTCCACTTTTTTCATTTGGGACTCACCTCTTCTTGCCTCCTCCTCAAGCTTTCACATCTCTGGTTGCGCCATTCCAGTTCTTTCACCAGATCTGCACTCTCACTAAGCATTAGACACTCCTCCTGACTTCGCTCTTCCACCGTTTTCTTAAGAATCCAAGAGATCTACAATCCCTCCCAGGAGAAGGAGAATTACAGTTAGTCTTGATTGAAAGCAAACCAGGGTGCTATCAATTCCAGCCTTCCTTCTGATTGCCTAGCATCTGTGGGAGGGGCAACACTAAATATTAGTTATTTGCAACAGGGGGAGGAACAAACTTTCCCACTTTTAATATACCTAGGTCAGCTTAAATTAGTGCTTTTTTTAGCGCCGGCCACAGCGGTAACAGCTCTGACGCTCATTAGAATTCTATGAGCACTGGAGCTGTTCTCACTGCTGCCAGCACTATAAACCATGAGTTAGAGGTTAAGAAAGTACAATTAAATCCTCTTTCAAGAAAGTCACACTCTAACTTAGAAAACCACAGATGGATGGCAAGTTGTTCCATGTAAAAATGATCTGGAGGGGGTCATTGTATTAGATGACTTTAAGGTGAATAAACAGATAAGGCAATAGCCAAAGCCAGGAGGACACCGAGGCCCTGATTTTGCAAAGCATGCCTAAAGTTAGGGGCAGTTTGGGCGTCCTATGTAGAATTGTGCTCAGCGACGCTCAGCATTGTTTACACGTCCAAATTTTGAGATGTCCTTTAGAGAATTGGGTTTTAGGCAAGAGTTAGACAGCCAAACAATGTCTTTAATGTTATATTATTTCCTTATTCGAATGGTGATTTTAAAGTGTTTTTCATTATAATTGTGATACTGGGAGTTGGATCTGTTTAATGCCACAGAAGCTTCCACTAATGTCTTTCTTCCTCACATCTGATATGATAGCTTAGGGATCTGCTAAACTTCATAGTCAGTTATTTTCACCTTCACATGGCTAGGATCACTAAGCTCTCATGGTAGGATCCTCCACAACTGAAAGGAAGCAGCTGTGGCTCACTGGGTAAAAGCTCTGTGCTCATCTTCCAGAGGTCATGAGTTCAAATCCCAGCACATATTTTAATTGTGGCATTCTACCTTGCAGGTGCACCTTGATAATCTCACAATGAGGTTGGCATTGTGCAGCTGCACATCTCCATTTGCAATGAAGTAGAAGACATGCTAAGGTCTGTATCTGTTTTTTTTCTGTTTTTAAGCTTTTGCAAATAAGAACATAAGAACATAAGCAGTGCCTCCGCCGGGTCAGACCATAGGTCCATCCTGCCCGGCAGTCCACTCCCGCGGCGGCCCAAACAGTTCACAACCTGTCTGAATCACCAGAAGGGGCTCCCTTGCCACCTTGGTTTCTCATTGAAGTCCTATCTTCCCATCAAAGTCCTAACCCTCCGGTCTTGCACATGCACGACCTGGTTGGGTTTCTATACTTATTACCTGGTTAGCTTTCTATACTTGTGTTACATCCCAGCTCCTCCCTCAGTATCCCACGATCCCTTTATCCCTCAGGAATCCGTCCAATCCCTGTTTGAATCCCTGTACTGTACTCTGCCTGATCACTTCCTCCGGTAGCGCATTCCAAGTGTCCACGACCCTTTGGGTGAAAAAAAACTTCCTTGCATTTGTTTTGAACCTATCTCCCTTCAGTTTCTCCGAATGCCCCCTCGTACTTGTTGTCCCCTTCAGTCTGAAGAATCTGTCCCTATCCACCCTCTCTATGCCCCTCATGATCTTGAAAGTCTCTATCATATCTCCCCTGAGCCTCCTTTTTTCCAGAGAGAAGAGCCCCAGCCTATCCAACCTCTTGGCGTATGGGCAGTGTTCCAGCCCTTTTACCAGTTTCGTTGCTCTCCTTTGGACTCTCTCAAGTACCACCATGTCCTTCTTGAGGTGCGGCGACCAATACTGAACGCAGTATTCCAGATGTGGACGCACCATCGCTCGATACAATGGCATGATGACTTCCCGCATCCTGGTTGTTATGCCCCTCTTTATGATGCCCAGTATCCTGTTGGCTTTTTTCGAGGCTGCTGCGCACTGTGCAGATGGCTTCAGTGATGCATCCACCAGCACACTCAAGTCTCTCTCAAGACTGCTGTCTCCCAACAATGCCCCCCCCCAATTTGTAGTTGAACAACGGGTTCTTTTTCCCTATATGCATGACCTTGCATTTTTCCACGTTAAAGCGCATTTGCCATTTGTTTGCCCAGTCTTCCAGCTTGTCCAGGTCCCTTTGCAGGTCCTCACACTCCTCCCTGGACCTAACTCTGCCGCACAGTTTGGTATCGTCTGCAAATTTTATAACCTCGCACTTTGCCTCCTTTTCCAGGTCATTGATAAATATGTTGAAGAGTAACGGCCCCAGCACCGAATCCTGTGGCACACCGCTTGTGACTCCCCGCCAGTCAGAATATTGGCCCTTCACTCCGACCCTCTGCAGTCTACCCGACAACCAGTGCTTGATCCATCTGTGCACATCCCCTCCCACCCCGTGGTTCCACAGCTTCCTAAGCAGCCTTTCATGTGGCACCTTGTCGAAAGCCTTTTGAAAATCGAGGTAAATGATGTCTATGGGTTCCCCATTGTCCACCCGACTGCTTATTCCCTCAAAGAAGTACAGAAGGTTCGTTAGGCACGACCTTCCCTTACAGAATCCGTGCTGGCTTGTTCTCAGTAGGCCATTCCTCTCGATGTGCTCGCAAATGCCGTCTTTGATCATAGCTTCCACCATCTTCCCTATAATTGAAGTCAGGCTCACCGGCCTGTAGTTCCCGGGGTCACCCCTCGATCCCTTCTTGAAGATAGGTGTGACATTCGCCAATTTCCAGTCCTCTGGTACCTCACCAGTTTTCAAGGATAGGTTGCAAACATGCTGGATTGTGCCCGCTATTTCTTGTCTTAGTTCCTTCAGAATCCTTGGGTGGATCCCGTCCGGACCCGGTGATTTACCGCATTTTAACCTGTCTATCTGTTTGAGGACATCCTCCTTACTTACCTCTATGTGCTCCAATTTTTCGGCCTGTTCCCCACTCATGAGCTCCTCTGAGTCCGGTATATTAGATGTGTCTTCGCTCGTGAAAACCGACGAGAAGAACGTGTTGAACCTCTCAGCTACCTCTTTATCCTCCTTAATCACTCCCTTCCTATCCCCATCGTCCAACGGCCCCACCTCCTCTCTCGCTGGTCGCTTCCCCTTTACGTAACTGAAGAATGCCTTGAAGTTTTTCGCCTCCCTGGCCAGCCCCTCTTCGTATTCCCCTTTCCTAACCTCTCGGTGGCATTCCTTTTGGCATTTCCTGTGCGCCTGGTGATTTTCCTCCGTTGGGTCCTTTTTCCATCTCCGGAAGGATACTTTTTTGTCATTTATTGCCCTCTTTACTTCAGTTGACATCCAAACCGGGTCCTTTGATCGCTTGTTCTTGCAGCCTTTCCTGAAACTGGGGACGTACATTCTTTGTGCTTCCTGCAGGGTGTCCCTGAATAGGGTCCAGGCGCTTCCCACAGTCTCCATCCTAAAGATGTTTCTGAGCTTCCTCCCCACCATTTCCCTCATAGCAACATAGTTCCCTTTCTTGAAGTTGAGCGCAGTTGTTGCGGTCCTCCTTACTATGGGTGTCCCCCTTTCTAATGTGAATCTGATCGCGTTGTGATCACTGTTGCCTAGTGGTCCTCCCACTTCTACCCCTCTTGCAGGCCCCCCTAATCCGTTTAGGATGAGGTCAAGAGTAGCACCCCCTCGCGTCGGTTCTTTGACTAGTTGCTCCATGAAGCAGTCCCTCACAGCTTCTACAAATCCTGTTTCCCTAGTGCAGTTGGAGTGACCCGTACTCCAGTCTATTCCCGGGTAGTTGAAGTCCCCCATCACTGTTACACTTCCAGTCCTGCATTCCTGTCTCAGTTCCGCTTCCAAGTCGTGTCCGACTCCTTCTGGCGTATCAGGTGGGCGATAGTACAGCCCCAGTTTTATGCCTGCACCCTTGTTTCCCGGCAATTTGACCCATAGCGATTCCAGCCCCTCTGCCTTCGTTGCCATATCCATCCCGACCGAGTGGATAGAGTCCTTTATATATAGTGCTATGCCTCCCCCCTTCTTGTGTGTCCTGTCCCTCCTGTAGAGCTTGTACCCCGGCAGCGCCACATCCCATTGATTTTCCTCTGTCCATCAGGTTTCTGCAATTCCAATTATATCTAGGTCCTCCCCCTTGGCCACGACTTCTAGTTCACCCATCTTGGCCATGAGGCTTCTTGCATTTGCGTATAAGCACCGCAGGTCCCGTCGTTTTTCCTCCACCTCTGCATTTACCTGGGCCACCTTCCCTTGGATTTTGGGCAGTTCTCCCATTCCCTGTGCTTCTGCTTTGCCCTCAGCCTTTACCCTCTTAGCTTTCAGCTTCCCCACATTCCCGCCACCCCACTTCCCCGCTTTTCCTCTGGGTTTTCTAGCCCTACCGACCCCCTCCTGGGCTATCATCCCTTGAGCCTCTGTTTGATCCCCCTCGCCTTGTGGTACCTCTATATTGCCCTCAGCTTTCGCCCTCGTGCCACCCAGTCCTCCTGTGTCTCCATGCCCCTTAGTCTTCTCCCAGCAAGCTCCCTTTACCTGATGTTTCCCTCGCTGTCTGATCATAAGATCCTCCGGTCCCTCTGCTTCCTCCCTGCAGTCAGCCCGTTCAGCATCTGTTCTGGATACTGTTGTCCGAAACGTCAACATCAGATCAGCTGTCGGCTTTCCCCCTCTCCTCAGTTTAAAGCCCTCTCGATCTCCCTCCTCACATTGGCTGCCAGTAGTCTAGTTCCCGCTGTGCTCAGGTGCAGGCCGTCCCGCCGGTAGAGCTTGCTCTTTCCCCACAAGGACGTACAGTTCCTCACAAAGTGGAAGCCCTCCTCCTGGCACCATCTCCTCAACCATGCATTCACAGCCTGGAGGTCTGCCTGCCTCTTTGCATCTGCTCTCGGTACAGGCAGGATCTCCGAGAATGCTATCCTCCATGTGCTCCGCTTCAGCTTTCGTCCCAGGACCCTGAACTGGTCAGTCAGTGTGGCCATGCTGAAGTTCCTCCGGCTCACATCATTCGTTCCGACGTGGATTATTACCGCAGTCTCCTCTGTCTCTGCTCCGTCCAGGATCCTCTCAATCCTATCAGTGATGTCTCGTGTCTTGGCCCCTGGGAGACAAGTCACTAGCCGGTCCTCCAGCTACGTGACTGTCTACCTCTCTCAAGATCGAGTCTCCCACCACAATAGCAGACTTCCCTTTCCTCAGCAACCTCCTCTGCCTCAGGTCCGTGTCCTTGGTGTAGTGCGGTGTCTCTCCCTCGGGGTCCCGGTGAGTCGCGGTCTCCTCCTCTTGCGTGGTTCCTCCACTAGGTCCTTCCCCGGTGTCGCCTTGTGGATCCTGGGTCTCGTCTGCCAACATCCGTCTGTGCAGCTGCTGGTCCCATTCCTCCACCTTCCTATAGGCCTCCTCGATGAATCTCTCGAGGTCCCTCACCTGGTCCACAATGGGGCCTGCTCCGTCTGTGTTCTGGGTTGACCAGCTCATCTCCTCTGTGGTGCGCAGTCCCTCCAGTTCCTGGACCCTGACCCTCAATCTGCCGACCTCCATCCTCAGGCTTTCCAGTTCCTGACACCGACTACATATGTACTCCTGCCTTCCCAAGGGGAGGTAGTCGTACATATTGCACTCTGTGCAGTATACCGGAAAGTACCTCTGGGATCCTGGGTCCTCCATCGCTCTCGTAAAGTGCTGGTGTGCTCCTGCTGATTGGAGCCTGTTATTTTGTTAGCTTCAGAATCCAACTGTCGTCACTGCAGGCGCTTCACAAAGGCGCGCACTAAGGCTCATGCGCCTTTGTCGTGCGCCTTCGTCGGCGCGCCGTTGGCGCTGTGCTCTTTTAAATGTTCCCTTTCGGTCAGGGAGAGGGGCGGAGCAGGGCTCCCACGCTGCCTCTCTTCGGGAACAATCTGGATACGCTGTCTCCCGCTGGTGGCCTGAAAGGGGGCCCAACTGGCTGCTGTGCTCTTTTAAATGTTCCCTTTCGGTCAGGGAGAGGGGCGGAGCAGGGCTTTCACGCTGCAATCTATATATTTTTTTCATGTGCTGGTAATGGGTGAAAGTGCCCAAGAAAAGGACTTGGGGGTAAGAGTAGACAACACAATGAAGCCGTTGGCACAGTGCACAGCGGCCTCTAAGAAGACGAATACAATGCTAGGTATTATCAAGAAAGGCATTACAACAAGATTGAAAGATGTCATCCTGCTGTTGTATCGGACAATGGTGCGCCCGCATCTGGAGTGCTGCGTCCAATATTGGTCACCGTACCTTAAGAAGGATATGGCGATACTTGAGAGGGTTCAGAAAAGAGTGAAGCGATTGATAAAAGGTATGGAAAACCTTTCATATGCTGAGAGATTGGAGAAACTGGGGCTCTTTTCCCTGGAAAAGCGGAGACTTAGAGGGGACATGATAGAGACTTACAAGATCCACCCTCAACTTTACCCCATCCCACCTAAACGAAATCACAACCCAACCCACGGATAAAGAATCTACTACAGCGGACAGAACATGGTCTCAATTCCCCAACATACAATGGTCCGAATTCAATAAACTCTACAAAAAATACAGCCACGCCTCCTGTGACCTCAACCACTGCCCAGCATATCTCCTTACCACCTCCAGTATAAAATTCCGTACTCTACTTCTGCAATGGATACAAACAACACTCACAGACGGCTTTTTCCCTACTGACTTCAGCGAAATTATCATCACCCCAATTCAAAAAGACCCAAAAGGACCAACAGACCAACCATCCAACTTCAGACCCATTGCCTCTATACCGCTATATGTCAAAATTACAGAAGGCCTAGTAGCCAAACTCCTCACAAACTATCTAGATGACCATAACCTACTCCACCCCATGCAATCAGGATTCAGAACTAACTTCAGCACAGAGACACTCCTGGGCTCCCTTATGGACACAGCCAGACAACACCTCAGCACAGGAAAAAAAATGCTTCTCATACAACTGGACCTAACTGCAGCATTCGACCTAGTTGATCATAACATCCTTCTCCAAATCTTGGATGCAATAGGTATCTCAGATACAGTATATTCTTGGTTTGAAGGCTTCCTAAAATCCAGAACCTACAGAGTAAAATCAAACAAAGAAAAATCTGATCCTTGGTCAAACCCTTGCGGCGTACCACAGGGATCCCCACTATCCCCTACTCTCTTCAACCTATACACTGCCTCTCTCGGGGCATACCTGGATAACCTAGGCATTACCACCTATAGTTATGCGGATGACATCACCATCCTCATACCATATGATCAGCCAAAGACCACCATGACAAACATAATACACCAAACAATAGAAACAGTTACAACCTGGATGAAAGAACACAAACTAAAACTCAACCCAGATAAAACTAAATTCATCCTCCTCGAAAATGACAAAGTCCCAACTATAACCAATTTAGAACTTAACTCAATCAACTATCCAATCCAAACCACCATAAAACTACTAGGAATGACAATAGACAGATGCTGCACTATGCAACTGCAAATAAATAAAACCATACAGAAATCCTTTGCAATAATGAGAAACCTGAGACAAGTCCGGAAATTCTTTGAAAGATCACAATTCCAGCTCATAGTGCAATCCCTAATCCTAGGAGTGCTAGACTACTGCAACATCCTCTACCTCCCCTGCCCTGCCACGATGACCAAGCAACTACAAACAATCCAAAACACTGCTCTGAGACTCATCTACTCACTGAGGAAACATGATCATATCACAGAAGCCTACATCAACTCACACTGGCTACCAATCCAAGAAAGAATATTATTTAAATTCTACTGCATGATATTCAAAACCCTAAATGGAAACAGCCCAGCCTACCTAAACAATCGCCTCATCCAAGCAACCTCAACCAGACATAGAAAAACGCACTCCCCTTTCACACCTCCCCCGATCAAGGAAGTAAAACGGTCAAAACAATACGACGGCCTCCTAGCCACTCAAGCTGCAAGAATGGATAACCAAATCTCCAACCTACTGTTAACCACCCCAGACTACAAGATTTTCAGAAAACAAATAAAAACTATACTCTTCAAGAAAGCCCTGAAACAGTCCTAACCACACCCACCCTTAAAACCTCTTACTCTTAACAACACTTTTACCTATCAAATGCTATCTAAAACCCATAATTTCATCATATTCTTACCTCCTAAAGACCTCCACTTCCCTTTGGTAACTCTTTATCCAATGTTTATTACCTTAAAAAATTCTATGTCATCGCTTATTCTACTCCTTTTAATTTGTATGTAATTCCCGTTTTTTAGTTGAAATGTAATCCGCCTTGAACCGCAAGGTAATGGCGGAATAGAAATCACTAATGTAATGTAATGTAATGTAATGTAATGTAAGATCATGAAAGGCATAGAGAAAGTGGAGAGGGACAGATTCTTCAAACTTTCAGAAACTACAAGAATGAGAGGGCATACGGAAAAATTAAGAGACAGATTCAGAACCAATGCTAGGACGTTCTTCTTCACCCAAAGGGTGGTGGTCACCTGGAATGCGCTTCCAGAGGGTGTGATAGGACATGGTACGGTATCGGGATTCAAGAAGGGATTGGATGAATTCCTGAAGAAAAAAGGGATAGAAGGGTATAGATAGAGAATCACTATAGAGGTCCTGGACCTAATGGGCCGCCGCGTGAGCGGACTGCTGGGCAAGATGGACCTCTGGTCTGACCCAGCAGAGACACTGCTTATGTTCTTGCTTTCAATAATGAGCTGATTGGAGCACTGTTTAATCAGAAAGCAGCTTTTTAGCATCAAACATAAAGCTGTGTTTTTCACATGCTGTGCTTGTCAATGGATCTTTTCCTCCAGCAAATAGCATTGCTGTTTGTCCACAAAAATAGAAGGTTTTGCATGCAATATATCTGTTTTGATGTGACCTATTTATGTGGTGCCTTATCAAATGTATTTTGAGCAGATGAGGTTCAACGTGGATAAGAGTAAAGTGATGCATGTAGGTAACAAAAATCTCATGCATAAATACAGGATGTCCAGGGCGGTACTTGGAGACACATCCCAGGAAAGAGACTTGGGAGTTATGATCGACAAGTCGATGAAGCCGTCCACGCAATGTGCGGTGGCGGCAAAAAGGGCAAACAATGCTAGGAATGATAAAGAAGTGGATCACGAACAGATCGGAGAAGGTTATCATGACGCTGTACTGGGCCAGGGTGCACCCTCACCTGGAATACTGCGTCCAGCACTGGTCACCGTACATGAAGAAGGACATGGTACTACTCGAAAGGGTCCAGAGAAGAGCGACTTAGATGGTTAAGGAGCTGGAGGAGTTGCCGTACAGTGAAAGATTAGAGAAACTGGGTCTTTTCTCCCTCGAACAGAGGAGATTGAGAGGGGACATGATCGAAACATTCAAGGTACTGAAGGGAATAGACTTAGTAGATAAGGACAGGTTGTTCACCCTCTCCAAGATAGGGAGAACAAGAGGGCACTCTCTAAAATTGAAAGGGGATAAATTCCGTATGAACCCAGAGAATGGTAGAAAACCGGAACACTCTTCCGGAGTCTATCATAGGGAAAAACACCCTCCAGGGATTCAAGACAAAGTTAGACAAGTTCCTGCTGAACCGGAACGTGCTCAGTTAGGGATAGTCTCAGGGCACTAATCTTTGATCAGAGGGCTGCCGAATAAGCAGACTGCTGGGCACGATCGACCACTGGTCTGACCCAGCGGCGGCAGTTCTTATGTTCTTAATAAAGCAAAAATAAAAACCCAGAGAGCTATTTAGCAGATCGCATTAAGCATGTCCAAACTGTGCCTAAGTTACATAAGAACATAAGAATAGCCTTACTGGGTCAGACCAATGGCCCATCAAGCCCAATAGCCTGTTCTCATGATGGCCAATCCAGGTCACTAGTACCTGGCCAAAACCCAAGGTGTAGCAATAGTCCATGCTACCAATACAGGGCAAGCAGTGACTTCTCACATGTCTTTCTCAATAACAGACTATGGACTTTTCCTCCAGGAACTTGTCCAATCCTTTCTTAAAACCAGCTACCGCTATCTGCTCTTACCACATCCCCTAGCAATGTGTTCCAGAGCTTAACTATTCTCCGAGTGAAAAAAAAAATTTCCTCCTATTGGTTTTAAAAGTATTTCCATGTAACTTCATTGAGTGTCTCCTAGTATTTGTAATTTTTGACAGAGTGAAAAATCGATCCACTTGTCCGTTCTACTCCACTCAGAATTTTGTAGACTTCAATCATATCTCCCCTCAGCCGTCTCTTTTCCAAGCTGAAGAGCTCTAACCGTTTTAGTCTTTCCTCATACGAGAGGAGTTCCATCCTCTTTACCATCTTTGTCGTTCTTCTTTGAACCTTTTCTAGCGCCACTATATCTTTCTTGAGATAAGACCAGAATTGAATGCAATACTCCAAATGAGGTCGCACCATGGAGCGATACAGGGGCATTATAACATTCTTAGTCTTGTTAACCATCCCTTTTTTAATAATTCCCAGCATCCTGTTTGCTTTTTTGGCGTCCGCTACACATTGGGTGGAAGATTTCATCGTATTGTCTACAATGATACCCAGATCCTTTTCTTGGGCACTAATCCCCAAGATGGACCCTAGCATCCGGTAACTGTGATTCAGGTTATTCTTCCCAATGTGTATCACTTTACATTTTTCCACATTAAATTTAATCTGCCACTTGGATGCCCAGTCTGCCACTTGGATGCCCAGTCCTTCAATTTTCTAGGGTGCGCCTGCAATTTTTCACAATTCACATGCGTTTTAACAACTTTGAACAGTTTAGTGTCATCTGCAAATTTAATCACCTCACTCGTCGTTCCAATTTCCAGATCATTTATAAATAAGTTAAATAGCACCGGTCCCAGTACAGACCCCTGTGGCACTCCACTGTTTACTCTCCTGCATTGAGAAAAATGACCATTTAACCCTACCCTCTGTTTTCTATCTGATAACCAATTCCTTATCTACAACTGAACTTTGCCACCTATCCCATGACTCTTTAATTTTCTCAGGAGCCTCTCGTGAGGAACCTTATCAAAAGCTTTCTGAAAATCTAGCTACGCTATATCAACTGGCTCACCTTTAGCCGCATGTTTATTAACACCTTCAAAGAAGTCAAGCAAATTTGTGAGGTAAGATCTCACTCGGCTGAACCCATGCTGACTATGTCTCATTAAATCATATTTGTCTACGGTGTTCAATAATTTTATTCTATTAAATTGTTTTCACCATTTTGCCTGGCACAAAAGTGAGGCTTACCAGTTTGTAATTTCCTATAACTCCCCTGGAGCCCTTTTTAAAAATTGGCATAACATTGGCCACCCTCCAAATCTTCAGGTACTACAGACGATTTTAGCAACAGGTTACATATCACTAACAGCAGGTCAGAAATTTAATGTTTGAGTTCTTTTAGTACCCTGCAGTGTTCTCCCCAGAATTTTTTTCCAGCCAGGTGGCATGAAAAAGTAGCCGGGTAGGGCGGGATGGGACGGGGAAATTTGGCGGTGGGAAAAATTAAAATGTGCACTATTTTTATTAGTTAATTATTATTAATTATTTTCCAATGCTCAATACGACTTCTTTTTTTAAGGTTTGACACTTGTGCCAGAATATTTTTATTAAATTTAAGTATCCAATTCTAGAAGCGAATAATTAGATATTTGCCCTCTTTCAAATGGTATAGACTAGGTTTAAAAAAGGGAAATGCGTTAATGAAGTCATTAGGTTCAATCTAGCCATTTATTTCTGCATGAATTTAAACAACTAAAAAAAATAATAATAATAATTATAGCTCATCCAGTCATAGAAGAAATGGCTCTACAGCACCTCTAATAATGTTTTGATCACTAGGTTCCTCCCTGAGGTCTCACTGAGGATATGAAATAGATGCGATCCCCACTTCCAGACCTCTTCCACATAATTTATGGAGAGGTGTTACTGAGCCTTGGAGATCTGTGTGATTGCACTACAGCAAAATAAAAAAGTAGCAGATAAAGATCATAGTGAGAGCTAGGGCAAAATAGTTTAGGTAAAGATGCAGGTAATAATTAGCAATGTATTAAAAAATTTTGGTTTTATTTTCTTATGTCATTTGAAAGCTGCTTGATGTTAATTCAACTTTAATTTAATTCTTTATAGTGTGTGGGGGGTGGGAGGGGACACAACACTTACATCAACAGTAAAGTTAGAATAGGGTCATTAAATCCAGTGGCTTACCTAATATATATAAAAGCCAGTGCTGATCATTTTTTAACAACCCCCTCCTCTATATAAAAAGTTATTTTTAGTAATAATCCACGAGTCACACAAGGGTGCACCTAGGAAAAGGCAGCATCTTAAACACTGCTGTGAGCACTAGAACACCAACACATGCATTGTAAAACTAAACAAGCCAGATCCTGCACAGTCGATGCTAACAGAAAGCCATGTCCCTTTCATACACACAGATACACGTCCTCACCCAATATGAATAATCACAAACTAAAAATAGGAATATATAGACAAAAGTTAAATTGAACCAAGAAACCAGACTCTGCATACAATGCAAAATCACAGAAACAGTGACACGTCCCCTAATACTGTGCAAAATATAAAGACAGTAGATGTAAATTTGAAAAAACTGATACATAACAATCACCACTTTACAAATTAACAAATAGAAATAAAACAAATAATGATTAATCCATTTTTCAATTACTGTATTTTTTGCTCCATAAGACACACCAGACCATAAGATGAACCCTAGATTTAGAGGAGGAAAACAAGAAAAAAAACATTCTGAACCAAATTCTCCCTGCCAGGCTCTGCACCCAACCCCATACTCCTTGCCAGGCTCTGCATCGTGTCCCCCCTCTGGTGATCTAGTGGTAGGCTAGGACAGGGCATAGGGCAGGCAGGCAGGCCTAGTGGCCTTGTGACAGGTAGGACCCCCCACCCCGAGGCAGGCAGGCAGGGGCCCCTGGTACTTTTTAAAAATTGCTGCCATCCAGCACTGTATCCTGCGCTGCTGCCCTTCCAACCGTCTGACTCCTCCGACAGCGTCAGAGCAGCGTCAAGGCAGGTGCAAGCTGATTCTGAGCAGGGACCGTCAATTGAAGGTTAAGTGTACAGCGCCATAGAAGGGATTAGTAGTAGTGGATCAGCCTCTCTTACCCGCAGGCAGCAGAGCAGACTCGGCCAGCTGGCTCACGGGGATGAAGGGGATGCTGAAGCTGAAGTTGGTGGCGGAGGAGAACATCATGTTGGTGGTGGAGCCATTCGTTCTCTCGTCCGCCATGTCTGAGCCACTCTTACAAGTATCCAAGTACAGCGAACCAAACAGCCAATCAGACGCCAGTTCTCGACATGCGCAGCCAATGGGACCGCACAACTGGGACGGGTCCGATCCAATGGAATGGCCCACAGCAGCAACTCACTCGATCAGCAGAGGCAGAAACAGCAGTGAGAGCGTCCGTGAGGGAGAATGCCGGGCAGTGGGGATTGGCTGCTGAACCCCCTCGGACTGGTGCAGGAGCTGTTCGGTGAGCGCGAGGCGGTGCGACAACCCAGAAATCAGGAAGTGGGACCCGGGAAAAACTTAGGGTGTTGGAGTGAAAGGTGTGGGGGGGGGGGGGGAGTTGGGTATTCGCTCCATAAGACGCACCTTTATTTCCACTCACTTTGAGGCGGAAAAAAAGTGCATCTTATGGAGCAAAAAATACGGTAGCTTTCAGAGGCCAAATCTTTCTTCAAGACAGTACAGTATACTGCTGTTATGGTATCCTGTCCTGACCTGAGGAAAGGGGTTTAGTCCCCCCCCCCCAAAAAAAAATTACCTTATTTCCATTCTCTATTTATAGATTTTAACAATACAGTTACAACGCTACTTGTTTCTATGTAAAGCAACAAAAAAAATTTATTTCTACCTTTTGTCGTTTCTGCTTTAATCATGTTCTCTTCACTCTCTTCTTTTTATTCAGCTTATGTCCTCTCTCCCTTTCATGCAACATCTGCCCTCTCTCTCTAACCCTTCTATCTACTGTCCACCCTCTCTCTGCCCCTTCCATCCACTGTCCACCCTCTCTGCCCTTTCCATCCATACAGCATCTTCCCTCTTTCTTTGTCCCTTCAATAAACTGTATATCCTGTGCTGTTTCTCTCCTTTGTACATGATTCATTTCAGCTTCATGCCCTCTCCATTTTTTTGTCTCCATCCTCTCTCCTATGCTCTGGCATCTCTCTCTTCTCCTTCCTTCCCACTCCACCCCATGATCTGGCATTTCTATCTCCTTCCTGTCCCTCCCCCCCATGCCCCGGCATCTCTCTCCTCTCCTATGTCTCCCTCCCCCTCCTTGCTCTGGCACCTCTCCTTGCTTTCCCTCTGGTCTGGCATTTGTCTCCTTAGTTTCCCTTCCCTCCACCCCATACCCTGTCATCTCTCTCCTCTCCTTCCATCTCCCCCACTCCCTCCATTATCTGGCATCTCCACTCCTTCCTTCCCCCTGGTCTGACATCTGTCTCCTTCCCCCCATATGCCCTGACATCTCTCCCTCCCCCTCCATGGTCTGCCCTTTCCTTTCCCTCCCTCCCATAGTCTTGGCATCTCTCTTTCCTCTCCTCTCCTTGTCTTCCTCCCCCCCCCCCCAATTGGGTGCAGTGGCAGCAGCATTTCTCTTCCCCCCCCCGGCAGATTCACTACGGGCTATGGTCAAATAGGGGAGATAGGTCAGCAACGGAGGGAACCCCGATGTCGTGTTTGCTTTTGGTCTGCTGCTGATCTCGCAAGACAGGCTGATGTGTTTCTGCAATTGATTTCACTTTGTGCAGGAGAACCAATCGGAAAGAGGAGAGGCGGAAGCTAGCAGCTGCGTGCTTAAGTAACTGCTGCTAGCTCACAGAAAAAGAGGGAGAAGGTGCCTGAGAGGAATAAAGCAGGTCCTCCACGAGGACTGCTTCCTCCCCCCCCCCCCCACTGCAAAGGCACATTTTCCCTTCCTCCCCGCCACGAAGGTCTGCTTCCCCCACCCACAAACGAACGCCTGCTCCCCTCCACCGCAAAGGCACATTTTCTCCTCCCCCCGCCGCAAACAAATGCCTGCTCCCCTTGCAAGCCTGCACCTTCCCCGTTCTTATCTCCTTAACGCTAATAGGGCAGCTTGCAAGCTCGCTGGTGTTATAGTGATCCTTGCAGCTGCCCGTGGTCCTCAGCGGCATGTTCTTTCTACCGCAATCCTGCCCCTGACATCAGAGCAAGGGCAGGATCGCGGCAGAGAGAACGTGCTGCTGAGGATCACGGGCAGCTGCAGGGATCGCTATAACACCAGCGAGCCTGCAAGCTGCCCTATTAGCGTTAAGGAGGCAAGAGCGGGGAAGCTGGGGGAGGCCTTTCTGACCGACCCTTCCCCCGCTCCTGCTTTGAATTGAATAGATTCGAATCGTGAATCGGGCAGCACTACTTTCTTCCGACAGTGTGACCAAAACAAGACAGTCATAACTTCATTATTTGGGCTTTGAGTGACATAACCAGTTTGATCTTTTCCAAAATCGATTTGTTAGTTTTTTAGGCAGTCCACATCACGCTGAAAATCCTTCTCCAGCACCAAAGCTCAAATAAGTCAATCTTTCTGTCTTGGCTCCATAGTGTTCAGCTTTCACATCCATAAGTGACCACTGAGAAAATGAATGTGCGGACAAGTTTGCTCTTTGTTTGGAGTGTTATTTCCTTGCCTTTGAATATTTTGTTGAAAGTCTTCATTAAAGAGCGACCAAGTCCCATTCTGCAGATTATTTCTTTCCTGTTAGTTGCTTCTTTGTTTATGAAAGAACACCTGAACTTGTCGCTTTATAACAAATATTTGGATTTAGGATTGGGACATCTATATAGAATTTTTTTGTAGTAATAAAAACGATTTAATTGGGTTTTGCAGTTTCTGATTCCAATTGGTTTATTTAATCATGATTCACTTTGAACCTAATGTGCATTTAAGAAGCTCTACTACATCTTGGGGTTATAGTTCAGAATCTCTCGCTCTATTGGTTAACTCCTATTTCGACTGTAACCTTCCAACTCCTATAAGTCCATTTGGGGGTCGCATAAGTTACCTTTATTAGGTGACGGACGACTCGGGCCACTAGGCTTTCCCCCAGAGGCGCTACTCGGGCAGGGAGGGGTCCCCTGCTATTAGGCTCTGCGTGTAAAGGGATACGGTTAGGGCTGCAAGGGTCCCGGAGGTCGATACCTGCTTCCGCCGGCTTCGAAGCTGCTCCCGACGCAGGATCCGATCCCTCTCGACCGCCTTCCTCTCCCAACGACTCACTCGTCCAGCTGCCATCAGCACCGGCAAGACACGACTTCCGCTTCCGCCAACTCGCAACAATCATTGGCTACAGTTCGCGCGGAGCGGAAGTGACGCACAAAACCCGGAGCGCCGTGACGTCACCCCCCACCGTGGCAGCAATAGCGCCTGTGAGCGCGAAGCCAGTTTGGGTGTATTCTCTAGCGCCGAGAGCCAACCCTGCTACTAAATCCAGAATAAACACACTGTGACAGGCCAAACAGGGGACCTGGCCAGCTGAGGTTTCTGAGCCCACTGGCTTTTATGAATAACAATTGATCTGTAGCTGAGGGAGGTCTTTTTCCACAGGAAAATGGAGTTTTGTTTGGTTCGAGCCAGCTGCCCTAACCACTAAGCAAAGTGTGTGTTTAATACTGTATTAGCTTTCATAATTAAGAACATAAGCATCGCCTGATCATAGGTCCATCATGCCCAGCAGCCCCCCAGCTCAATGATCCTGTATAGTACCCCTCTAATTGTACCCTTCAATCCCTTTTTGAAACCCAAAATCGTACTCTGCTCTACCATCTCCTCTGGAAGCACATTCCAGGTGTCCACTTCGCCCCTACTTCCAGGTCATTTATGAATATATTAAACAGCAGTGGTCCCAGCATTGACCCCTACGGGACACCAGTCAGAGGAGTGTCCCTTTACTCCTACCCTCTGTTTCCTGTCCACCAGCCAATTTCTGATCCATCTGTGCACGTCCCCTTCCACCCCGTGGTTCCACAGTTTCCTTAGTAGGCGCTCGTGGGGTACCTTGTCAAAGGCTTTTTGGAAGTCCAGATACATGATGTCTATGGGGTCACCTTTATCCAATTGTTTGTTTATCCCCTCAAAGAAGTACAGTAGGTTCGTTTGGAAAGATCTTCCTTTACAGAAACCGTGCTGGCTGGTTCTCAACAGATTATTTCTTTCTATATGCTCATTGATGCTGTCCTTGATTAATGATTCGGCCATCTTCCCCGGAACTGAGGTTAAGCTCACCGGTATCTGTACTTCCCCAAGTCGCCTCTGGATCCCTTTTTGAAGATAGGTGTAACATTCGCTCTCCTCCAGTCCTCCGGGATTACCCCTGTTTTCAAGGATAGGTTGCAAATCTCCTGTAGTAACTCCACTATTGCGTCTCTGAGCTCTTTCAGTATTCTCGGGTGGATTCCGTCTGGTCCCGGAGATTTGTCAGTTTTTAATCTATCTATCTGTTTCAGTACGTCTTCAAGGCTCACATCCATTGACAATAATTTTTCCTCTTGATCCCCCTTGAAGATTTTTTCCGGTTTCGGCACATTGGATGTGTCCTCTTTTGTGAAGACCGACAAGAAGAACTTGTTTAATCTATCTGCCACCTCCTTTTCCATTCCTTTCTTGTCTCCCTCATCCAGGGGTCCCACCTCCTCCCTCACCAGTTGTTTTCCTTTCACATATCGAAAGAATGGTTTAAAATTCCATGCCTCCTTGGCAAATCTCTCTTCATACTCTTTTCTTGCTGTTCTGACCACACGGTGACATTCTTTTTGATGTTTCCTGTGCTCTTTCCAATTTTCCTCGGTTATATCATAAGTTGATGAAAGCATAGAATAGGGGAAGTAGTGCATCTTTGCCAAGATAATTTCGAATAGATATCTGCTGGGAAACGGAAAGTTGAGAATCTAAAATGACACCTACCAATTTTAATGCAGATATTGTTGAAATAGTCTGCCCAAAGAAGCAGCGGCAAAAAAAAGCAAACAGGATGCTGGGAATTATTAAAAAAGAGATGTCATAATACCCCTGTATCGCTCCATGGTGCAACCTCATCTGGAGTATTGCGTCAAATTCTGGTCTCCATATCTCAAGAAAGATATAGTGGCACTGGAAAAGGTTCAAAGAAGAGCGACCAAGATGGTAAAGGGGATGAACTCTTCTCCCATGAGGAAAGACTAAAATGGTTAGGGCTTTTCAGCTTGGAAAAGAGACAACTGAGGGGAGACATGATTGAAGTGTACAAAATCCTGAGTGGAGTAGGAAGGGTACAAGTGGATCGATTTTTCGCTCCTTCAAAAATTACAAAGGCTAGGGGACACTCGAAGTTACAGGGAAATACTTTTAAAACCAATTAGAGGAAATTTTTTTTCACTCAGAGAATAGTTAGGCTCTGCAACACGTTGCCAGAGGACGTGGTAAGAGTGGATAGCGTAGCTGGTTTTAAGAAAGGTTTGGACAAGTTCCTGAAGGAAAAGTCCATAGTCTGTTATTGAGAAAGATAAGGGAGAAGCCACTGCTTGTCCTATATTGGTAACGTGAAATATTGCTACACCTTGGGTTTTGGCCAGGTATGAGTGACCAGGATTGGCCACCGCGAGAACGGGCTACTGGACTTGATGGACCATTGGTCGACCCAGAAAGGCTATTTTTATGTTCTTTCTGCTCAGTGCCTGAGTGCCAAATGGCTCAGGCACTAACAAGAAAGTGAAGGTTTGACAGCTCAGACCCCCCCCCCCCACACACACACACAAATAATTTATGATATGTCCACCATGAATTCACTAAAATACTTAGAGGAAATAAACAATATAACATTTGAAATAGATGAATTAGTGAACATTAAAAAATTATCAATGCATAATTCATTTGTTGTCATAACAGTTATAATTAGTTAAAGATTTAATTAAATTTGTTTCTTTGTCTATTTGAGAAATCCCTCTCCCCCTTCTTTTTGCTGTAAACATTTTGATATATGAGGTTGATGTTTTTAAGGCTTTATTCTGTAATATATGCAGGATGGGAGGTGGGCATGGTTTAACCCAGAAATGAACACTGATTGACAGCTGTCAAGATAAGGATCGACCAATCAGTTTGATATGAGGCATACCCATTATACTACTCCTGCATATAATAATTGTAATACAACAATATACTCGAATAGATGGTGGTTAGTAAATTGTTAAATCAAATATTCACAACCATTGGCAAAAACAGAAATGACACTGAAAATATTTATAAGGGTTACAAGCCTCAGGCTGTGGAGCTATATACCCACTTTGGGGTTTCTTATGAAGAAATTTCTCTTCACCTGCTCCTATTTGCATCACAGGCTTGGACTCAACCTATCCACCCATCACTAAATTTATGTTTTTTTATCTTTATTAAATCTCATATTGGTGTAGTGTAGTTAATCAAAGTTTCTCAAATTCATTATTAAAAACTTACTAAAGACTTTGTAAACTCTCTATAACAAACTATTAACCCAACAACTCATTTCAGTAACAGAACCGGCAGATTAGTGCAAAAATTCAATTAAAAAAATCATTTGTACTTATCTTAAAGTACACTAATGCTTTAAAGTGCGTTGTTGGAAAGTGCACTCGTGCTTAAAAGTGCTTGGATACATGCTCATGATCTGCAACGTTTTAAAGTGCTTGAATTTATGCTGAAAGCAGTTGCTTGCTTTACTTTCTTTTATCCATCCGACGCAGCCTGCGTTTCTCGGGGCAAACAACTCTCCCGCTGCATCAGGGAGAAGTTTATGGCAATGCTTCCATGAGCAATGACAACACTGGAGTGTAGGTAGGTTGGTGGGTTGGATCCAAG
This sequence comes from Geotrypetes seraphini, assembly GCF_902459505.1. Lineage (NCBI taxonomy): Eukaryota > Metazoa > Chordata > Amphibia > Gymnophiona > Dermophiidae > Geotrypetes > Geotrypetes seraphini. Next base: position 2,194,411 of record NC_047093.1, on the reverse strand, counting down.
CCTGTGATGTAAATAGGAGCAGGTGAAGAGTATCTTGTGCTTCGCCAGCACTCCGGATTTTAGCTCACATTTGTATTTTTGGATGCTTCTCAGCATATCTTTCTTCGTGGCATCATCAAATTAGACCCCAGAAGAAGGTTGTCATTTCCGAAACACGCACCATGTTGGGTCCACACCACATATCTGTATTGTGATATACAGTGGAACCTTGGTCTACGAGCATAATTTGTTCCAGAAGCATGCTCGTAAACCAAATTACTCGTATATCAAAGCGAGTTTCCCATAGGAAGTAAGGAAAACTCACTTGATTTGTTTCCACCCACCCCCTGAGGCCAGTGGCACTGCTCCAACCCCCTGAGAACCGGCATCGCTCCCCCGCTCGCACCGGCATCCCCTGCCAACCTGAACAGAAGCCTTACACCATCTGGCACCGGCATGCAGGCCCAAGATGTGCCGATGCACAAAGATCCTTCCTGTTGCCTGGGCCTTGTGCATCTGCGCATGCTCAAGGCCTTCTGGCTCTCGCTCTCTCCAAGAGAGCGAGCCAGAAGGCCTTGAGCATGCGCAGATGCTCAAGGCCCAGGCAACAGGAAGGATCTTCGTTCACCGGCATGTCCTGTGGGCTGCGTACCGGTGCCAGCTGGGGTAAGGCTTCTGTTCAGGCAGGCAGGGGTGCCAGTTTGCGCAGGGGGACGTTCGCGAGCAGGGGGGAAACAATGCCGGGGGGGGGTGCTCGCAAATTGAGTCAACGCTCAGTTTGCGAGTCACAATTTGCTAGATTGTTTTGCTCGTCTTGCAAAACACTCGCAAACCGCATTACTCGCAAACCAAGGTTTGACTGTATATGAAATGACCAACTGATCTGCATCATCTCATTGTGAAGACTTTTAGTAAACTTTTTATCAAGATTATCGATTCCACAGTCCTGTTTCATTTGCTTGGTTTTTCAAAGTTTCAGTCATCTCTACATACCCTCTCCCACCCTATAGTGTTTTCTGCCCATCCTCCTCCTTCCCCAAATTCATTCCTCCATCCTAAACACTCCGCCAACCCTTACCCCAAATTATCCTCCTTCAGCAAACTACCCACTCACCAAGTTCCTCCATCCCCTGTTCTAAACTATTCCCCAGCCATTCCAGAGCTTCTTATATCATTTACCACTTCCGCCTATACTACTGTGTAATCTAACCCTCTGAATTTATTACTGTTCCCCAGTTCCATACACTTTCCATTCTTTCCCCATCCTCTACCATTTCTCCTTTCTTATGCTATCATTCTCCAATCCATTTCCCACATACCACACCTTCCCTACAACAAGATAGGAGGTTCAGCCTTCTCAATTGCCAAATCCCAAGAAAAGAAAAATCAAAGAAGCTTTTTACAAGATATTTATTTCTCATATACAAAATAAAGTACATCTTATATCAACATACATTTATTTACATCAATAAATTAAAGTCTTCAGCTGGCAATACTGTCAAATTCCAAACAGTCAGAAACAGACAATTCTCTACAGAATGAAAAGTATAATTTAGCAATAAATACTGATAATTAACTGGATTTTGTTTTTATTAGAACAACAAACTGTGATATGGAAGTTTATTACACCCTTTAGAACATATAGACTGAACATTTAGCAAACACTGCTTGGACTCTTATTACTGCACAATATTTACAAATTATCAGAAGTTTATTAAAATAAAAATTTCCAGTTAGACTTAGCTATTTACTTTTGACTCAAAGATACTTCAGTGTTCAGAATGAAAGATTAGGTTTCTTACCTCTGCTAATCTTCCTTCTTGTAAATCTCCTCTGGAGGCTGAACTAGAGGGTTCTTGTATGTCTGATAGTGTCTGTTGCAGGGCAATTAAAAGATGATCCCTTCCCTTTGGGCTACCTGTCCGAGAGCTTCCTGTCTTGCTCTGTTAATAGAAAAGCCATGCAGATCTATGACAACAGGAAACAAGAAAAGAAAGGGAGGGCATGGGAACTCCCGCTACCAGTCAATTCTGCTCAAGAAATTATTATACTAAAAACTACGTCCAAAAAAAAAGCAAACTGTAATTAACACATAATGTGAACATTATGAACTGCAAAACCCAGGGCTGGAATGGAGACACAGCCTGAAGATCAGAAGGGGCACCCCCCAACCCTTAAACCTTGCAAAGGGGAATATAGTAACATAGTAGATGACGGCAGATAAAGACCCGAATGGTCCATCTAGTCTGCCCAACCTGATTCAATCTAAAAATTTGTTGGGTTTTTTTCTTCTTCTTCTCCTTAACTATTTTTGGGCAAGGATCTAAAGCTCTGCCCGGTACTGTTCTTAGGTTCCAACTACTGAAGTCTCTGTCAAAGCTCACTCCAGTCCATCTACACCCTCCTAGCCATTGAAGCCCTCCCCAGTCCATCCTCCACCAAACAGCCATATATAGACACAGACCATGCAAGTCTGTCCAGTACTGGCCTTAGTTCGTCAATATTTACTATTATTTTCTGATTCTAGATCCTCTGTGTTCATCCCGCGCTTTTTTGAACTCAATCACCGTTTTCCTCTCCACCACCTCTCTCGGGAGCACTTTCCAGGCATCCACCACCCTCTCCATAAAGAAGAATTTCCTTACATTGCTCTTGAGTTTCCCACCCCTCAACCTCAAATTATGTCCTATGGTTTAACCATTTTCCTTTCTCTGGAAAATATTTTGTTCTAAGTTAATACCTTCCAGAAAGGTTCAAGGGGAGATCCGGGAAACTACAAACTGGTGATTCTGACCTCGGTACCGGGAAAGATGGTAGAGGCGCTGATAAAGGACCGCATCATTGATTACCTTAACGAACACAATCTGATGAGGACCAGCCAGCACAGCTTCAACAAAGGAAGATCTTGCTGGATGAACTTGCTGTACTTCTTTGAAGGAGTAAACAGGCAGATAGACAAGGGTGACCCGGTTGACATTGTATATCTGGATTTTCAGAAGGCGTTTGACAAGGTTCCGCATGAACGACTACTTTGAAAAATTGCGAGCCATGGAATCGAGGGTGAAATACTCATGTGAATTAAAAACTGGCTGGCGGATAGGAAACAGAGAGTGGGGGTAAATGGACAATACTCGGACTGGAAAATCATCACGAGCGGAGTGCCGCAGGGTTCGGTGCTTGGACCCATGCTCTTCAACATATTTATAAACGATCTGGACATAGGTAGACAAGTGAGGTGATTAAATTTGCAGACGATACGAAGTTATTCAGACTAGTGAAGACGCAGGAGGATTGCGAAGAACTGTAATGGGACAAACACGCTCAAGAAATGGGCTGCGACATGCCAAATGAGGTTTAATGTGGATAAGTGTAAGATGATGCATGTCGGTAACAAAAATCTTATAAACGAATACAGGATGTCCGGTGGAGTACTTGGAGAGACCCCCCAGGAAAGAGACTTGGGAGTACTGGTCAACAAGTCAATGAAGTCATCCGCACAATGCGCGGCGGCGGGGAAAAGGGCGAACAGAGTGCTGGGCATGATTAGGAAGGGGATCACAAACAGATCGGAGAAGGTTATCATGCCGCTGTACCAGGTCATGGTACGCCCTCACCTGGAATACTGCATCCAGCACTGGTCCCCATACATGAAGGACACAGTACTACTCGAAAGTGTCCAGAGAAGAGAGACTAAAATGGTTAAGGGCCTGGAGGAGTTGTTGTACAGTGAGAGATTAGAGAAACTGGGACTCTTCTCCCTTAAAAAGAGGAGACTGAGGGGATATGACATTCAAGATAATGAAGGGAATAGACTTGGTAGATAAAAGACAGGTTGTTCACCCTCTCCAAGGTAGGGAGAAAGAGAAGGCACTCTGTAAAGTTAAAAGGGGATAGATTCTATACAAACGTAAGGAAGTTCTTCTTCACCCAGAGAGTGGTAGAAAACTGGAATGCTCTTCCGGAGTAGTTATAGGGCAAAACACCCTCCAGGGATTCAAGATAAAGTTAGAGAAGTTCCTGCTGAACCAGAACGTACGCAGGTAATGCTAGACTCAGTTAGGGCACTGGTCTTTGACCTAAGGGCCACCACATGAGCGGACTTCTGGGCATGATGACCACTGGTCTGACCCAGCAGCGGCAATTCTTATGTTCTAAGTCCAGAACATGAGCCACCAATGGTACCAATGGATCCACCAAACCTAAAAGCATCTCCAGGCCTTCGCATAGGCCGATATAGTTGATTTCTGCTTGATCTGAAGGAGCATGGCGATAACCACAGAGGAATAACCCCTGGCCGTCAAGGCCGCTCGCTCAAGCGCCAGACCAAAAGACCAAAGCAGTCTGGATCTGGAAGTGTAATCGAGCCCTGCGTAAGCAACCTCCGATGGCAAGCAAGACGCAGACCTCTCTCCGAGAGGTATCCCCCAAAATCAGCAAACTCTGTGACTCAGACACCACAGAGACATGTGCTGCAATGCATTTCAATGGCAGCCAGCAATACAGTGCAAGCATAGGGAGATCAGTATCTCAGGAGATGATTAAACTGGATTTTTCAGATTTTCTGGCTGCCTCACCTTCCCTGTCACCTCAGATCATGACCACCAGGACTCCTCAGGGAAATCAGGGAAGACACGCGGTGCGGTTCCAATCCCAGCGTACTTCCTCGGAACTGCAGCAGCCTGCGCTTTACCCCTTTGCGAACGAACCAGGGGAGAGAAGGGCTCCCGATCCTGGAGACCTGATCCAATCTGCAGGCTGTCCAGAGGGCTTATTGCAGTTTCAGGCTCACAGAGGACCCTCCAGAAGCAGACAAAATTTTAAATGTCTGCGATCTCCTGCCGAAGGATCACTTCACAGAGTTGATCTGCAGCATGTGGGAAAACCCGCAAAAATATAAAAAACAACAAACTAGGAATTGAAAACAAATCATGAGCAGAATTAACTAATTTCAACCATGCAGAGAAGCTGCAGGTTCAAAACTGAGCAGGACAGGAAGCTCCCGAGCAGGTAGTCCAAAGGGGAAGGATCATCTTTTGGTTGCCCTGCAGCAGAAGCTATCAGACATACAAGAACCCTCTAGTTCAGCCTCCAGAGGGATTGTACAAGAAGAGAGCACGGCAATGTCTGGCAAGGAACTTTCCCGTTTCATAAAAGCTGTAAACAAGGCTAACACCAGAAAAAGGCTCCAGCAGTACCCCACGGCAGGGAGAATCTACTGTCCAGCAGGGGAGTAGCCCTTTGCCATCCACTCAGTCAGCTTCCTCTGCCCATACATGATGAAAGGGGAAACTTACCCATCCAGCTGTTCCTACCACATTCACACAAGCTGGAAGCTTCAACAATATATGCAAAGAACATTAGTCTGTGAATGCCTTCACGCAAAACAATGTGTGGAATATCCAGTTACCTATCCAGGGATGACTCCCTTCGCGCACACACAGAGGAATATCAGCCACCCAGTCCCACTCCACCCCCACCCTGAGGAGTATCAACCTGGTGCTACCGACACAGGGGAATACCAACCCATTCTTACCCATTCACACACAAGGGCATAGCAACCCAGTCCCACCCCCACTCACACACATACAGGGGAATATCAAGACAGTTCCAGTAAGAAAGATCAGACATTTGAGAAGACAGAGTTTGATCATTCACCGAGATTGTAAGAAGGTTTGTGTATTTACAGGAGATTATCTATACAAAGAACTCTTCCACTCGGCCTCTAGACATATGAAGGGGAATATTCGCTGGCGCTGCTGTTCCCTAAGCACACACGGAGGGCAATGTTCACCAGCACACACATTCAGCACCTCCCACTCCTAGTCACAAAGGCAAGTCTACACCCACCAACACAGAAAACTCTCATTTTCTTCCCATCCCTGCTCAGAAAGCAGTTTGTGCAAGTTGTTGGGGGTTCCACGTTAGATTGCTTGTATAGGTTTGTGCGACTCACAAATAGAAGATTAGATTAGATTTCTGAGCTGCATGTATGGTCATGCTGGACTTGGGAGTGTTATGTGCATCCTGGCTTAGATCTTATACTTTCAAATTCTTTAGGAAAACCAACTGCAAGTTCATAGCTGCAATACAGTAAACCAGGGCTCCCTCAGCCAGCTGCTCTCTGGGCCCCAATTCTAAGTGCTTGCATATTTATACTGAGCATGCATTCCTACATTTCAGTGCTCTTCAAAGAGAGAAAACAAGGCGAACAGATTATACCCTATGTGACATCATTTGTAGTAATTATCACTACAAATAAAGTAGTTCCTTATTCAAACATCCTAAAATACTGTTCTCTACTTGGCAGGTTCTGAGTGTGAGTGTATGCGCAGGTGCGGTCATAACCTCAGCTGCCAACAGGACACAATGACTTCTTCACATAAATATTTGTAAACCGCTTTTGCTAATCCATAACTTGTCACGCTGAACTTTCAGAAATGCATTTCTAAATGTTTTGAAAATCTATTAAGTGAAAATTTGCTTTAGAATAATGTCTCACTTTTAAGCTTAAATTCCTCTCACTGCTCTGCCACACTAATTCATATCCACATCAACAGAAGCAGCAAGAAACGACAATGTGCAGAAGCACAAAACCACACACAACAAACAGTATATGCTAAAGAAAAACAGGACCATAAGTGCACCATACTAGCAAATATTCTTGCTATGAAAACCAACAGGAATAAGAGGTAAACTCAGCAGCAAAACCACCTTTGGCAGTATGAGTCCAGTGGTAGCAGCAGCACAGACAGTTACAGACTGCCCTCTTCTCAGATACTCCAGGGTCCCTCAGCATCTTCCCAAAAAGGGCATTAGAAAATCCTACTTCAATGCACTGAAGAGTCAAAAGGAGGAAGAAAAATCACCTTTCATGGCAATAAAACCAGCCAAATAAATATAACTGTAAAAGCAGAAACCTCCCAGATTCACGCCAACACAGTGCTGAGAGTCTCAGGGTCAGATGGTACACTCCAGAGATTCAGTATGAATGGAGAAGGACCAGACAGATCTCTCAACTTAGCTTCTGTGAATGAAACATTTTGAAAATAAATCTTGTATTTCTACTAGCCTCTTAACAGAATGCAGAAGCCGTGCTACGGAGTTTCTGTGTAATGTAAATTTAGAAGGTCTGGAAAGAGGTTCCGAATGAGAAGCCTTGTGCGTCCTGACCAGGTCTCATCTTACAGCCTATAATTAGATTCAGTTGACGATGATTCTTCTATGCTTCTAAAGCAGGGATGTCAAAGTTCCTCCTCGAGGGCCACAATCCAGTTGGGTTTTCAGGATTTCCCCAATGAATATGCATGAGATCTATTTGCATGCACTGCTTTCATTGTATGCTAATAGATCTCATGCATATTCATTGGGGAAATCCTGAAAACCCAACTGGATTGTGGCCTTCGAGGAGGGACTTTGAAACCCCTGTTCTAAAGGCAATGTGCATTTTAACTGTTCATAACAACAAAAAGGACATTATGTACTTACCCTGGTAAGCTCTTTTCCAGTAGACAGGTGAGACATTCTAGACCATAGGTTATTTCCCACTATTCGCGTGAGCTGCAGAAGAAATTCATTCCAGGTTTTTTTACTCTGCTTCCAGAGTACATCACAGGCTAGTTTAGCGCTCTCTAGCAGTCAGTACTAGAGAATGACACATCCGCCCTGTCCGCTCGTCCCCATCCCATCACCGCGAGCTCAGTCCCCATCCCCACCTCCATATATAGTCCTCACCGAGTACAAAGTCTGTTCCTCTCCACCCGATCCAGCAGCCCCCTCCCTCCCTTCCTTCCCCTTATCTTTGCAGGCTTACTTTAAATTTTCATCTTAACAAGCCGCCGGAGCCTTGGAGTCACGTGCAGCTACTGGAAAGTCCTCCTCTGCCGCAACTGAAACAGGAAGTTGCGTCAGAGGACTTTCCGGCAGCCGCACGCGACTTTAAGGCTCTGGTGGCTTGTTAAGATGAAAATTAAAGTAAGCCAGGGAAGGGGAAGGGAAGGAGGGAGGGAGATGCCCGGATCATGACAATAATTCAATGCCAGACGACATGATGCATGACCTACTTCTACTGGAGCGCTGGTCTAGGTCCTGGCAACTCAGTTTTAATGCCAAAAAATGCAAAGTCATGCACCTGGGCAGCCAAAATCCATGCAAGACTTATACCCTTAATGGCGAGATCCTAACAAGAACTGAAGCAGAACGAGACTTAGGGGTCAGTGAAGACATGAAGACTGCAAATCAAGTGGAGCAAGCTTCCTCCAAAGCAAGGCAAATCATAGGTTGCATACGCAGGAGTTTCGTCAGCCGTAAACCTGAAGTCATTATGCCGTTGTATAGATCCATGGTGAGACCGCACCTGGAGTACTGTGTGCAATTCTGGAGGCCGCATTACCGTAAGGATGTGCTGAGACTGGAATCGGTCCAGAGAATGGCCACCCGGATGGTCTCGGGACTCAAGGATCTCCCATACGAGGAGCGGCTAGGGATGTTACAGCTCTACTCACTCGAGAAACATAGAGACAGGGGAGATATGATCGAGACATTCAAGTATCTCATGGGCCGCATCGAGGTGGAAGAAGATATCTTCTTTTTCAAGGGTCCCGCAGCAACAAGGGGGCATCCGTGGAAAATCAGGGGCGAGAAACTGCACGGTGACACTAGGAAGTTCTTCTTCACTGAAAGGGTGGTTGATCGCTGGAACAGTCTTCCACTTCAGGTAATTGAGGCCAGCAGCGTGCCAGATTTTAAGGCCAAATGGGATAGACATGTGGGATCTATTCGCAGAGTCAGGTAGGGAGGGTTATTGGGGTGGGCAGACTAGATGGGCCGTGGCCCTTATCTGCCGTCTATTTCTATGTTTCTATGATTGGGAGGGAGGGGGCTGCTGGACCGTGCAATCTTCAGTGCGATCCTCAATTAATTACAGGGACTAGACCATTCACCGCTCCATGGGCGGTGAATGGCCTTCTCCTTGTCCCTGCGGCGACCATTTTTTTTTCGGCCCCGTTTCAGCAGGTAGCATTCACCGTGTCATTCTCTAGTCAGTACCCAAGCATAGAGAGCCACACCCATCTGTGAAGCAGAGGCACCTGTAACAACAAGTTAAATTATTGTTCTGCTCACACAACTAAACAATACCGTTAACCGCCAACAAAGGCATCAAAGGAGTTCAGAAGTACTCCTTCTTAACCCCCAAAAGGTTGACTGGTCTCCAAGAAACAGATTGGATAAACAGAAGGAGACTGAAATCAGAATCTGAAACAGGCACAGCAAAGACTGGGTGTGGGGTCTAGAATGTTTCACCTATCTACTGGAAAAGAGCTTACCAGGGCAAGTACATAATCTCCTTTTCCAGTGCAATAGATGAGACATTCTAGACCACAGAGACATACAAAAGCAGTCCCCCAAGAAAGCTAGGGTGGGCTTGCTGCGCCAGCCCTTAAGACCAAGGACCTAAAGGCAGAGTCCTGTCTGGCAGCAACATCCACTTTGTAGAACTTGGCAAACGTGTGAAGAGAAGATCATGTCGCCGCTCTGCAAATTTCTTCAGGAGAAACAGATCTAGCTTCTGCCCACGAAGAAGCTACACTCATGGTAGAAAGCGCCTTAACATAAATATGGGACAGTTGCTCCACAAGAATGTAAGTGGACGAAATGGCTCTACGAATCCACCTAGAAATCGTAGCCTTAGAAGCGGGAGAACCCCGCATAATAAAATGAGCCACCACAAATAGATGGTCAGAAAGCGAAACCCTTTAGAGACCCGCCATTAATGCAGGAGCACCCTGCGCACATCCAAGTTCTTTAGCAGACAATCCTGAGATTGGAACCCGTTAGCTGAACAACTGGAAAACACACTTCCGGATGGACATGGAAAGCCAAAACCACCTTCATCAAAAAGGAAGGAACTGTCTGCTCTCAGGATCTCGGAGCAAAGGGTATCGACATGACAATGCCTACCATTCTGAAACTCCACAGTCCCAAGAGAAAGCAACCAGAAAAAATAGTCTGGAGAGTTAAATCCCAGAGAGAAGCATCTCTCAATGGTTCAAAAGGAACACTGGCAAAACCAGACAGCACCACATTAAGGTCCCAGGCTGGAAGCGGATTCTTAACGGGTGGTCAGACCCGAAGATCTTGCTGTAAAAACCAAGTAACATCCGGATGAAACGCCAAAGAGAACAGACAATCCTGGGATCTAAAACCAGATAGACCGGCCACTGGGAGCCACAGAGACGCCATCTTGAGGCCTTTATTTAGGCCCGCTTGGAGAAAGCAAGGACCTGTGACACCTGAGCCAAATAAGGGTCCTCCGTTCTTGGTCACTCCAGCGCTCGAAAGGTCTTCTACACCTTAGCATAACCAGACACCGTGGACGACTTGGTAGACCTAAGAAGCTTTAGCTATGACAAGCTCCGAATAGCCTTTATTATTCTATTTTTTTTTTAAGGCTGAGCGCTCAAGAGCTAAGCCATAAGAGCAAAATGACCCGGATCAGTCATGGCAACTGGTTCTGGAAGAGAAAGTCAGAAAGACACTCAGGTGTAGATTGTATGCTACCCGCAGCTGCATCAGATCCACACACCATGGCCTTCTATGCAAATCAGGCGCCACCAGAATGACGTGGCTGGTGTGAGTTGCAATACTCCGAAGGACCCGGCCAATCAGTGGCCAAGGCAGAAAAACAGATAGAAGAACCTCCGGAGGCCACAGTTGCTCAACAGCATCAAGTCTCTTGCTTCTGAGCCGGATCTGCAATTGAAGAAGTGTGGAGCCATCTTGCTTTGCGCTGTGGCCATGAGGTCGAGGCGGGGCTGCCCCCAGTGCCTCACAATTGCCCAAATGCCTACAGCGCCTAGAATCCACTCACCCAAAACTCTAGATTGATGGATGAGGAAATCTTTCCGGCCCAAGGGAAAGAAGTTAAGCCTCCTGAACCAAGGGAGAGGTCTTGGCTCCTCTCTGACGATTAACAGAGACCACTGCCATCAATGATCGACCACTTCTGTGGTGATGGAGTCCAATAGTCCTGAAAAGGACGACGACTGTAGTGAGCCCCTCCCAGCTATAAAGGCTGACATCCGTGGTTACTACAATCGAGGCAATGCTTAATGGAACGCTCTGGCAGAGTGATTGAGGTTGAAGCCACCAAGTCATACAAACTCTGGCCTCCAGAGTTCATGGAAGACTCAGCTCTAAAACATCTCAGTGGGGGTCCCAGTGAGAGAGGAAGGCATTCTGAAGAGGACGCATTCTGAAGAGGAACCGCATCCAGCTTGGTAATCCTGGAACCCAAACTCTGTAGGACATCTCATGCCGAAGGGGCGCCATCTTCAATATCTCTGAAATCTGTGCTCAGAGGTAAACATGGCCCGCTGCCATATAGACTATTCCAGCGACTGAGTGGGCATCAGAAGGGGTTTTTTTTTTTTTTTGGAAGGGGGGGTTAAGATTCACAATTCAACTCAGGTCCTCCAACATGCGAAGCAATGTCGCTACCGTAGTGCACCCTTTTCTGAGGGCTCTCTGAGCAGCCAGGCGGCAGGATAAGGATGAGCCTGCAACTCCATCTTTCTCAGAGAAGCCGCTACTACCACCATCACTTTGGTGAAGGTCTGGGGTGCTGTCACCAGCCCAAAGGGCAGGACCGAAAACTGACAATGCAGATCCAGCACATGAAAATCGCAGAAACTTGCGGTAATCTGGAAAAATGGGAATGTGCAAATTTGCCTTCTTAAGATCCAAGGAGACCACAAATTCCCCCGGAGCCATTGCTGTAAGGATCAATCAAGTCTCCATCCAGAACCGAGGAAGCTTGAGAGCCGGATGGAAGTGCTGCAAAATCAGAATCGATCTCCAATCTGTTGATTCTCTCTTAGGAACGATAAAATAAACAGAGTATCTGTATGAACCCGAATGTTCGCTTGGTACTGGATCTAAACATAGAAACATAGAAGATGACGGCAGATAAGGGCCATAGCCCATCAGGTCTGCGCACTCTACTGACCTACCCCCAAGTCTACTATCCTAGGGATCCCACTCCTGGTGACAGGTTCCCTTGGCTTAAACCTCTAAGGCAGGGGTGTCAAAGTCAGTCCTCAAGGGCCGCAGTCCAGTCAGGTTTTCAAGATTTCCCCAATGAATATGCATGAGATCTATTTGCATGCACTGCTTTCAATGCATATTCATTGGGGAAATCCTGAAAACCAGACTGGATTGCGGCCTTCGAGGACTGACTTTGACACCTGTGCTCTAAGGGATCCCACATGGGCATCCCATTTGCTCTTAAATTCTTGCATGCTGTTTGCCTCGATCACCTGCACCGGGAGCTCGTTCCAAGGATCAACCACTCTCTCAGTGAAGAAATATTTCCTGGTGTCGCCATGAAATTTTCCACCCCTGAGTTTGAGCGGATGCCCTCTTGTGGCTGAGGGTCCTTTGAGAAAGAGAATCTCTTCTTCCATCTCGATACGGCCGGTAATATACTTAAAAGTCTCGATCATGTCTCCTCTCCCTACGTTCCTCGAGTGAGTACAGCCGCAAACTTTTCAGCCTTTCCTCGTACGATAGATTCTTGAGCCCCGAGACCATCCTGGTGGCCATCCGTTGCACTGACTCTACTCTCAGCACATCTTTTCAGTAGAGTGGCCTACAGAATTGCACACAGTATTCCAAATGAGGCCTCACCATGGTTCTGTATAATGGCATTATGACTTTAGGCTTCCGGCTGACGAAACGCATGCGGATGCAACCTAACAACTGTCTTGCCTTAGATGAAGCCTTCTCCACATGATCAGCAGTTTTCATGTCTGCGCTGATGTTCACCCCCAAATCTCGTTCTGTTGAAGTTCTAGCTAAGGTCTCACCATTCAAGGTGTAAGTTCTGCACGGATTTCTGCTGCCGAGGTGTATGATCTTGCATTTCTTAGCGTTGAAGCCCAGCTGCCAGGTCGAGGACCAAATATCCAACAAATGTAGGTCCTGTGTCATACTATCGGGTGAATTGCCATCTGGCACAATCACTGCACATATCCAGCAGATTAGGGGTGGGGAGTCCATCCCAAACGATTTTTAGACAAATCAAGGAGTTTTGAGGCAGAAACAAAACTTTGAAAAAAAAAGATAAATAAAAATCCAAGATAGCCGCCATCAGCGATTTCATGCCAAAAACAGCATACATCCCCTCCCCTGAAAAAAAAAAAAAAAAAAAATAGCGATTTGAGGTCTGGGGAGGTAAGAGACCTGACCTCTACTCTCAGAAACTATGAAAAACATGATTTAAAACTCTTCACAAGCCACCCCCAAAGTTCCTTTCCTGTCAGCGATTTTAAAAGCAGCAGAGTGGAGAAAAATGACTTTTCTGCCTCAGAAACAGCACCAAATGCTCAGAGTTGTAGATCTTCGGACTGCCAGCTGGCTAGACACCAACTATAACCTCTGCCTCCACTGATCCTCTGCCACATGGTCTGGGGTGGGAAAGGCAGCCTGCGCCTTGAAACCCGGGTGGGTTTCCCTCCAAACGCACATAGCCTGCGCTTAAAACCTGTGACAGGGTCACCGGCAAGCAGACTCTCAAGAAAAGGGACTCAGTATTCTAAGAAGGGTGGCACACAGTAGGCTGGGTCCACAGATCCACCAGAGTTTCTCTGTAAAGCTGCAATCCGGCACTTCTGGACTGCATCCTTTTCTCCAACAGGAGACCACCGGGAAGGGGTCTCAAGGCACTGAAGCCACCGAGAAATAAACTTTTAAGCAAAAAAATAAGAAAATGAAGCAGAGCAACTGCCAGATACTTCTGCATGGATTATATGTTTGCTAGCTCTCAGGCTAGGGGGGTGGAGCATGTGCTCAGAAAAGTTTGTGGATTTCTGCAACTCCCGGATTGTGGGTTGGGATTGAACACCTAGCATATGGAATCCAGAAGGGATGTAACAGAATTGCAAATTGTTCTTAAAGAATTCATTAAAATCTCTATTTTTTTTTCTTCCAGTTTTTTTTTTTTACGTCCAGTGATCACCTTTTATAACCTTATATGGTATCTCCTCTCGGTCATCTTTTCTCCAAGCTGAAGAGCCCTAATCTCTTTAGCCTGTCTTCAAAAGGGAGGTGTTCCATCTCATCTCTACCTTCTCCAGTTGCACTATATATTTGCGAGTGAGTCCTCAAGGTGCAGATGTGCCAGGGACTGATACAGATGAAGAACAATATTTCCAGATTTCTTCTCTACACCTTTCTGGATAATCCCTAATGTTCTACTTGCCTTTTTAGCAGCCAGAGCACACTGGTCTGAAAATGTCAGCATATTATTCAAAATTTAGTTTACATTTGGAAATTTTCAATCTAGAAGTTTAAAGGGGCCCATCCATCCCTTCCATAGCTTTCTCACTGCTGCTGTAAGACTGATATGCAGGATGTATCTGAAAGTGGTTGGTGAAGTTACAAAGGTCAGTGCTGTGTATACAAAAACTGAACAGGAAGCATATTCCATTTCAAACGTACTCAAACAAAGCTGGTACCGTAGACCATAGGGATCCTGGATTTACACAAACAGGAGCTTCACATTCAGGCTCCCCAAGTCCAGCTGGAATCCACTACTATACTGAAGTTTCCACTATGGAGAAACGAGTGTCTTCTGCAAGGAAGAACCCCCTGTCGATAAGGACAGCCAGCTTGGAAGAGAGACACAGATTCCATGAGAACAGCCATAGTGGCTCTCCAGCAAGGAACCTGGAGACCACAGAACACATGAAGAAGCTTGACATCCAGAACTGAAGGAGTCCAAAATGGTCTTAAGACTATGAGAGGTTTCAAAGTACTATCCAAACATACATCAATCCATCTCTTAAAAGAGAGCTTATAAGTGGCAAGAGAGCTTGTTAACAAGAGCTGAAGATTTTACACAAGAAGGGAACCAGATTTCACAAGGAACTATAAAGCAAAACACTGCTCTCTTTGGGATGATGCAAGCTTCATGGTGAGTGCCAGTAGTAAATTTAAGAGACTGAGATCATACTGTCGGAGTGATGCTCATTCCTGTCATAGTATGCACAAATATAACCCCAAATCACAAATTAAACCAATCAAAACATGATCCATCAGCTAGAGGATTTTTAAAGTGTACAGAGAAAATTACAGAGAAAGCAGCTTACAAGTTTCAAAATGCAGTACTGTATATTGATTTTGGTAACATCCAGAATTAAGTCAAAACACATTTCTCCCATCTTAAGGAAATTACATTGGCTGCCAATATTATTTCGTGTTCAATTTAAGATCTTAAAACTTGTCCAACAGGGTGTTTATGACACCTTGCCAAATTATTTGGCCAAATGCACAGTCCTTCAAGAGCAATGAGATCTGAAAATCGTTGATTACTTGATACAAGGAAAACGAACAGTGTCCAATGTGTGCAAACTAAAAAGTCTTGTTTCTCAACTACTGGGCCAGTGTTATGGAATGCCATGAATGGCAGTTTGAGGTTTTTTAGAAATTTGTTGCAATTTAGAAAAATTACTCAAAACCTATATGTTTGCTCAGGCTTACCATGGTTAGCACTTTGCCTCTTTGAAAATGATGTTTACCTCTTTTAAGACCGTTATAATGTATTATTAGTAATTTTGATCCCTAATTTTCAACTGCTTGTATGTGTCTGAAGCTATGTATGTTAAACTGTGAGTCACTACGGAGAAAGTGGATTACAAATGTTTTAAATAAATAAATAAATAACCTTAAAGGGCCACTGTATTATGATGCTCTATTAGAGAATAAAAAAACCCAACAAGGAAAGACAAGGGGGATGTGTTAAACAACCAAAATGGATCTTTATTCAAAACAGTAAATTCCTTATTCAAAACAATAAATCCCAACAAAGATCCAAGTTTCGGCGTTCAGAAGACGCCTTCTTCAGGAGACACTTTGCTGAAGACAATGCGAATACATAATGACTGCATGAGCAGAAAAATCATGCTGAGCTGATTCAGCAAAGTGTCTCCTGAATAAGTGTCCCCTGAAGAAGACGTCTTCTAAACGCCGAAACTAGGATCCTTGTTGGGACTTAATATTTTGAATAAGGAATTTACTGTTTTGAATAAAGATCCATTTTGGTTATTTAAGACATCCAACATGTCTTTTTGTGTTGTTTTTGCCTGTATCCCAAGACGAGGGGCTCTTCTGTTTTGCCTGCTCTATTAGAGAATGACATGGGGACAGAATTTATTCCTGTCCCCACAGATAACCGTAGGAAATCATCCCGTGTCATTCTTTAGTGTCTATCTACACCAGCATTCTTTAATGCAAAGCTTAAGGGTGAGTAGCTGCGCCTATTTCTACTCAAATTCCTCCCTCTCTCCTTAAAGAATGAAACAGGATGAGTTTCTCAGTTAACACCTTTTTTTTAAGTTAAACTTTACTCATGATTTAATAAAGGTGCTAGAATTAAGGAGACACTTTTAAGCTCGGAAAGCTCACATTTTAGACTTTAAAAGCACACCAGTTAATGCCCAAGTCAGAGGTAAAATTAGCTCACATTTACAAGGTACAGTGCCAGCGTGATCCCAGACCTAGAGTTGTAGTTGTAGCGATTCTGGATTTAAGCCCAGATTGGATCAGTACACCCAGAAACCCCAGGTTTGTAGACTACACTGGCACATCACCCTGGATTAACAATAGTCCTAAAACTACTACCATTAGCTCAGAAGTTAAATTTCTAACCTGGAAAAAAAAAAACAACAACTCAAACAGGCTAAGCACTAGGGTACTCAAATCAGGGAATCTATCCTTATTCCCCCCTCTACCAATTCACCTACTCACTGTATTAATGAGAAGATGAGTGACAGTTAAGTTGTGCCACGAATAGGATAGGACTCTGGGTTGGAGGAGGGTGTTAGTGGATGGGGAGGGCATCCTGCAGCAAAGTCAGGAGCTGGACCAGGGACGCTCCAATTTCTATAACTCAACAGTTAGACTTAACTTCCGCCACTGACCAAGGAAGTTAACAGTTACTACATTTAGCTTACATTTTTATATAAGGAGGAGCATTAAACTGCTTACTGCATTGTCAGTTACCTTTATTTAAAGCAGGTGTTAAAGAAATATGCACTAAAATTTTAGCACACATTTTCACCTTGCCCTAGGTCAACAGGAAGCAGAAGCCTTTTTTTTTTTTTTAAAGAAACAAACTCATTTTTGGTATTTCCCCCAAACTCTCCCCCATCCCCAGAAATACACTTGTTGGGGGATCTGGTGCACCAGTGCATTATGGGGCATCTACCATAGAAAATGCAAATTAAACTGGACATGCTACCAGAAACCCATTGGAAGCACAAGGGGGAAATACCAGCTCCCAAGTGCTCTGGTACAGGAAAAAAAAGGAGAGAACAGCAGGGGGGAAGGGAGGCATTTCAGAGATCCTGGACCTAGGTTACAAATACCAGAATGACTGAACTAGAAGTTTCAGTCTTCCCGTCAAATAGGCCTACCCAGTAACTCAGTAGATTCAGTAGTACCTGAGAGAGGAGACCGTTCCCTGACAGGTGACTAGGATGCTAATTTAGACAGAAGACATTTGAGATTAAGAGCTTTAGCTAATAACCAAAACGTTTTAAGGTTAGGAATCCCAAGACTAAGGGATGAAGTAGGTGTGTTCCTCTGGAACAGGCCGTACCTGCAAGTGACTGAGCAGAATAAGCAGAGAAAGGCTTCAAAGACTCCTTTCCTTTCCACCATACTTTGCAGGTTGAAAACTGGCTTCATCTGTGAAAATTTCAGTACAGGCAGTCCCCGGGTTAAGAACGAGTTACATTTTTAAAGCTGTTCTTCAGTCAGATTTGTATGTAACTCAGAACTTGTAGATTTTCAGATTCTTGCTGCTTATCTCTGCTCCCAGCTGACAAAAGGGCCAACTTTCCCTACCAGATCTAAGGTACAGCCTGCACAACCACACACTGTTCTTAATGTGGCCATGCATCATTCCTGAATCTGCTACAGGAGAAGTATAGGAGTCTATGCCACTGGAAATACTGCTCAATGAAATCAAATGAAGCCACAACCACTGTCTTAAGTACAAGTCGTACTTAAATCGGGCGTCTGTAACTCAGGGACTGCCTGTATCAGGAATTGGGGCTCTTCTGGAGATACCTCACAGTGGGGCTCATTCACTGTGCTAAGTCCATGGAGGGGAAAGTACCCTCTCCCCAAATCATGAAAGTGTATGTCATCACACTGGTGCACACCTAGAGCTCACTGCAAGGCTCAGTGACGCTTTAGAATTGCAAACAAAGTGGCAAATAGTACTTTTTTGTTTCAACTTTTCAAAATAATGCTGAATCTCTAAATGCCTTGTCCCTCCTGCCTGTAAGTTACTTGGAATGTGGAGACAGGTGGAAGATCATGGAGAAAGTGCCGCTCAGTTGCAGAGAGTTTCTGTAATTTAATCCATTTCAAAATGAACATCTTTATAAAAGGAGGCAAATGATCACTAATACACATCTCAAAATAAATACCATAATGAACTGATGGATTTTCTTGACTACCTTGAAATACGGAACAGAGATTTTGGTCTTCTTTAGGCAAAGCGTTACACCACAATCCTCCTACTCCCAAGAGATGACTCAAGACCTTCCAGAGGAGTACCCAACCTCATTTTTGTTTACTACTGAAGGAAGATGTAGAAGCAAGCAATTTCTCAGACTTTCAAGTGCCCATTGTGAGATCTGGAATCCAGCTCAGTTGGATATCCAACTGCTTATATTAAGCAGGAAGCAAAAGATTTGGCTGTATGGAGAGTGGGCTTGTAGCAGTGGTATCTCAGCGCAGTCCTTAAGTGGAGCTCTTGTGCTTTGGGGAATATAAGAATCACATTGTTCATAAAGGCGATGTACAGACAAGCCTGGCCAATCCTGCAAACTGTGCCCCCCTACTATGATCTCGCATCTGTTTTGGATTTCACTATTGTGATTACGCTTGTAGTGGCAACTTTGGCAGGAATGATAGGTCCCCGCACAGGGACTACAGGGCTGCGGGCCACAGTTCTAGCAAAGTTCTGGAGAGCTTCATATTTAGAGCGCAGTGTATCAAGTTCTACTTTCATGCTGGCATTCTCAGAAGCCAGTTTCTCTACCTCCTGCTGCAGCTCAGCCTTCTGTTTCTCTAGCTCCTCCTTCTGCGTTACCCTTTTCACTCGACAGCTGGCTGCATAACCACGGTTTTTCAATGTGCGCCGGCGCTGTTTCAATTGGATGATTTCCTCCTTGGACAGTCCCCGCAAATGCTGGTTCAGTTCTCGTACAGACATGGTGACCAGCTCCTCATCTGTCAGGCTGGTACCATTCTCCCCTGGCTCCCGCTTCACCTACATCATAAGAGAAGAGAGTACAGTAGAGCAAGCAATTTCTGAACTACCATATTCTCCATTTCATCAAAATCATTAATCTCTTCCTCACCTTACAAAGCAATGTGCTACATTTGGTGTTTGGATTCACCCTCTCTCATAAACATTCTGCACACCCCCATCCTCTGAACACCATCTGGGTGTTTGGGAGATGAGGAAGATCAAGGATCAGCTTCCTGCAGCCTCTGCTCTACCAGTCAGCTACAGAGTGAATGAAATTTCAGACACTGCTCTCTTCTTCAACAGAAAGTGAGTTCACATGAGACTTAGCATTCAGTAGGTAGGGGAGAAAGTTTGTATTTGTTTATATGGCATCTTCTTTAGGGTGTCTCAAGTTATAACAGAAAGCAGACAGAAGTTGTGCAATGCAATATATTATCAGGAAAGACAAGTTAGATAGTTTTAGTTTGCTCCTAAGAGCTCTTTGACACGAGAGGCAAGTTTGTTACTGCAAGGAAACGATTCACTGCAAGGCTCAGAATCTGAGATTATGAGTGACAAGCACAAGTCATAAATGCATTTGTACATACTGTAGCATAAAGAGTTTAAATACTGCAAGATATTTAACTTAAGCAGTGAAAGCAAAGCTAGGAAATGCTGAATCAGGAAGACCAACAAAATGCTGGCACAGCACTTGATCAAGAGGAGACCATAACAGAAAAGCAGAAATGTGATTTAACGCTGATAGTGGAAAAAAAACAAACAAACCACAAGATGGGGATGTAGGAGAAAGGAGAGAGATGGATTACTCAGGAACTGATTTCATGGAAAGAAAAACAGTATGTGAACATGAGCAAAAAAATTTCATTTGGTTATGTCCGATTTGGGGAGGGGTGTTTTGTTTTCTCATTTGGATCATTTTGTAAGTGTGCACATATTACAGTAATATAAAAATGCACACCTCTAGTAATTAGAAGAAAGGCTGGAAAAATGTGAACACACTGCGAAAGAGGGAAGCATAGCAGTGGCGTCCTTCACGCCCCGTCCCTTGTTTAGTAGACTGAAAACCCACCTTTTTAATACAGACTTCAATCCATAACCCTACTCCCCACTACTTAAACTATATTACTGTACTGCTGTTTGTGTGGGTTTTATCAGTGCAGCTACTAAAAGTATTGCAAGTTATTCAAAATAGAGAATGACAATGGAGAAAAAATTTGTCCCCGTCTTCGCCCCTGTGCACTCAGTCCCCGTAAACCAGGGATCTCAAAGTCCCTCCTCGAGGGCCGCAATCCAATCGGGTTTTCAGGATTTCCCTGATGAATATGCACTGAAAGCAGTGCATGCACATCGATCTCATGCATATTCATTGGGGAAATCCTGAAAACCCGACTGGATTGTGGCCCTCGAGGAGGGACTTTGAGACCCCTGCCGTAAACCATCTGATCCCATCCATACAAGCCTCGAATAGTTTTATACTGATCACAGCTACAATGCTACTTTATCCTACAGCAATACTACCGTGTTTCCCTGAAAATAAGACCTACCCTGAAAATAAGCCCTAGCATGATTTTCAGGGTAAGTCTTAATATAAGCCATACCCCCAAAAATAAGCCCTAGTCGCCAGCGGCAGCACTTCTCCCACCCTGCTCCCCCTGCTGACCCTTCCATCTCTCCCCCGCCAATTGCGAGACCGAAATACCTTGTAACAAACGGCAACGTCGGCAGCAATCTAGATAGGCTGCTTCATGACCTTCTCTCGGGCGTTCCATGTGCTGCGTTGCTGATGACATCAGTGATGCGGTAGTAAAGCCTGGGCGGGAGAAAGCTGCAAAGCAGCCTGTCTAGATTGCTGCCGACGTTGCCGTTTGTTACAAAGTATTTCGGTCTCGCAGTTGGCGGGGGAGAGATGGAAGGGGGAGTGCATGCGGCTGGGGGGGATGGGAGGGAGGAATAGAAGCTGCAAGGGTTCTGCTGCACAAGGGATGGGAGGGAGGGATAGAAGCTGCAAGGGTTCTGCTGCACAAGGGGATGGGTGAGAGGGGAGGAAAGATGCTGCACATGTGGAAGAGAGAAAGGAAATAGGAAGAATTGGGGTGGAGGAGAAGAAGAGAGAGATGATCATTGTACATAAAAAAAATTAGACCTAACCAAAAATAAGACCTAGTGCCTTTTTGGGGCTCAAAATTAATATAAGACAGTCTCTTATTTTCGGGGAAATACGGTACTTTATCGTAAAGCAAAAATAAATAATTTTTTTTCTATCTTTGTTGTGTGGTTTCCACTTTCCTCATCTTCTCATCATTCTCTTTCTTCCATCCACTGTCTGCCTTCTCTCTGCCTCTTCCTTATGGTATCTGATCTATTTCTATGTCTCTACCAATGCTCTGGTATCTCTCTCTCCTCTCCCTTTCCTGTTCTTCTTTCTCAATTTGTTTTCTACCTCTCGTCTTCTTACTTTCCAGTCCTCAATTTCCCTTTCATTGTGGCTACTTACATCTTGCCACCCTTTTCCCTCACCCCTTCCAGTATCTCACTAGATCTAACCTCTTACCCCAATCCAACATGTGCTCTTTTTCTTTATCCCCTCCTTCCACCCAGTATGTGCTCACTCTCTCCTCTCCACTTCCTTCCAGATTCTGATCCCCTCTCTATCCTCTCCCATCCAGTGTCTGCTCCCCTCTCTTCCCCCTCCCATCCAGCGTCTGCTCCCCTTTCTCTCCTCCCCACTTCCTTCTAGTGTCTGTTCCCTCTCTCTCCAATTTCAGTGTCTGTTCCCCTCTCTCATTATCCCCTTCCAACCAGCATCTGCTCTCCCCTTTCCTTCCAGTTCCCTTCAGCGCCACTCAACCTCTTCCATTCATCAGACCACCTTCCCATCACCTTCTCAGGTGCTCTTCAGACTTTTTTCTTTCTGGGTGTCCGGACGCAGCAATAGTCTCTCAAGTCCCGCACGACTGCCCCAAAGCTTCTCCTCTGATGCAAACAGGAAGTGCGTCAGAGGAGAAGCTTTAGGGCAGTCAAGCACAGGACTTGTGAGAATGGTTTACCATGTCCAGACACCTCAGAAAGAAGATAAAATTCTGA
The DNA here is from genome assembly GCF_902459505.1 of Geotrypetes seraphini. Lineage (NCBI taxonomy): Eukaryota > Metazoa > Chordata > Amphibia > Gymnophiona > Dermophiidae > Geotrypetes > Geotrypetes seraphini. The sequence goes on along the minus strand of NC_047093.1, from coordinate 2,172,024 downwards.
TCAGCGCCTGTGAAGATGAGAGGAAGGGAGGGAGGTGGCTAGACAAAGGGAAGAGATAGCCAGATTTTGTTTTGCCACCAGCGGAAGGGAGTGTGCGATCGTGAGGAGGGCTGGGAAAGGAAGCAACGCAGCACTTTAGTGCGGGGACAAGGCCTTTCACTGCTCCATGGGGTGGTGAATGGCCTTGGCCCCATACCTGCGGCAACCAGTCCCCCCCCCCCCATTTCAGCAGGTTACCCTCAGCTAACCGTGGGTAACAGTCACCATGTCATTCTCTAATTCAAAACCCCACTGCTTGGCTGATTTTTACTGTTGTTGTTAAGGCCCTTAATGGGTCAGGCTTTCCTGCTATCTAAAGTTTTATCAATAATATCTTCTTATAGGGTGCTTAAACTTCTGAAGATGAGAACCAGAGCTTTTACCTCAATAAGGTAAAGTTAATTATATGGGTCCCTTATTCACAGACATTTATCCAGAAAATGGAGAAATTAGGTTCTTACCTGCTAATTTTCTTTCTTTTAGCCCCTCCAGAACGGCATAGAACGGATGGGTTTACACTCCTCTGCCAGAAGGTGGAGATTGAGACACTTAGTTTTGGCTATAGTACAAGTGGGCTGTGCAGTCCCATCTACAATCAGTCTAACGAATAGCCAAGCAGGAACTAACTAAACCTTAAGAACTGTGAACTATAAACACAACAACTATAAACCCCGAAAGAGAATATCAAGCAATTGTTCTAATTGGACAAGGAAAACACTGTTGGATACCGATGAGAAAAAGAACCTTCAAAAATGTCCCCACAGTTCATCAGCTAAGCCAGACAAACCAAAACACAGCTGCTCTTATTAAACCCCAACAAAAAGATACCACAAAACAAACAAACAAACATACTCTTCTTGAAAAGACACTGAATAAAAACGACAGGGCGAAGTCTGTGGAGTCTTTTAAAAGAAAGAAAATTAGCAGGTAAGAATCTAATTTCTCCTTCTTTAGCATCCCTCCAGACCGGATGGGACGCACTAAAGTAGTACCCATCTTGGGTGGGACCCCAGAAGGGCCGCCAAAGGACACACTCATTGAACACCATATCCTAATGCGCCTGAACGTCCACACGGTAGTGGTGAACAAAACAATGGAGAGAAGACCAAACCGTAGCTTTACAGATATCCACCGGAGGCACAAGAGAACTCTCAGCCCAAGAGACCGCTTAACCCCAAGTGGAATGAGCTTTGAGAAAATCTGGAGCAGGCTTCTTCTGAAGAAGGTAAGCAATCATAGCCTTAGAAGCACTATCCTTTACGAAGACCTGCTAACAGGACAAAAAGACGATCTTACTGACGAAACTCCTGGGTCCGCTGAATATAAGTGCAAAGGACACTACAGATATCCAATTTGCACAATGGTCTCTGCTCCAAAGAGCCCTCCCAACTACCCAAGACCGGAAGGACAACAGACTGGTTAACATGAAAAGGCAAAACCACCTTTGGAAGAAAGAAAGGAACCAGCCGCAGCACGAACCACTCCCTAGAGAACTCCAGGAAGGAAGGCCTACACAAAAAGGCCTGCAGTTCAGAAACGTGTTTCGCAGACGTAATGGCCCCAGCCATGAACAATCAACTTGAATGCCTTGAGCCTCTCTCCGGGATCTAGCACATGACGACTGATAAGTCGACCTGGACATTGTCCACTCCTGCTATGTGAGAAGCCGAAATGTACAGAAGATGCCCATTCCATGAGAAGAGATTTATCCTGCGCTACCAGATGACTCTTGGTCACCCCCCTCCCCCCCGACGATTGACATAAGACACCGCTGTGGCATTGTCCAAGAGAACCCAAATTGACTTGCCCTCCAGCAATGACTGGAAAGCTAGTAACGCCAACCAAATGGCTCTGGTCTCCAGAATATTGATCGACCAGGACACTTCCTCCGGTGACCAGCTGCCCTGAGCTGGGCAACTGAGACATTGAGCTCCCCAACCGAGGAGACTGGCATCCGTGAGAAGCACTAGCCAACTGAATCTGATCTAGACTCACTCCTTGAACCAGATTGGAAGGCTGTGACAAACTAACCCCCAAAGAGGGACAGGGGAGTCCAGATCATGAAACTGCGGAGACCATTGCAGAAGGAGAGCCTGAGCCCACCTGACCACTTCTAGGAAGGCCACCATCAACCCCAAGACCTGCAGAAAATCCTAAGCCCAAGGGCAATGACAATCCATTAGAAAGCGAATCTGCGACTGCAATTTCAATACCCAGGCCTCGGGAAGGAAGACTCTCCCCAAGCTGGTGTCGAAGAGAACTCCGAGATACTACAAGTGCTGAGACGGAGTCAACCGGCTTTTGGACAAATTGACCACCCAACCCAGAGACTGCAGAAACTCCACAACCCGAGTTGTGACCCGGGAGCTCTCTAGAAAGGACTTTGCTCGAATCAACCAGTCATCCAGAAAGGGATAAACCAGAAAGCCCTCCTTGCGCAAGGCCGCCACCACTACCATAATCTTGGTGAAAGTCTGTGGAGCCGTTGCCAGACCAAAAGGAAGCGCACAAAACTGATAGTCCTTTCCCAAAATCAGATAGCAAAGGAATTGCTGATGGGAGGCCCCTGTCAGATCGAAGGAAGTCAGAAATTCCCCAGGCTGAATGGCAAGAATGACAGATTTTAGGGTCTCTATGCGAAAGGACGGAACCCAAAGTGCCCTGTTATCACCTTTCAGATCCAAGAGGGGCCGAAAAGACCCCTTTTCCTTGGGTACCATGAAGTAAATTGAATAGTTGCCAGTACGAAACTCCTGAGGAAGCACTGGGACTATTGCTTTGAGGTCCAGCAACTTTTGCTGAAAAGCCCACTTCTTTCAAGTTGCCTGATAAGGAGAAGAGAGGAAATGATCTGGTAAGGGCCGGGGAAACACGAGAGCATAGCTGTTCCAAATAACCTCTAGGACCCACTGATCCAAAACAGTTACAGCACTCCTTGCTGCACATATCTTCAGAAGAATTACTATCCTAACTTTTCCTGGTAAAGGATCTGGTTAGCACTTGGATAATTACCACTATCCAAACAACTGCAGCCCTCCCAGCTCTCCACTGATGTTTGACACTACTCTCTATCTGGATGGCAATGTCACATTTAGTTCAACACAGGTCAGGCCTTTTTTGTTTACACACTATACTTACTGTGGGATGCTTAGGCTCAAGAACTCTGGGAAGAATCTAATTTACTGACATCTGGAAAGCAAACGTTTTGGGGTTTTTTCTCAAAACATTTGGATCCAGGGCTTAATGTCATGTTTAATACTATGATTTACTGTTTCTATGTAGCAGGTTTATTTAAAATTCTTGTACACTCCCTACATGTTATAGCAGTCATGTAAAGTAGTTAATAATAATATTAAAACCCCAAATAAAAAGAACAGAAGCACTCCCTAACCCCATAAATGATATCCCTCCCCAAGCAGCAGCAGATACAGATTTCAAAGATCCCACCAGTCTCTCCTCATTTAGGGAAGATACACATCTTCAGTTTCTTCTACCCCCCCTCCCCCCATCAATTCCTTTCCTGACTCAACAACTCTGGTAGGGTATTCCATAGTATGCGAACAGCTCTAGAAAAAGCCCCAGCTCTCAACTTGGTCCACTGGAAGTGATGGTTCTCTAAATTATACCCTTGTGACTAGATCTTAACTGTCTTCTTGAAATATAGCTTCTCAGCTACTCCACACGACACTTAGATCCTTCATCATTTAATGCTTTAAAAACGGAAGGCAAAATAGTTAAAAATGTATCTGAAGCCAATGAAGCCCTCCTAACCGTGAATTTGCAGGAACCCATCTTGATTTTCATGAAATTACTCTTGCAGTTGCAATTCTGTGCCACCTACGAGATGATAACATCCTGCCAAACCTGCATATCTACCATAATCTAATACTGAGAGGACCGATACCTGTGCAGCCACCCGGGACACTTTCT